>NC_084855.1:5844219-6451844 GCF_951802175.1 Populus nigra | reverse complement strand
GCATTTAGTTGGTTTTTAATTAAGTTTCATAATTTATTTTGTTTGTTTTTTTATAGGTTTAATTTTGTCTCAAAAAAATTCTTATGGTTGGTGCTTAATTTTACATGCGTCATTATTTTTTGTATGACTAAATAAAAAAATTGTTTTAGAAAAAAAACATTGTTATTAAAATAAGTGGAGTCTATGACCTAGATCACGAGTTTGACGGGTTGATTTGAGTTAATTGAGAATTAAGTTTTATAATATATTTAATTTTTCTTTCTATTGGGTTATCGTGATTTCAAACAAAAGTTTGATATTAGGTTGATACTTGATTTTGCGATTACTCTTTTTAATTTTCAAATAATTAATAAAAAATATTTTAGAAAAAAAGTTATTAAACTCAATGGAGTTCATGACCTGAGTTGCCCGTTTGGCGGGTTAGTTTGGGTTGATTAGAAATTAAATTTTCTATGTTGTTTCAATTTGCTTTTTATACAGATATTGCAGTCTCAAGCAAATATCTCAATATTAGGTTGATGATAGGTTTTGCGTGCAATTATTTTTGTTAGCATATAACTATATATTTTAAAAAATTATTAAATTCAGTGGAGTCCATGAACTAGGTCATGTTTTGCTGATCAATAACACGAGCAAAAAATTCCCTGTGACCTGTATATTTTTTTTAATGTTTAAAAATATTTTTTTCCAACTCATACAGGAGCATATGCTATTTACTAACATACTTAGATAGTATTTTTTTTATTATAATTTTTTAAAAATGAAACTTGATTTAGAGATAAAGATTATGATTTTTGTTGTTGCTGGAAATGTGCAGGCCATAACGGAAATGTCCATGAGAATTTTAGTATGGCCCTGCGTTGCGCACGGCACATCCAGTGAATATGCTAAAAGCTCTACTTCTTAGAAAATCTTTTTTTAATTTAACAAGGCAACATGCCTTCAGAAATCATGTCAACTAGTCATTTAATTAATTGATATCATAGATTGCTACTCACAGCGATTGCTTAAAACTTGGCCTGGTTTTAAAGATTCGTTTTAATTTCTTTTGGGATTTGATTAAGAAAGCAACGAAGATTACCTGTACATTAACCGAGCACAATTTTGGTCATTAAAAATTCGAGATCAGAAAGATTTTCTTGAATTTGAAGGAATCAATGGCTAACCAACCACGTTATAAATCTTGCCATGCGCATATAAACACACGATAGAGGAATCGAAAAGTCTCAAAACAAAGTAGCAGACAAGCAAAGAGGAAAATCTCTGCTTAGACGACATAAAGAAACAAGAATCTTTACCACAGCAGAAATATTTATCTGTTTAGGTCCTTCAATTCCCTGTTTGACCTCTAGACAAAATATTTGCTCTAAAAATCTTGGTCCCGTCGATATAGACGCACACATACATTCTTAGCTCTGTGTCTCTCAGTTTTCAGAATAAGAGCTAGGTCTTGATGGAGTCCCCACCGTGTAAAGCAATCTTTCTAGTGGCAACAACATTGCTGGTCCTTCTGCAGATTCCGTTTATCAGTGAGCTTCATCTTTCTTGTTTTCTTTTTATTTGTTCTTCAATAGCATGTGTAAGACTCGAGCCCCGAGTCCGATTTTCACGTTCTGAAAGACTAAGGACACACATTTCCTGAGCAAATGAGACTAGACTAGACCGAGAACCATGTCCCATAGAAGAGGTGGCCCAGAAATTTAGAAATAGGACCGGAAAAAACACGCTTCTTTTCCTCTCTCATGTACACACCAAGAACAACTTGAGTAAAACTATCATTCTTAAGCCCTGTTCAGTCCCACGAACTAAACACTGCCTGAAGGTTTCATCTTAGGCATTCCTCTGTATTTGAGCCCTAGAATTAAAATGCTAATTTTTAATGATCATTGCAGGTGCAATTGGTATTAATTATGGACTGAATGGAGACAATCTTCCAGCCCCACCGGCAGTTGTAGGCCTTTATGAACGATGCCACATTCCATCTGTTCGGCTCTTTGAACCAAGACCAGAAGTGCTTCAAGCATTGAGAGGGAAGCCTTTACAAGTTATTCTGGGTACAAGAAACGAGGACATACAAAGCCTTGCAACAACCCTTGATGCAGCTAATTCATGGGTGGCCGCTAATATTGTCCCCTACAGATCTGATGTTAACTTCACTTATATTACAGTAGGCAACGAGGCGATTCCAGGGGCTATGTCACAATATATCGCACAGGCCATTGCCAACATGTATACTGCACTTGCTGATGCAGCCATTACTTATATTAAAGTGTCGACTGTTGTTCCGGGAAGTTCACTTTCAATCTCTTACCCTCCATCAGCTGGTGCTTTCACTCATGAAGCAGCTGCTGTTATAAGTAGCATTGTACCTATGTTGTTGAACCACGGAGCATCCCTCATGCTCAACGTGTACCCTTATTTTGCCTATGCCTCGGACACAAATAGTATGTCATTGGACTATGCCTTACTCAGGCCGGGGGCTCCGTTAGTCGGCGATCAAAACCTTGTGTATGAAAATATCTTTGATGCCATGGTTGATGCATTTTATGCAGCTTTGGAGAAGATTAGCGAGCCTGGTCTTACGGTTGTTATATCTGAGAGTGGCTGGCCTACTGCTGGCAATGAACCTATCACAAGTCCAGAAAATGCACGGACATATAACAGAAACTTATTGAATCATGTACAGGAAGGAAGAGGCACTCCACGGCGGCCAGGCCAACCTCTTGATGTCTACTTTTTTGCAATGTTCAACGAGGATCTGAAGCAGGCTGGGATTGAGCAGCATTGGGGTTTCTTCTATCCAAATATGCAGCCTGTTTATCCATTTTGGCAATGCTCGTGAACGAAACCATTGCATAAGCAATAGTACCATTACGTTCTCGATTTATTTTTATCTTCAAAATATTTTTCATGATTAATTATGTACCGTGGAAAGTTTTTTTCCGTCAGCCAATAAGGATTAAAAAAGTATAATTTTTTTACTGTTAGCAACTTATGACCACCAAATGGGTTAAGTCCAACCTAAGGCAAGCCGCTTTTCTATTATTTGAATTTTTAGCTATCTTGGTATAACATAGAGACAATTATTAGTGATATATTAAAATAATTTTTTTTAACTTTTAAAAAATTATTTTTAATATCAACACGTTAAAATAATCTGAAAACATCAAATTTTTTTTAATTTAAAGTAAAGAAAAAAATAAAAAAACTTTTTTTTTTCTTTTTAATAGAACTCAATTGTGATTGTTTATTTTTTTTAATTGTATATTTTAAGACAATTTGAAAAAAAAAATTATGTTATTAAGCTCTATAAAGTCCACTTTGCTAGTTTGACGAGTTGACTCGGTTAACTGATTTGGCTGGTTTAACTCTTTTTTTTAATTAATAATTTTTAAAAAATTTATCATTCAATATTAGATTGATTGAGATTGAGTTATATAATTTGTTTCATTTGGCTTTTTATGATACAATCATGACATACAAAAAAGTCTTGTTATTGTGTTGGTGTTTGATGTTGCAATCATCTATTTTTGTTATCATATAATATATAAAAAATATTCTTAGGAGAAAAATAATTAATCCCGATGGAGTTCATGACCTGGTTTTTGAGTTCGATATGTTTACCTAGGCTACTCAATTCACAGGATTGAATGGTTTACTCATCAAATCTGATCTGTTTTTATTTTTGTCTTTTAATTCTTTTTAATTGATTATTTTTTCAATTTCATCAATCAATATTGGATTGATTATGAAATAGACTTCATGACTTATTTTTATCTACTTTCTATAAGCTTATTATGGTTTCAAATAAACATTTATTTCAGGGTTAATGCTAGATATTATTTATTTTTATCATATAATTAAATAAAAATATTTTTAAAAATACAGTTATTAAACCTGTTAGAGTCCATGACCCTGTTTGTGAGGTCATTGAGGTTTATCTAATTTATCATTATCTTAGTACCTTTTTAAAAAATTATCTTCGTGAAACTAAGCCATATTTTTATTAGTTAATTCGGGTTGTTTTTGGACCCATGAAATCAATTGATTTTTATTGGATCAACTCTGATACGATTTAATTTAAAACTTAAGTTAAATAAGAAGTCAAATTAGGAGGTTTGAAGATTGACTCACTTGCCCGAGTTTAATGATATTGCCAAGGAATTTCTAGTGCCCTGGACATTCTTTTTAAATTTTTTTAAAAACTTGGTTCTACTCAAGATGGATGGTGGACCAACATATTAGTTAAAGATTAAAATTGAAAGTTAATCTTCCTAGTAAACATAAAATATAGATGCACATGTAAATATTTAATAAGTAAAGGTTACAAGTGTTATGCTAATTAACAATAACATATATACAATAAACTAGTAAATTTTTATTTAATTACGTAGAAATAAAAAAGGTTTCAAAAAAGTTTGAAGGATTAGAATTTTAGGTCCTGTTTGTTTGCCCGAAAGTAGTTTTTTTTTGGAAAGTGAATTCTGAAAAAGTAAATTCCGGGAAAGTAAATTTCAGGAAAGTGAATTATTTTCTGATGTTTGGTAGTGTAATGAAAAATAAATTGGAAAATAATTTCCAGTATTTGGTTATGTCATGGAAAATAACTTATTAATGTTTTATTTTCTCAAGTTTATTAAAATAATGAGGAATAAATCTTACAAATTAAAAAGTTGAATGAGGATGAAATTGAAAAAAAATATAATTTCATAAATTATCTCAAATAAAATAAATAATAATCAAAATAATAGAAATCAAATCTAAAAAATAAAATAAAAATGAAAGATGAAGAAATTAAAATAATAATAATCAACATTTCATAAATTATTTCAAATAAAATAAGTAACAATCAAAAGAATGAGGATCAGATTTGATAGATAAAAAATTTCAATAAGAAAATGATAAGAGAAAAGCAAATAACAATTATAAAAATGAAGACAAAAGTTAATATAAAAATTAAATTTTAAGAGATGAAATTAAAAAATAAATATTCAAAGCAAAATATATATAGGAATCAAAAGTTTGAGGACCAAATTTGATATAATCAACAAATAATATGACATTTCTAAATTTTTCATAACTTCCGGAAAGTGTTTTCCGCCCAAATTTTTCAGCAAAACACTTTCCTGAAAACCAAGCCAAATTTTTCTTTGACTGGAAAGTGCTTTTCGTTAACTAACTTTTCTAATGGCAAACAAACACAGGAAAGTTTGAAAAGTGATTTTCCAGAAACTACTTTGTAGAAAACAAACATGGCCTTGAAAAAAAATATTTTTTATATATTGACAACATGACTTTTGGACCGTTAACACTTAAATTCTAACTTGCACATAAAAAGATATATTAAAAATCATAATAACCTCATTCTCAACCTAAAAACAAGCTTTAATCGATATAAAAATAAACAAAAAAAATACTTAACAAACCTGATAAAAAGGGAAAAACCTCATTCAATGAACTCTCGTAACAAAGATAAACCTATTGACGTTTTTTGTTCGTTGATTCAATGTGGTTAACCAAAATCCTTTTATCTCATATTTCCCTTCCTTAGTGACTCACTATCTCCTCTCGAAATTAAAGACTGTAACGCGAGGAATTAAAATAAAGTTTTTAAAACCAAAATGTACTATAATTATAAGGATTAAAAAAGTAAAAACAGAAAACATTAGGGATGAAATTCAACCTTTACAAAAGCTTAAAGGACGAAGTTGAATTGTTCTCAACATGCAAAGACATCGCACGAGGAAATGAAGTTTTGGGATGGAGTATAATCACTAAAGCTACAAGGACCAAAATGTAAAAATAAAAACTTGAGAGATGAAATTAGTTTTTGGGAAAATTACACTATACATCTTGTAGTTTTTTTTTTTCACTTTGCCTCCATTTTTTAGGGAAATTAAAGTTTACATCTTAGGCAACACAATTTTTAAATTGAACAAAAAGATCAAATTGCCCTCACATATAAGAAATTATCTCTCTTGAAATACCATTTGTCTATTTTGTTGCGATTTGAAAACCCAAGACAACAAATTAAAATTAGTTAAAAAACTCACCTAAATTTAAAAACCCTAGGCATAAACTTACAAACATCTTTGATTTTGGAGACGTGGAGCCTTAACAAACATCATTGATTTTGAAGATTTGAAACCCTAAACATAAAAAAAGTGGAATTATGGTCGAGTTCTCGAGAACCAATTTTATTTTTTTTAATAAGATGAAGCATAAAAAAATACCTAAATAAATCTCCTTTAATCAAATAAAACTCACTAACATCAAGAGGAAGATAAATTTATTTAGTTGTTAGAATATAAACAATCAACAATTTTCTTTCTCTTCCCATATACCCCCACCACCTCTCTCTCCTCTTATAAAATCTAGGAACTGAAATACAAAAAAAGAAGAAGTGTAGAATTGAAACATCAAAACCAAAATAAATAAGGATAAAAAGAACTAAAACTTAAAAAAATGACCAATAGAAAGATAAAAAAAAAACTTGTTTATTTGTTTCAATATCAAATTTAATCCCCGTAATAAAACTAAATTCTATCTTGAAAAAAAAAACTAAATATTTTTTCAACACTGCAAGAATTCTATATCAAGCTAATTAAAACAAATTACGTGTAAAGATAAAACTGGAAAAAAATTGGTGATCAAAATAAACAAATGCCTTATACAATTTTAATTTAATTGCAAGGCTTAATAATAATATGGAATCAAGTGTTGATTTTGCCGACACCACACACACACACACACACACACACATATATATATATATATATATATATATATATATATATATATATATAATTTTGAGAGTGCGAACTGACCATACCTAAACACGGGTTAGAAAAGAGAGGGTGTCCGCACCATTTTTTTTTAATTTTTTTTGAGTGCACAAACGTCTAAAAACGAAAGGATAACACGCTTCGGATGGAAATTAAACTCCATACTAAATTTCTTCTTATTCATGTGGAATTTGTGCCTAAAATATTGACATGAATTGCTCAAAATGAGATGAGAACACAAAAAATACTTGTATTAACTAAACTGAAAATGATGCCATCAGATTTTCTCTCTTTCCGTAAAATTGGCAAAAACACCATAAGCTTTCTTTGTAGAATCAAACCCTTTAGCGAAGAACATTGAAAAAGACGAAATACCCCCAAACGATGTAGCGATTTCTCCCCGACAAAACAGCCTCTAACCTACCCTTCTCCCAAAACCAACCAACCTTAACATCTTGAAAATTACCCTATACTGGGAAGGCAGGATTTGGGGCATCTGTAACTTAGTGCACTATTTGCAAAATGCAGAGTTCCAACCAAAAATTCATCCCCTTCTTCCATTCGCAACTTACCAGCCTTCTTAAAAAAAAGAAAAAAAAGAAAGAAAGAAACTAGCAACCTGTCATCAAAAATCGGAATCTCTTGGGTCTACTGTTTCAGAGATCAGCATTAAGCATCTGATCCAGAGTCAGATGAGCTGGATGCAAAGGAAGCTCCACCCAAAGTCACAGCATGACATTCACTCGGCTTTTGCAGCATACCTCGACACACTTTCAGGGACGGCTTCTTTGTAATATACTGCGAAGTGAAATCATGAAAATCAATACAACGGCATTTACATATTTGTAACAAGAGACTTCTAAATACAAGGATTTTGACCAGGATAATTCAAAAATTGCAAGATTACTGTTCCAACATTCAGCTGGTGAATCAGATGACAATAACCTTGTTGCATGAAAAATTGGGGCGACAGCTTGAAGCAGTTGCAACCAAAGTTTCACAATTTTTTGCCCAAAAAAGTAAAAGTGCAAAAGAACAAACAATCCACATAAAAAGATCAAACGGACATTTTTAAACTTCATAGAACCCAAGTAAAATGGGCCCCACCTCGGTAGCATGACTTCTCAATGAATAAACAAGAAAAGAGCTAATGGTATTTACCTCTTGCAAGAAGGCATTAATCTCTTCCTCTGTGAGTCCTTCTTCCTCTCCTGAATTTTCCTCCCACCCTAGAGAACGAAGGAAAGAAACCTCTTCCTCAGAAAATCTTTGAACCTCTTCTAAGGTCCCACCATTGCTAGTCAGTTCAGCACCATTCTGAACAGCTTGAGGACTTGCAGGAGCACTGACAACTTCCTTAATTACTTCACAAGATTTCTCACTGGTCGGAGACAAAACAACAGATGCTGAATCTGCAACTAAAGAAGTGTTCATAGCAGTTTTCCTTTTCAGGTCATTAAAGAAATTATTCCTGCTCTGGGTTCTCTTTTCCCCACCAAATCCTGCATTTAAATTCAAGCTAGTCGGCTTGCGCTCCACTGAAGAAAGCTTTGGGTTGTTTGGACTCCTCAGAGGCGGAGATGGAACTGAAGGAGCAGCAAGTTGACTATTTGCAGTTCTGCTGGAAGTATTTGGACTAGCAGCATCCTTTGGAGAAGGAGAGACACCATTTTCCCATACCGGTTTGAGAACAAATAGCTTCCCCGATGTCTTTGTTGCATCAGATTTGACATGTACCCCTACAGAAGATTGATTAGCAGGGTGCAATGAAGACTGCTGTTGTGAGCTCTTTGCAGCCATATTCATCTCACCAGGTCTGATTCCTGTTTTAGGCTTTGATTTATCAGATGAACTGAGAACCTGAAAAAAAGAAAATTAGCTAGTGGTTACACAATTTTTGGTTAAAAAAAGTAAGGAAGAAGAATCGAGGGCTGCAGTAATCACACGTGTCAAAAAATCAGTGTGTGCACGTGTCCTAAATTATTGACATCCGGGACAGCTAGCTAACTCCATGCAAATTCATTCATTGACATTCTGGACATAGTAAGAGATAACTCAGTCACAACCTGAATCACAAAAGTCAAACACAAAGCACATAAGGAACCTGTAGCATTCAGGAGCTGGAATAACCAAACAAAGAAAGAGGCTAGCTGTAGTAAACAAGAAATTATAGTCTCTAGATAATGGTTCAACACTGACAAAATGTTCACACTTTCACATGATCTGTTTGTGAATAAAAACTTCCGCTATCCTCGAAACATCATCTGCAGTCCATGTATCGATATATAAACAAATTTTGATATTTGAAAATTAAAATAACCTAAGCATCAATGCAGAAAGGTAACAGAGTTGAAGGTTTGCAAAAGACACAAAAGTGAGAATGTGCTTCAAGCTTTACCAGTCAAAAACACATACAAAAGGAAAAAAGTTGAATTAGAAAAGAAGAAACTGATAAGGGTTTCCTATCCAATACTTGATCCTTTACTTCTAGCGGTATATTAATGTGTCTTGAAAAAAAAAAAACCCCTTCAACAATGTAGATCAAGACAAGCTAACCATAAGAAATGCAAGCTAATGAAACTTTTCCCAGTTGTTTTTCACCTTATCAATTAAAATAAAAAATCAGATGCACACTAGAAGGAACATTTCCACAATAATCTAAGCAAATCATACCACCCACATAACTGAGAGACCAAACTTTCAACATTCTCCACTACAAAAGAAAAACATAATTCAAAATCCCCCATGACAGTAAGATCATAAAACAGAAAAAACCAATATTCAGATCTATAACAGAACATCAAGCTAGCAAACTTCATTTACTCATAAAATCCTGCAGGACCTTTGAACATGGATGTATGCGGTGCAGAATGGAGTGTGCATGCACGCACGCATACACAAACGCACGCACGCATGCACAAACACACGCACGCATGCACAAACGCACACACGCATTGCCTGCATAGATGAGATAGATTATCAATGGAGAAGAAAGCAACACAAAATAGTCTCAGAATCAAAAGGATAATCTGGTAACCAATGTCACATTCCATTAAGAACATTATCATCATTTCCTAATCAGAATCAGGAAATGTAGCAATAAATCAACTAATCCAACTAATATGCTGTCAAAAGCAATAGCATTAGTGGGTTTGATCAAAAGTAGGTTCATAAGCAGGTAATATTTTCAAATTAATTACAGAGGAAAATTGGACTATATTCCTGGGAAAAGGACAAACATCAAAAGCTCCAGATGAAGAATGAAGCCTTTGTTATTCAAATGCTGATCAGCTTCTATTATTCAATGCTGACCAGCTTGCAACATACAAGATGTTAGCAAAAGGATACATCAGCAGATAAAAGGTAAAGCACAAGGTTTGATGATTTATCAGTGGCCAGCACATTAAAACTACCGAATTGTACAGCTATAAAACAAGCTCTCATAAATTCAGATGTGGTTCTCTTACCAAATTCTTAGGCATAGAGGGAGTCACAGGTATTAACTGCCTTGATTGCTTAATAGCCAATTCCTCAAGCCTTTGTGTCTGGACAGACAGCTGCAAGATTGAAATAAATACCTCATTAGACAAACTATGGTCTATAGCTATGAGTGATAAAATAGAAGGCAGGGCATAGGAACCTTGCTCAATTACCTGTGGAGCAGTGCGAGTTCTTAATGGAGCTTGAGTCAATGCTTCAGCCATATTGAGACCAGCCATTCCACTTGAAGTCCCAGATGAAGAAGCAGCAACAGTCTGTGCAGTAGATGAAGAACTCGTACTGCTGTTTCCAATAATAGTGGGCACCTCTGCCAGAGCTGATGTCCATCCCTCTCCACCAATCAAAGCAGAACTACCAACAGGCAAGTTCTGAACACTTGAGCTTAAACCAGGAGACGAAACTCTTGCTATATCAGGCACTCCTTCCCTATCCTCATTTCCAAGTGAAGGAAAATCCTTTTCAAATACTGCCTTCTGACTGCTACTACCAAAACTACCCCCAGAAACCAAACCATTGCTGTTCGTGTGATTGCTGCTACTCCCATTTTTTAATTCCGATGCAGCTCTGCGCAGCATCACCTCACTGTGTTTCCTTGATACCATTGAATGGGAATGGCGCAAGGTGTCCTTCTCGAGCCTACTGGTTAATATGCCTCCCAAGGGATCAGAAGAGTCTCTGTCCCAATGGTCTCCAAAACCTGATCTCTCTTTGTCTCTTTCTCGATCTTTATCCCGGTGACTTCTACTAAAACTACTGTAAGGATGCTTTGCAGACCCATTGATAGAACTTCTCCGTGAATTAGATGAAGATTGCCGATCCAGAAAAGCAGAGCGAGGGGAATCAAAATCATTGATGCTCTTAAAACTCCTATTTCTGGTGTGATTTCCCAATGAAGAGACATCTATCCAACAAATTAACCAATTAACACCCATAACAAAATCTAACAATTAATGCAAGCCACTTAACATGACCAAACACAAAAAGAACGGAAACAATACCACATGCAATCTATAAAAACACAATTTAAAAACTTGGAAAATAGAAAAGTACCTGAGTGGGAAGAAGATGATGCGAAGTGGTGGGCTGAATTGCCAGCCCCAGAAACACTGCCTGGACTTCTCAACCATTCTGGTACTAATGAGGGCTCACTTCTTTCCATAAGTACGAGCACTTAACATCATCAGATCCAACAAGAAAAAAAAGAAAACACTTCTCAATCTTCTTCACCCCCTCTTAAGAGAGCTATTATCCTATACAAAACCACTATACCGTGTAGCTCCTAACCCTACTTTTCTCTCCTAAAATAAACACCATTCTTCCAATGATTAAACAATCACCAACTAACCAACTCTCGAATTATCTATCCTGTACATCTTTTCCACCACATATTAATCAAAAGCAAAAAGATTTTGAAATAACACCAAGCTTTCCCTCTCTTTTCTACACTTCCATCTTTTATTAAAAGATGGATTTGCAGATAAATATCTCTAATATCACCACAAACTCAACAGGCCCTCATCTTTAACAAGAATCCCAGTTCAACAAAAAGTCCAAGGCAACATCCAAAGCAAACCCACAATTCTAAACCAAGAGTTCACTCCCATAAACCAGTTGAAATTGAATGACAACCCCCGGAAAAAAAAGGCAGAAAAAATTGAAAACCCTAGTTCATACACTTGTGTGTCTCTAATAGCGTAACTGCAATGCCCTAGGGTTTGTTACATGAACAAATTGAACAAGAATAATAGAGAGCGAAATAAACACACAAGGTCAGAGAGATAACAGAGAGAAGTACTAACCCTAGCAAAAGGAAAGGCTATATCTCTACAGCCTAAAACGTAACCGTTTCAGTAACCGCTCCGCGAAAATTAAATTGTGTTTATCTTGTATTTTTAATATTCTCTCCCAGAATCTTAAAAAAAGAGAGAGAGTTTGAGTGCTATGGATAGAAATAACAGAGACAGAAGGCAATTCTTGTTATTGAAGAGAAGGAGATTTCAGTGTTAATGCGAGAGAGATGGTGGGTTTCTTCTATTTCTGTTGTTGCTGAGAGAGGAAATTAGGGTTTTGTTTGGAGGAGGGGGAATGGGGAGAGGCGTGATTTCTGTTAGTTTTGGATACTGAGAGAATGAAACGTATGAAGAACAGCTTCTTCTCTCCTTTCTTCTTTCTAAAATATTTTTACTATTGTTATTATTATTTCAATTAATAAAATAAAAAATAAAAAATAATTTTATTTCAATTTGTTTCTTTATGGGCCTAGTCCGAATATCACAATGTATGTTCGATTTACTTGGACTTTCTGGGACTGGACCAATGTATGTCTCTATTGTGATCTGTTGTTATTCGTGGAGGTTTATCTTGATTTTTTTATTATAAAAGATTCTTATTTTCTTCTCAGGGCAGAATAAATTGTTATTTCATTTATTATAATATAATTCTTATCTACACAAAAATAAATAAACTCCAATTACAATAATTTAGGCAGTCTTGATAACTAAAATCTTGACTTAGCATGGCGTTAGGTCTAATAAGTGTTTGGCTAAAATATAGATAATTCGATTAATTAATATTGTGAGTAAACTTCACGTGTCATGCTATGTTTGTGTGATTTTGTTTTGCGGTGTTAAATTGGAAGATCATACAGCGACTACGTTCCTGAGGATAATAATGCTCAGTGACTAAAAAGTATGATCTGATCATTGCATGTTTATGATTTGATGTTTTCGATTGGCAGAATAGAATTCATCTACGGATGATCCAAGAGGGCGTGAGTCAAATAAAAGTTAAAACTATAGTGAAGTTTATTATTTATTTATTACTTTTGTTAAAAAAAAAACCCTAAAAAAGCTCAGGGTGCGTGTAATTCTGGCCCTGGAGTCGTTGAGTGGACGAGGGGTTTAAGAAGGGTGTTTCATGGATGCATGTTATGACACCTCTTTTGTTTTATGTCAGTGCTTGAGGACGTGGCTGAATAGCCACCTCTAAGGAACCCTGTCAAACTTGAAAGGGAATGGAGAGGAGATGTGAGAGAGGGGATCAATGATTTTCGCTCCCTTTAGTAGGACTGGAGGCAAAAAACAGATGGTTGGGAGTAGCGAACAACCTTGGTCAATAGAGTTTTTTTTTTTTTTTTTTTTGGCTTAGGTTTTGATTGTAGATTTTGGTTTAGTGGCTACCATTCTTGACTGCACTTTCTTTGTTTGATATCAGGTTTGGTGTTGATTGGTGAGAAAAAAGGCATGTTACCCCTGTAAGAGATCTTTTCCCCTGTAAGAGATCAAGACTAGCATGGCTAAGGTACAAATTAACCTTTTATTCTTATCTTTTCTTTAGTTTGGTTTGGTTTTTATGCCTATTTGTAATCATACTCAATCCCATGCCCATTTTTCCTTCTCATTCTCATATCGTTTTTCCCTTTTAGGGCTTCAAAAAGCTAGAAGTCTCCACCGCCATTACCATGAGAACCAAGGTAACCCCAAAATATCTCCAACCTCATTTAAAATGGTGTACACTTGATTGCTTTGATTGGTCTCATTCGATTTTGGGTTTTTTATTTTTCAGTGGAAAAAGAAGTGCATGGGGAGATTAAAGGGAGCGTAGAAAGATATGGCAGAGGTTTAAGTGCATTTTCGATTGTGGTCTTATTTTTTTAGCCTGTTTTAAATCAAACGGTGGATTATATAGTTTTCTCTTATGTTTTGATTAATCAAATGGTGGGTTTTATCTAGGCATTTGCAATCTAAATCTGATTTATAATATGTTCTACCTTTTCCTATGATCCGTGAGAGAAAAGCTTCAGTTATTGTAACAACTTCTGTGAATGGGCACCTTGCAGCAGTTGTTGTAACGACTTCTGTAAATGGGCACTTTGCAGCAGTTGATGATGCTGTTTTTTAACAAAGCTTGATGTTGAAAGAGGTTTTGGGGATAAACATGGCATGCTGTCATCTCAAGAATCAAGAACTTTTGTAAATCTTGGTGTTGTGCTTAATATTTCCATGACTGGTCATGAATCTGATAAGGTTTCTTTTGATTTCTTTGTTTGGAGTGGAAAATATGTGGAATGCTTGCTTCTCGTGAGTTAGAAAAATGGGCAGAGAGGGTGCAGTCACTTGTGGAATTTATTTCTTTATTTCTTTTATATTTTTTTTTCATTGTCTTATGTTGGTTTTAGATTATTTCTCTTCTCACCTTTTGCTTTCTTTTTTCCCTTTGTCATGCATGTTTCTTTTCGGATGCTTGGGAGGGGGTTGTGATTTGGTTTATTATTTTTTTAGGAAGGTCTCCTTCCTTCATTGATTGAAGGCTTTGTTAGAAAATTCCTTTTTATCACTTCTTTATGGTTTTTTTTCCTAGTTAAAATCTATTATCTTAACTGATTGGTTCATGGGCTTAGAAAGGGGCGGGTAGAAGTTGGCTTTGATTTTGGGTTCTGGGATTCTATTTTTTGGGATATTATTTTTTTATCTGATGTGCTTATCTCAGGGAAAAAAAAAGGTTAGAGGTTGAGTTTTAGCAGGATTAGTTCTAGCTTTGGCTAGTTGTCTCCTTTTTCATATATGTGTTTTGCTTGTGAAAAAAAAACTATGGCTTTTTTGTAGGAGTCTACATCCTTTATTGATTGAGGGTTTTGTAAGAGATATGCTCTGATCATGTCTCTTCTGTTCTTTCTTTGTTTGACTGGTTAGAGTCTATTATCTTAATTGGCTGGTTAATGAAACTAGGAAGGGATGGGTAGAGGTTAGCTTGGGTTGGGATTTTAGGATTACATTTATGGGTTAGGCGGCCTTTGTCAGTTGTTGTTTGATGCGCTTATCTCATAAAAAAAGTTATAGTTTGTATCTTAGCAGGGGGTGGCTTCCAGCCTTGGAAGGCTATCTCCATTCCATGCATGTGTGTTGTTTAAGTTCAAAAAAAAAAAAATCTCACTATCCTCCTACCAGCTGTTACTTAGTTAACGTAAGAGTTAATGAATATAAAATCTGAATTCTCTGTGGATGATGAAGTTTGTATAGGATCTCATGGCATTTTGATCGATGAGTTAGATTGCTAATATATTGTTGTCTGTGTTGATTTTTTTAGGCTTCAATTTGCACTGTAGTTTTGGTTTTTTTAATATAAGGGGCCTGTTTATGGCGATTTACTGTTCACTTATGATCTGTCTTTTTTATCCCGGAGTAGGATACGTTGCTTTGGTTTATTTCTGGTCTCTCCATAAGTGTTTTGGTTATTGCGGTTGATCTGTTTAGGTGAAGCATTTTCCTGGCAATTTGCTTTTGCTTATCCCACTTTACACAGATCATTCTTTTTTTCCCTTACCTGTACTTCCTTTTCGATTTCATTGGCATTTCTTTTATGCTTTTTGTTGTTGTGGTGGTTCTTAGCTCATTTTATTTTATTTTTTCTCTTTGCCAAGGAAAACTATGCTTGGATGGTTGTTGCTGTTTATTCTTGCACTGTTTTTTTTTTCTGGGTTCAGCTTTATTGTTTATGAGTCAACTTGGGGTTTTCCGCTATTGTTTTTATAAACGGTGTGACATGAACGCTTTTGTATCTTTTGCTTAATAGATCAACTAACATGCAATCATTGTCTTTATTGCCTTGTATTCGAAACCTTGGCATCTTGTGCAACATTTTTTCTTTAGCAACTTATAAAGCCTATTGTTCATCAATTGAAATTTTGAACGCTGCTGTCTCATTTGCATTTTCTTTTGATTTTTTTGTTGCCTTCTATCATTTTTCCGTTGCAAGTGCCATTTGGTTCTTCGCATGGTTTCTTGCTTTATTTTCCCCTACTCTTTGGATATTTTTTTCCAGTTTAGTCTTTATGTTTACTGATTTACATCAGTTTTGGGATTGTTCAACGAACTCCCTGCTCCTCCTTAAGCTTTGAATTGAAATCACCCAGCGACATATCGTTCTTTGCTGTTTTACAACTCCGATTGATCTTTTTCTCCTATAGATTGGAATCCTCTTTTCTAGTCAGGTCTTTTTGCATCTTCATTTATGTTTGTTGCCATTCTTATTTCTTCAGGTTGGCTGTGCCATTTCCCTTGACTTTGTTGTTCTTTTTTTCCTGTTTCTTAGTTTAGTCTTGCGCTTCGTCACCCTTTCCTAATCCTCTAAAGGTTGAATCTCTTCATTATTGCCTCTTTCTTTGGATAGTTTTACGAGGATTCCAAGGCTTGAAAAGAGCGTGAACAATGACAAGCTTTTCTAGCGGTTGCTTGAAAAGAGTTGCTGCCTTTTTCTTCACTGTTTCCTCGGTAGTTGTAGGTCAAGGTTGGTTTGGGTTCTTTCCTTGTGCTCTGCAACTTATTTTTTTCATTATTTTTTTAATCTAAGCGATGGTTTTTCACCTTTTATTTTCTCCAAGCAGGTTTGTTTTCATGTTTGCAGCCAAACCAGACTGTTTTTTCCTTCCATTTCTTTTTTTGGACCACCCTTATACCTTTGGCTTCGTTAGGTTAATGATTGCCCTCATTTCATCATTATTTCGGCACTAGACTTGTTAATTGTTGGCTTGTATTTCACAAAGTTTCTTTTCTATCTTCTTATGATAAGTTTTCAAACTTTTTTTAACACTCCTCATTCCAATCCTTAATGGCCCTTATGCTTAAGATCCATTCTCTCTCTCGTGCATTTCGGATTTTTGCAGAGCCATCACTATTTTTTCCTTCTGTAGGTACACTGACCACACAGCCTTTCCAGTGCTGAAATGGTGTTATCTAGAAGTTTGACTTGCGTACAACTTGTGAACCCGCCCTTCCTTGCTCTGCTTCCATCTTGACATCCCCATTAAATGTTGCTCCATTTTGTGCACTGCATGTTCTTTATTTTTTTTGTGCACCTCTTGCTGAAGTAGAATAAACATTGTTTATGTTGCTCAAAAAAATTTACGCTGTCTTTTTGTTTTCATTTTAATGCTTGATTATCCTTGCGTTCTTTTAATTCAACATTATTGGTTCACTATCTTAAATGGAGGGTGGCTATTCCTTTTTTTTCCAATGCATTGCGACCCATTTTGCCATTAACGAGCCCGTGTATGATTTTCTGCATTTCTTTCCCACTTGTAATTCTGTGCAGTCTTTGAGAATTTTGACTGACTTGAAATTTTAATTTAAGATGAAATGACATATAATAAGATTACTTGAAAATTCTATTCTATCCGACAATTAGATTGAAAGTAATATTTGATAGCATAAACTGGATAGTAAAAAATATTTTTATACCAAAATCTGGATCTGTGTACTAATTATATTTATTTATTTTTTAATATTTTTCAAACTAATTCAACTCCATCTATAATCATAATAATAGTTTTCTTAAGTTTCCACCAGAGTTTTAAAACCCGGACCGGCCCGGCGGGTCGACCCAGGCATGAGACTGGTCCGGGTGGAGGCAAAAACCCGTTTGAAAGTTGGCCCGGTGAAACCCGGTCGACCCGGCGGGTTGACCCGGAACCCGGGCGACCCGGGTAAACCCAGCCCTGACCCGGCCTCTCTCTCTCTCTCTTTTGTTTTATACAGACACATTAAACTACATCGTTTTAAACGATGAAGACGAATAAATGCCTTCCAACCGGGGGGCTCTGTCATTAGTTGGAAAAGCGGATCTCCAGGTGAGAAGCAAGATACCTTTCTTTGATCCACCTTCACGGACAGGAAAGAGAACGAAAAGAGACGCGCTAAGATCATGTGATTGAGGCTCACAGTTGATAGATATGGCTGAGGCTGAGCTGCTGCTAATCTTGACCAAAATCAAGTTGTTGATGCTTGGGGATGAACTCATGCTATTATTGGCGTGATTGAAGCTCACGATTGATAGAGGCTGTTTGTTGTTGAAGAAGGAAACTGTTCACGTTTGAGATCACAATGGCTGAGCTGGTATGTGACCAAGGTGCTGTTGTTGGAGAAGAAGGAGTCACCAGCGGCTAGGGCCTAGGAGAGAAAAGTTAATTAATTTCTCTCTTGCTCTCTGGGTTTTCTATATATATTTTTTCTTTCTTCTGTGTGTGCGTGCTGGGGAATGAGAGAATAAAAAAGAGTGTTTCAGTGTGGGGTCTTTTTGAGGGATAGATAGATAGGATGGTCATGAATCCTATCAAAATGATTCCAAATTTAATGAAACGATCATGTTCCCAAATTCATATCAATACCCAGTCATTGAGCACTGACTTGAATTCAATACCCCTTCTCCTGATCTCACTCCTGAGGATAGTGATTCCACTGACCCGTTTCTCAAGTACATAAGCCAAATACTTATGGAAGAGAACATGAAAGATCAGTCACACATGTTTCATGATCACTGTGCCGGGTTTTTTTGGGTTGACCCGAGTCAACCCGGGTCAACCCATCTAACCCGTGACCCGGTCATTAGACCGGGTCAACCACCGGGCCGGGTTTCAAAACTATGGTTTCCACTACTTTTAATTAAAATAAAATAATTATATGTAGGGCTTGTACCGATGATTAATATCTTTCACGTGTAAAAAAAATGGACAAAATCATACTAAAAATGTATTTTTGATATTTTCTTTTTCTTAAAGTATGATGAAAAAAGAAGAGTTAAAAATGAGTTAGTACAACACCCACTTTTGAAAGATGTAATGGCTAATGCATAATAATTTTGGCTTCGAGACTCGCTGTATTTGAGGCATGAAACACTAACCTTCTCGTCATAAAATTTGGTGAAGGGGTTTTAGGCGTGGGTAGACTGAGAAAACCTTTTTTGCAATGAGAAAGACGTGTTAATCCCAAGTCTGGTAGTGGTTGTTAAGGTTACTGGTTGATTTTTTTTTCTTAATCTCCACCATTAGTGTAAAATAATTGGTCACCCGCACCAGATATATTTTCTAAATTTAATTTTAATTATTGATATTAAAAATAATTTTTTAATATATTTTTAAATAAAAAATAATCTATATTATTATTTCAAACACCCCTAAAAACTCCCGTATACATTGTTACGTGTGCAGCGGGGGCTCACAGTAGGCAACATTAACCAGCATGTACGGAATGTGCAGGTTTAGGAATCTACTCCCACCCTTACGTGAACAAATACAACCTTCCAAATCATCAGTCCCCACATACCCTCTCCCCGTACGCCACGTGGCACCGCGTTTTCCCTCTGTATCTAGATGGCGTTTACCATTCTCTCTCTTCAATGGCTTCTTCAATTTTTCTCGCTTCAACTATTACGACTCCTCCTCCTTCCTTGTCAGCCATAAAACATAGCCAAACTCACCTCCCCTCTTTTCTCCAAAACTTTCCCGGTAAAGTGACAGAAAATAAAGACAGTTTCAGATAAGTTGCATAAAAGTGACAAGAAAAATCTTTAGCGTGACTTTTTCTTCTTTTAATTTTTTTATTCTTCTTCTAATTTTAGATGGATTTAGCTCTCAATGCATCACTTATCGCAATTTCTCACTCGTAACAAGAAAACCAGCTCGATGGATCCGAAAAATCGAAGGAGGCCCAGGCTAGAGAGACGTAATGCGTTGAGGCACGTTGAGTACGATGCTACTTCGTCATCTTCATCTCTAGACGATTTGTCGTCGTCTTTACTTAGTCAATCACTTGATTTACCGGATCGGACCAGCTTTCGAATCGAAGGAACCGAAGGTGAGTTCGATCGCATTTTTCGCAGCTTAGGCCTCTCTGGTCCCGAGGATTTCTCGATTCCGGAGGCGGCTTGGGAAGCTATGAAGGTCCGCTCCGCTTCCGATATTTTGCCCCGGTCCAGATTGTTCGGGTCGGACAGTCCGAAAGCAGCTGAAGAAGCTAAAGTGGTAGTTGAAGGGACCAAGAGTGAACTGCATGCTAGGGTTTTGAATAGTGTTAGAGTTAGGGATTCTTCTACCCAGTCGACTCAAAACGAGCCAGCTGAGTTGAACAAGTTTCGTGATGTTGATAATCGTTGTCTGCCAGGTGGAATTAAAGGGCTTAGGCCGCCGCTACTGAAGCCGCCACCGTCGATGACATTACCTGTGATTGATAAAGAGTGTTCAACTTGGGATTTATTTAGGGATTTTGCACCTGAAAATGATAGAGTGGTTAATAATAACATAGAATCAACTTATGATGATGGTGAAGAAGAAAAGGAAGAAAGAAGAGAGCAAGTGATTAATGCAGATGTTGATAACAAGAGAGAAGAAGAAGAGAATTTGTTGAGGATAGGTGAAACTGTGGTTTTATCAGAGTCGTGTTCGTTTTCCACGTCTAATGATGATGATTCATCTAGCAGTACAACAGAACCCATGTCGAATATTTCCCCCAATGGGAGGTTTAGAAGGGCTATTACCTATTGGGAAAAGGGTGAGCTACTCGGACGTGGCTCATTTGGATCGGTTTATGAAGGAATCTCTGAGTAAGTCTTGAATCGTTTCTCTTATTATTTTCTTATGATGTCTTCGTATTGTTATTTATGGTATTTAGAATCACCCGTTTCCAAATTTCTCATTGAGTTATCAAAAAATTGTAGCTTATTTTTACGTTAGTGGCATTTGAAGAGAAAAGCTGTTCTTGTTTTCCGTTGCAATTCATGATTTTTAATGGTTGAATATCAAGTTTGTGGTTAGGAAGGGCGAACATGGTATGCTTTGTCTTTGCATATCAAAAGAAATGTTTCATGTTTCTAATGGTTGTATATCTCCTCCAGCGATGGATTCTTTTTTGCTGTTAAGGAGGTTTCACTGCTTGATCAAGGAAGTAAGGGGAAACAAAGTATTTATCAACTTGAGCAGGTGAGATAAGCTTGATCTTATTTTATGGTGTTGCTATATTCTCTGCCCTTTGTTTACGAAAAATAAATTATCTTGGGGTCTATAATTAAATTTTCCTCTTACCAAATGCTCTGTTTTTTTCTTCCTTACCTGATCATGCACTTTCCCTGTTTTTTTCAGGAGATTGCTCTTTTAAGTAGGTTTGAACATGAAAACATTGTTCAATATTACGGCACAGATAAGGTATTCTTGCTTTTATCTTAATCTGTTTCTATTTTTCACTAAGTGTACACTCTTCTGAAAAGTTTTTTCTTTCTTTGTCTCTCTCAAACAATTGAACTGTAGTTAGCTCTAGATTCAACTGAACAGCGAAAAAGGGTACATAATTACACACTGCCAACTCCAACTGGTTAAAACTGAGCTGGGTTGAGAATAATAGATTATAGATATTCTGTAGCATGGCAAGTTTGCTAAATATTGTGAATTCACATTCTTAGAGACACCCTGTATATATATTTCATGACTTTTTCTCACTGCTTATCTTGACAAAGGTATTCTTATTTCCTTTTCTTTAGAAATTTGATGATCAATGTTGTTCCTTGTATCTGTTTTCACAGGATGAATCAAAACTGTATATCTTTCTCGAACTTGTCACTAAAGGCTCCCTTCAAAAACTCTATCAGAGATATAATCTTCGAGATTCCCAAGTTTCTTCGTACACAAGACAGATTTTGCATGGTTTGAAGTATCTTCATGATCAGAATGTGGTCCACAGGTGATATGAGTGAATTGTTATGCCATGCATTATGAATTTAAATGTGATGTTATTAGTTGTTATGGCATCTCTATTTTTTTTATTTTATCATGTTCATGTCAATGTTCTTTCATGAAAATTGTTATATATATATATATGAATAATGTGCAAACTCCAAGAATCATTAGGTTTACTTGCCCAAGGAGGTGCAGTTTACCTTGCCCCAAAAAAGTGTTGTTTTTCACTCTACTGTACCAAATTCTTTCTAACAACTTCTCCAATATAATACGCTGAATGCTGCTTTTCAAATCTAGTCCATTACTTTTTAGCACCTCAACCCTTAAACTGTGAACGGATTTTGCTTCCTCTGGGTACGTCAAGAAAGGGGAAGGGATCATCATGCAAGAACTAGAAGAGGCTCCTCTACGAGGCGGTCCTTCCTTCTATTGATCGGTTGAGTCGACGAGAGCTTTCTGAGAGATTCTCATAGATCGGATGATCCCACGACCTATTCTAAGTTGGGGAATCTTCCTGTGACTAAGCTATTTGTCTGGCCAGTCGCTTCTCTATGGGCTCTTGGGAAAGAGAAATTTCGTCGATATATCGATCGGCATTCCAGGAGTGCTGAATTAACTTTCAAGAGCATTAATGGTGCTGGAACTTTGTCTCAATTGCAACACTTAGGGGTGGTCAGCTTCTTGCATGATGCTGCAGCTCCCTAAAATAATCCATTTAGATAATGTTTTTCAGCACTTTTCCCTATTTAAACCTACACTCGAGGAAGATGTGTGAATTTAGGAGAAACAAGGAATGAGGTTAAATTTCTCATCAAAGACAAATTATGCTGGTGCAATATCAGATCCAAGGTGAGAAGTTAATGTCAATGCTAGATCTGCAGAATCTGGATCTTTACATGAAAGATCTGTATGATCATTGGGCTTGGGAATTTTTTCTAATTATTTCTTCTCATCTCTTGCTTTCATGCATAGGCTTGCCACATCAAGTGACAGCTTGTTTACTGATGCACTTTCTGGATCTTCCTTTTATTTTCTCGATTGATGTTCATTCAAGTTAACTTGAATTTAATATAAAATTGGCAATTGCTTTACATGTGAGCGCAGGCAAGTACAGATCACAATGCACTTCACATTTGATTTATTTCTTGCTGTCTCAATTATATTTTGTTTTTTGTATTTTAGGGATATAAAATGTGCAAATTTATTGGTGGATGCAAATGGCTCTGTAAAACTTGCAGATTTTGGTTTGGCCAAGGTTTTATTTTCGTCCTTATATTTCAATCTTTTATCTTGTTTTCTATAGGCTTCTTAAATGGCTGCAAACTTCTTTTCTAATATTCTTTGCCATTTCCTTTTCCAGGCAACAAAACTGAATGATGTTAAATCTTGCAAGGGGACTGCATTCTGGATGGCTCCCGAGGTGTGCACTTATAGCTTTAGCTTCTGTGATGAATCTATCAGTGGCAGCATCGGACTTTGTAGATAATATATGATTTCTGTATGCTGTCATGAGTTGATGATTTAAAACACTGCTGTCTGATGCTTGTCGATAGATTTAGGGGCTTGCATGATTATCTAGCCTACTTCGGGGTTGAAATATTGGAGAAAATTTTGACTTTTCATAACCCCCTAGAAGGGGAGCATCTTGGTCATCAACATTCTTTAGTGAAAGTGCAAGTCAATCAATTCACCACTTGCTTTTGCACCGCATCTAGACTAGAAATTGCAGGGAACATATGTTTTAGTGATGGGGCTTTGGAGCCTGGTACTGGGTTGGTTAAGGGAGAGTGTGGATTTGAAAGGGCACGTGCTCATGTACATATAGGATGAAAAATCATAATTTAAACCCTGTAGGTATTTCTTGGCTTGTGTGGTGTTGTGCAGTAGGAGCTAGATGAGATGATTTTTTCACTTCCTGGCCTCTTATGAATCTATACATGCATGGCTTAATCCTGTATTGCACTAAATGTGGATTATGATTTTTACCATTTGTCATTTCTCAGTCCATTGCACTTAAACAGAGTTATGCCATGTGCTTGTCCTTGTGTCTCCTTATGTGCTGTCTTAAATTAAATTCCCTTTGTAGAAATTAGAGGAAGATCATCTGTGGATTCTTTGTATCTTATTGGGTGGGTTGTCTGAGTTCTAGCTCAAAGTTATTGTTCAGGTATAAATTTTAGGGAGAAGTAAAATTGAACTGTCCTTAAGATTTGCAATATTTAGGTTGACCATTCCTCTTGTTTGTGAATAACGTTGCCTGATTGCTGCCATTATCTCTATCTGACTTCTAGTTGCTTGGAATTTCAAAACAATTGCAACTGGATTCTGGACAAATGTTAGCATGCCAGACCTGTGCAAAAAAATTTCTTATACTGATCGCTGTCCTGCAGGTTGTCAATAACAAAAACCAAGGATATGGGCTTCCAGCTGATATATGGAGTCTGGGATGCACTGTGTTGGAGATGTTAACCCGTCAGATTCCATATTCTGAATTGGAATCCGTGAGTGCTATTTTTGACACATCTTTGTATCCTATCATAATTATGTTGTCACATGAGAGATTTTGATAACATGAGACTTCTACTTCTTGGTAGATGTGTTCTTGCATTAGCTGTTTTATGCATTAACTGTCCAATTTTTTTATTCATTCCATTGCAACATGACATGCTGTTTGATTTTTGAATTTTAACAACTTATCTTTCTGCAACTCAACAGATGCAGGCATTATTTAGGATTGGCAGAGGTGTTCCACCACTTGTTCCTGATTCTCTCTCAAATGATGCACGGGATTTTATCCTTCAATGCATACAAGTTAATCCAAATGACCGGCCTACTGCTGCTGTGCTCTTAGATCATCCATTTGTGAAGAAACTTCTTCCAACATCTTCGGGCTCAGCATCTCCCTATATTGGCCGCCGATCATAGCAGTTTTTGGTTCATTTTGATTCTGAGAGATGCGTAAGTTAAACTTTATTTTAAAATAGCTGCTCTCTCAACTCTGCATGGTTATGTTGATTGAAAAGCCAGACACTAATGTGTTATGACTCCCCATTTGAGAGACAATACTGTCACTCCCTTTTTAAAGGAGGGTTTCATTCCTGTCTCCGAGTGACAAATGCGAGATCCTTAAGGTGCTTGTGGTTGGGATGTTTGAAATCCTTGTGCTTTTCTTTTTCCTGTAAAAATCAATAATAGGAGTTTGACCCAAGATCTTACACTTTCTAATTGGTGCTATGATCATTGTTGCATGACCTGACTGGACTGGCAACAGATTTTAGGATAGTTATTTGTCATGAAACTTGTATTATAGAAAGTTTTCCAAAATAATTTTGGCTGACCAGTAATCAGCATTCTCAATAGTAATTTTAATTTCTCTATGCCCCGTCGGACTTAAATCTGCGTGTGAGATTATTCTTGTTAGCTTGACTCTATTCTTTTTCTTAACCATTCCGTCAATTTCGCCTACTCATTTGGTAAGTTTGCTCGTGGAAACAGTTATATCCAGGATGAAGCAAATGGGATCTTTATTTCACATTGCGTACTCAAAAGTTGGATGACATATTCAGGGACACTGTTTGACCTGCAGCAACCATCAATTCAGAACTTGTAGACCAAAAGCCTGCATGCTTGTTGTCACAGAATTGAATTTGAAGCATTGGGCGGGATCTGGGCATGGATTTTTACGGTCATGGTATGAACACAGCAATCCTCAGATTCCCTGCCCTGAAGATTCAGCATCACAGAGCGAACAGCTTGGATTGCTATTTTGTTATTGTCTGTTGTGGAGAAAATAAATTCCTGATGTCAACTTGTTCAACATTGTAAGTATTTGCCTCCGTTTATATTTTCTCAGGGAGGGTTGTAACTTGTTATTTTGTGAGAGCAATTGCTGTGAGAATAGGGAAGGGTGCAGTCTTTGTACATATCCATCATTATTGTAGCAAATGTGAGTATCATTTTATTCTTGCCTTTGTTGGTTTTTCTGTGCATATTATATCCAAAAAACAATGATTTGCTTGAATATCCTCTTAAGCTAAGGTTTTTTCCACAATAATTTTCATTTCTTAGTGGCGCACCAAGACTGGATGGTGGGCGGTTCCAATCTGTCCTGCTTTCTTTGAATGTGCTTTGGAGTAATGATCAAATTTTCTAAAAAAAATGAATTAAAAAAAGGGAAAACTTGAGTTTTTTTGTTTAGATATAATAGTTTAAAACTATTTTCTTAGTTTTTCAAATTTGTAATGAGGTTGAAACACGCATTTTTGAGATTTTTCATTGTTTTTTATTGCAAGTTTTTCACTGTTCAAATAAAAAAATGAATAACGTGTATATATATATATATATATATATATATATATACAAGCTTCTTTTTACAATGTAAAATATTAAAAAAAATTACATTTTTATACTTACTTAGTGTTATAAATTTAATTTTTATTCTAAATTTTATATGGAGATTTTTTAGTTAATATAATTTTTAATCTGAATGTAATCTTCATTTTCTTAATGAAATTCTTTCCCGTTTCTAAGTGAACATGTTTTCTTTTTTTCTTTTTAGTTTCTCGCTAAAAAAAGAAAACTACAAAAATGAAAGCTTGAAATAAAAAACGAAAATAATTTTTTTTTTTAATTAACAAACAAACCTTAGGTTTTGGTCAATCCACAAAACAGGGTTAGGGCCGGGAATGCTACCGCACTTATAATGATGGTTTAAGACTTGCGATTTAGTGCGTGTTTGGATTGGTTCTAGCTAATTAAAAGAAAGTGCTTGGTAATATGATAAAAGTTAATTTTTAAATAATTTTTTATGTTAAGGTGTTTATTAATGATTTTTTTATTTTTAAATTTTTATTTTAATATTATCCTATCAAAACGATTTAAAATATATAAATTATATTAAATTTTAATATATTTTTTTTTAAAAAAATTATTGCTTCTTCAGTGGCGAGGTATGAACTTAAATCCCATTATCCATTAACAAAACGATTAGTTTTCCTTGCTGACCACCACTAATTGCTATTGGATAGTCCGCATCAATTGAAACTATACGGGCATTCATGGTATTTTGGGATCTAGTGCTTCAACATCTAGTATTTGGGCATTCATGGTTTGATCATATTCAATTTCCGGCCGGCCGGCCGGTTGGGTTTTGCTATTCTCCCCACCCTTAGTTTATTTTGGTTATTTAGATACAAGTTAACTCGGGTTCAACAATTAATTCACCAAGAGTTGTGTTGGTTTACATTATTATCAACAAAACCTAACCTATGCTTTATTCTATGAGAATTGAGATTTTTTTTTATTTTTTTATTTTTATCTTTCAATGTTAAATTTATTTGAAATTAAATTTTATAAATTGTTTTAATTTACTTTTTATAGGGTTATTCCGGTCTCATAAACTATGTTACAGTTTTAATGACTCGAGTTGTTTTTTAAGTTATTTTTTCATTTCATCTTTTAATATTAAGCTTATTGAAAATTGAGTTTTGTGATCTATTTTGATTTATTTTTGTAAGGTTATCACAATTTTATTATCCAAGTCGTTAATTTGACCAATTAACCTGGGTTAATTTGAGACAATCCAATATGTTTCTGTCTCGATATTAAAATAAAAATGTAATCTAAAATATTTCTCGAGTCAAATTATATTTTTACTAATTGTTCAAATTATTTTTGTACCTATCAAATATATTATGTAATATCATCTCATAATTTAAATTCTTTTTATGCTAACAATACCTTGAAAAAATAAATTATGTTTAAAAAATAATCCTATCCGACCCAATAGTAGCCATAATCCAGTGCATTGCTAAATAAATTTAAACTTTTCCAGCGGACAAACTAATATAGGCTTGCCTGCGAAACTATCATTTCCACACTTTTAATCTTTCTATCCTGGGGAGCGCCCAGCCCTTTAAGTACCCAAATTCAAATTTAAATATAAAAGGGCCAGATATTTAGACACCAAAACAGCCCAGCCCAGCCCAGCCCAGGTCAAACCCGTAGGCACGCATTCTCACGTGGAAAAAGCGTAGATACGAAGATCGATAAAGGGCCATATCATGGTAGCGTTTAAAATGTCGACAGTGGCCCCACAACCAATCACATGGGGCGGGAGAGAGAGAGAGAGAGAGAGACAAGCAGGGAGAAATAAATTAATTACGAGAACTAATTATGGCATTACATTAAATAAATTAATAAATAAATAGGTGGAGAAACCCAACACAGCAGAGCAGGGACGGCGTACGTAACCGCGAAGAACGGGTGTCTCTCTCCTACTCCACACCCGTAATTCTCCTCCTCCTTCGACCCTAAAAATACTAACTTTATATATCCGATCCACCCCCTCTAATCGTTATTTAATTGATCTAACCTCTCCTTCAGGTATGTCTGATTCCGATTTTAATTTTAATTTTTAGGGTTTCGGATTCCGATTTCATTTTAACTGCGATCGTTTGAATCTTGTGGAATTGACAGAACCCGAATTTATTTTATTGGAACCATGCTTGTAGCTTCGATTTGTCGTGTATAATTTGATCACCTGTTTCATTTGGACTGCTATATTATTTTTATTATGAACCCAAAGTTAGATTTAAGCTTAGATACCGTGTCTTATTCTGATGCACCGATCATTGGTTTGACATTGAAGATTCATGATTCAATGATTTAGGCATCTTTTTAAAATTAAATAAACGCTTAAGCGTTGATTTCAAATGATAAACTTGCATTTGATGTCGACTTAATTTACCAAGCAAGTCGAGCAGGTTCTTGCTGGTTGACCTATACATTTTGTTTAAGTGCTGTTATGATTTGCAAGTGTCTGGATGTGTAAAACTTGAAATTCATTTGCTCTCACTTTTTTTTTTTTTTGCTTTGTCAAAACCTTTTGATGTGTTTTCTCCTCTTTTACCCAGATTTGTGAGCCAAGCTTGACCTCAGACATTTTCCAAATAGTCACTTAAGTCTTGGTTAAATAGTCTGTAATTAATCGGAATGTTGATGATGGAAATGGAGTTTAACAATGGTTATGTTGTTACTTGTTTTGCAAAGGCGAACCAGTTATTATTGCTCTTGAACTTTACAAAGCATGCTCCTGTGTCCTTGTTCCTCTTGTTTTTAATCAGAAAAAGAATAGAAATCCCACCACTTCAGGCTATTATTGTGCAGTTTGACTGTATTTGTGTTTTTTCTTAAAAAAATCCATATCTAAATGGTACTTGTCCTATTGATCCACAATTGCTTGTCATAAGTGATTTAATTTCTCTTCAATTAATTAAAAATTTATCACATGATTTATAACAGTTTTGAATTTTACTTAACATATGTTTTCCAAGTGTATTTCAAAATAGTTTCTTTGCAGGTAAACATGCATTTGAAGCCAACAGCTACTTGTTTCAGTGACAACTTTGGGAGCACCTCGATAAGAGGTCAGGGCTTTAAGGTCTCGTGGGTAGTTTATATGGCTAGCTGGTTGGCACCCAATATATTGCATGGGAAGGGTTAGTATAGGTCCGATCTAGGTTAAGGTAAGGGTGCTAGCCTATATAATACAATTAATAATTTAAAAAAGGCAAAAAATGGTGGATTTTGACCTTAAAACTTCTGTTACTTTTCAACTCTGTCTGCATGAGATCAAGCAATCTGTCAGTGTTCTTAGGGGAAAAATAATTTTCCGTTGTTTTTTTATGGATTAGAGATGCCATATGTATCCTTTATTGGTGATAATAGGCTATGAAGGTGTGTGTAAGTTTTTTGCACGAGCTATTTTGAGATTATGCTTTTGTTTTATATTGTTGTTCCAGTTGTTATAATAAAGTCCAGCTGTTTTCTGAATCAACTTCTTCATGTCTTTGGAAATGTTACTTTCTTGCTTTCTGTTTCCAATATGTTGTTAGAAATTCTTTTGGTTAGGCCCTTGTAGAGTATTAGCTTCTTGAAGTGTTTTATGATTCTTGTAATTTTTATGGGGCCAAACAGCAGCACCACAATAACAAACTGCTGCAATGAATGTCAACTTTTATATTGTAAAGTCATTTTCATTTCATTGTGTTTCCTTTCCTTGTAAAACTCTTAATCAGATGCCAAGAGTGAACGTGGATGGATATGCTAGGTATCCTATGTTTACAGCGGGGATCTTTTTGAAAATATAAATAATTGAAGGTGTCCATTGTTTTTTGGGGCTGGTCATTCACAAAATACTAATAACTGAGGACACATCCAAATACTTTGAGATCTGAGTTTTCAATGAAGTACCAATCTATTTTGATATATTTCTGCATTCAGTGGACGATGTGCCTGTAGCATTCTTCATTGAAATATATGTGCAAAAGGCATCATGTTCTGCTTCCTTTTACCTATGTTGATGTGTTGCTCCAATGATCGGTTTTTGTTGAATGGTGGTTACCTTGTGCATTCCGAGGCCCACATAGAACAAAACTGAATTATTAAACACAAATACTAAAACACATGCCATATGGTAAATGTATTTGGATGAAAGTGCAGTAACATGAATCACATGAATGGTTTTTATCTGATCTCTCTATCTCTCTCTCTCAATTTAGGTATACTTTGAAAATGGTGAAAGTTAATAAGGTGCGATGCAAGGCTGATTCCCGGCAGCACAGAGTGACACCACATGCATTGTCACCTTGTTCACGGAAGGCTGTTAAAAGTTGCCACTTGAAGAAAAAACATTCAAAAGCTTCAGAGAAGAAAGATTGGGAAGGTGCTACCTGCTCTATTTGTCTGGAGCATCCTCACAACGCGGTGCTTCTCCTTTGCTTCTCTTATAAAAAGGGCTGCCGTCCATATATGTGTGCCACCAGTCGTCGTTTTTCCAACTGTCTTGAACAATACAAGAAAGCTTATGCAAAAATAACTCCTACAGAAGGGGTGCAGCAAGAAAGCAATTCAATGGATCATTCAAGACCCGCTTTGCATGTGGAGCCAGCCAATGAGAGGGCGGAGGTTCCAGAGCTTTTATGTCCACTTTGTCGAGGGCAGGTTAAAGGTTGGACAGTGGTGGAACCAGCTCGTAAGCATCTCAATGCCAAGAAAAGAACCTGCATGCAGGATAAGTGCTCATTTGCTGGAACTTATAAGCAGCTGAGGAAGCATGTTAAGGCAAAGCACCCATCGGCACAACCTCGAGCTGTGGATCCTATACACAAAGAAAAATGGAAGAGGTTTGAATGTGAAAGGGAGAGAAATGATGTAATCAGCACAATTATGTCATCAACGCCCGGGGCAATGGTGCTTGGTGATTATGTGATTGAGCCGGGGTACCGTGGCATTCATAATGACTATGATTCTGATTCTGATTCATCATTGGATGATGGTTTCTTATCTCTGGGGTCATTTGATAGAGGGCAGAGTAGTGGCTTCCGCTTTCGTAATGGATATCACCTAGACTATGATTCATTGGATGAGGACGACTATGGGACACGCCGTCCTGGCCCTCCTGGTTCTGTGGCAATAACTGGGCGAGGTTTTCACAGGATACTGCTGGAGAGACCAAGGAGGCGGTGGTATAGAGGTAGTAGAGGTCGAAGCTACTGAACACGATTGGGGTTACAAAGGCGGTAATCAACTATCTCAAATTGGTTTCTCTACATTTTTTCTGCTGCGATCACGTGCCATGTGTGATGGTTGCCCATGTACCCTGATGTGGTGCTATGCCATTGGTGTCAAATAAGTGTGGTTTCCAACAAATATTAGGAATGATAGTCTGAGGGCCTTGCCTATGGTTAGGTCATTAGTTCCGATAAGGATTAAAGCATTTAATTGGTCTGTTTAGGTGCACGATTGACTATCATATTCGTGCATAGTAATTTGAACTGGGATCGTGTTGGTTCGTTGTTGATATATTTTTCGTGATTGATGCTTTCTTTTTCCTCGTTTATATTCAAGGAGTCTCTCACCATTATGTACCCTGTACATCTTGGACTGAAGATTCAAGCACTATCTGGTCTCCTTTTGGTTTGTCTTTTCCTCCCTGCTGCTAATGTATTTGCTAGAATGGTTCTTCTGATGCATGCATCCTGATCTGGTGAAACATGATTCAAAACTTCAAACTGACGAAAATTATTAGCACTTTCATTCAAAAAGAATTTCTAGCCTTTCAAAGAAAACAGAATTTGCTGCACTGACCACGTCGACTTCCAGCCCGTTCTTTCTTGCTTGTTGCTTAGGTAGTTGTGAACTAGAAAGCAAAAAATGATGGTACCATCACTTTTTTAGTTTCAGTTTTGTCATAATTACTAGCCATCTGCAATACTAACTCGTCCTCAGTTTTTGAAGACTAGCAGTATCTGTAAGGCGCGCTCTTGCTTGGCATGGAAACTTGAAAATACCCAGTCTATACTGGGACATTCGGGCTGTTAAGCCCGATGAGTATGATTGGCTTCGAATTTCAACTGCCCCTTTTAGAAATGTCTTGCGTCTGAATCCTATAATAACATGTAATCCAGCTGGTTTTCATGTCTCTGGGATATCCCTATCTTGATCTCGGCACGAGCGTCCAAGAAATGTTGCATTTTCCCCGGAGCGAGTACTGCGGCTCACGTGAAACATGAGGCGATGCCAACTGAAGCCTGGGAGAATGAGATCAATGGCCCACTGGATTTCGTGGCGATGATGAGCGAATCAGCTTATGTAAAGGCTTCCTGAAACCACGCCAGCTGTAAGATATCGTTTTTTATATTTTTTTATTCATAAAAAAAACTATTTATTTGATTAATTAAATAGTTTTATATTGAACTCTACATATAGCATTTAAAAATTTTGATTTATAAAACTAAAATTATCTATTTTATTTATTTATAAAGACTTGTTTTTAATTCATTTTATAAATATAAGACTATCTTATAACAATTTTAACTAAATATATATTTTTAATTTACTTTTAAAACCATAACTAATTCTTTTTTAAAACTATTATTTTAAATTATAAATGCAAAAGCTACCCCAGTGGTGTTGGCTTGAGCTGCGTTGACAAAGCAGATTGTAGGAGTGCACTACCTGCAGTGTTTTTATATAGTTTTAGCTATAGTTATTAAACCCGGTCTGAAGTTGACCCGGTCAAGAGGTCGGGTTCTAGGTTTCATGGGTCAACTCGGGTTAACACGGATTAACCTGGGAAAATTTAAAAAAAATTAAAATTTTAATATTTCATATGAAAAATCCATGTAAATATAGATTATACATATTATGAAGTTTAAAAGAATATTTTAAAAAGTTTTTTATCCCGTATTGAAAAAACATAACTTTTTCTTTGGAAATATAAAGTATATATACTAATAGGTTTCAAATCCCACATTGAAAAAACATAACTTTTTTCATGGGAACATAGAGTATATATATGAAAGTGCTTCAAATTCCACATTGAAAAGATACTATGTTATCCTTTTAAGTTGAAGTATTTAAACCAAAAGGTTTTTTATCCCACATCGAAAAAACATGATTTTTTTCTTGGGAACATAGAGTATATTTACTAATGAGTTTCAAATCCCATATTAAAAAAACATAACTTTTTTTCATGAGAACATAGAGTGTATATATGAAAGGGTTTCAAATCCTATATTGAAAAGATATTATGTTATCCTTTTAAATTGAAGTATTTAAAGCAAAATATTTTTTATCCCACATTGAAAAAATATGATTTTTTTCTTGGAAACATAGAGTATATATATATACTAATGGGTTTCAAATCCCACATAAAAAAAACATAACTTTTTTCATGGGAACATGGAGTATATATATGAAAGGGTTTCAAATCCCACATTGAAAAGATATTATGTTATCCTTTTAAATTGAAGTATTTAAATCAAAATGTTTTTTTATCCCACATTGAAAAAACATGAATTTTTTTCTGGGAACATAGAGTATATATACCAATGGGTTTCAAATTCCACATTTGAAAAAAAAAACCGGGTCTCGTCCGGGTTCGCCCCGGTCTCCCGGGTCCCGAGTCGACCAGCCGGGTCACTCGGGTTTGGCCGAGCTGTTGCCACAGCCGGTCTTTTACTAAACCCGGACCGGTCCAGCTACCAGGTCGACCCGCCGGGTCGGACCGGTTTTAATAACAGTGGTTTTAACAGTTAGGGATGATTTTCATGCATCGCAATTAATCCCTCTACAACGTAGTTGTTAAACCCGACTCGGGAGTTGATCCGGCTAGGGTTTTGCTGGATTGTTGTACTGGCTGGTCTTTTGACAAACCCAGACCAGTCTAGCCACCGGGTCTCGGGTCGACTCGCCGGGCCGGTCCGAGTTTAATAACTATACCCTACAATCTTACTATTTTATCTAATTGCATGGATTTCAATACTTACTCTTCCCACCTAAAATCACTGAATTGGCTAATGGGGATATTAAAGTCTTTTCACATGGTGTATTAGTAATTGTCAAGTTGATCATGGATAAAATTGTCTAAAATAAAATAAATAATAAAGATTAAATTTAAAAAATAAAAAAAATTGAAGGGGGATGAAATTGAAATTGAATTTTAATTTTATAAATTATTTCAAATAAAATATATAGTAATTAAAATAAGAGGAACCAAATCCAAAAGAATAACAAATTGAAAGGTTGCTTTGAATTTTTGAAAAGGTAACATAAAAATCAAGTAGAGAAGAGAAATGAAAAATAGAAAAAAGAGGTTGCTAACGCCAAACTAGAAGACCATTAGCAACATGTGTCGGTGCATTATAGAGGGGATATTGAAACGATTCAAATGTCATCGTAGAAGAAGATATTTGGTCACCATACGGCTTTATATATGTTTATATGTGATGCACATATCAACTGTTTTTTTAATAATATTTATATTTGTTAAATTATAAAATTGCTCTAAACCAACCTAAAAATAACAAAAAAAAAACTATATAAAATAACAAAAATGTCCCTTAACCTAAGCTAAAAACAATTCCATTTTTAAAGACATTTAAGTTATTTTAATCTTTTAAAAAAATTAAAAATATAAAAACATCCTTGTTACGAATCTAAATATAAGAACATCCTTGTACATCAGCTTTAAAAAATTACGAATCTACAAGTAGAATAATTATTTTACTGGCAATGATTAAAGAATTCTTATGAAATAACAAAATTACCCCCAAGCTTTTTAAATTTTGTTAATAATAACATGGTATCAAGCAAGTTGGGACTGATAGAAAAAAATATATAAGCAAGTTGATGCGTAAAGGCGCACCCAGATGGACATGTTAAGTTTTTTTTTTTTTTTTTTTTTGGAGAGAGGCAAATAAATTTCTAAATCTTTCATTATTTGTTTAATTTGGTCTTCCTCTAAGTTGCAGGTGCGCAAATCTTTTAATAACACGTTATATCAGGTATAAAGCAGAAACATATAGGGCTTTTCATTTAGCTATTTTTGCTGTGTGTTTTTTTATAAATCATTATAGATTAAAATAGTTGATTTTTATATAAAAATTTTAATTTAGTTTTTAAACTTTATTTTTTAAATAATTAAGCTTTTTTAACTTAAATTTGCATTCAGTTGCATATATTTTTAGAAGAAAAGGCTGGATTAAAAGTTAAATAATCCAAATGAAAATGACAAGTAGCATGTGTGATGACTTTGAGTGTCATGCAAAAAGTTTACTTTAACTTTAATCTCTTATCTTTTTTTTGTTTATAAGTAAATGATCTTTTTAGTTTTTAAAAATTAAATTTTAATATCAAAGTTTATTTTTTTTATTCTTCCATTTTTTTTTTATGTTAGAGAAGAGAAAAAAACTTATTAGATTTTAGCTTAAATAGAGAGTTGTTATTTTTACTTATTTCAACCATTAAAATAGTTGAAATTAGTGTTAATTAATGGTTTATAAAAGAGTTTTATAATAGTTGTTTTAAGCCTTGATTTTTTTTAAAAAGCAAATTTAAATAGAAGAAGAAAAAAATTATATGTTATGATTTTGTGATTTGAGTTATTTTTAGGGTTGTTAAATTAGTTTCTAGAATTGATTTTTAAATGTTTTTGGCTTTAAATGAGTCAAAATAGTTTTGATGGGTTAAAATTATTTTATATATATATATATATATATATATATATATATATATATATATATATATATGATAATGAGATGCGCATCTCCTTTACCATCAAAGCAACATTTCCTTTCATTTGCTAATGAGGGAAGCTTTATTGGTATTGATTCTCCTACAAAGCCACCGTAAATCCCATCCTTGACAAATTAACATGTCAAGCTGTCATTGGTTGCCTTTTATTTTCACTGTGCTGTTTAGGATAGCCAGGAAAACACATCGGTACGTACTTGTATGATTTAGTGTGTTTGTGATTGTGTGTTGAAAGAGTATTTAAAAAAAGTTAAACTTTTTTTTATTTTATTTTTGATTTTAAATTAATATATTTCTAATGTTTTTAGATATTTTGATGTGTTGTTGTTAAAAATAATTTTTAAAAAATAAAAAATATATTATTTTAAAATAAAAAATAACATTCTCAAACATGCTCCAGTTGACACGGTAGAAAGAACGAACGGGAAGAAGCAGACAGAGCAAAGGCCTCCCCGTCGCCTTCCGTCCGCTCTTCCTGAAGTGAGCGGATTGCAATCAGAGCATGTCCCTGCATCTGAAAATGAGGTGTGAAGAAGTACCATTACAAGGTATGTTCAAGAACTCGGAATATTTAGACAAATATAATTATAATGATATCCAACAAATTAAAACTACATGCATGGAGAAATTTTGTGCAGTAAGGTCATTACAATAATGAATTATAACCTTTGATTTATGCCACGGAGAAGTACTCTATACACAGAGCAATTAAGCTTCAACTTGATAATAATACATGGAAAATAGCCCTCATTTCATTTACAAGTGAAAGGATTAACCAAGTAACAAACCATGCTAATATGGACGTACAGTTTCATATTATTTTGAAGACACCCCTTCTCTCTTTCCTAGAAAACTAGTAAGGAATTCTTGATATCGTAGTTCATTTTCTCTAAATTTGGCTGCACAGCAAATTGAATCATCGGCGGAGGACCACAAGCCAGAGCCAGAGCATCACTTGATCCTTCCGGAACATGCTCGCGCAGGATGCTCTCTGTAACGAACCCAGTACTGTACAGCCAGCCTTCCTTGATAGACTCTTGAACCACGTACCACACCTTTAATCTCTCGTGTTCCTTCACCCAAGAATCAAGCTCGTCCCTCAGCAGAATATCGTCCTCGGTGCGGTTCGCATACACCACATACATCTCAGTATCGTCTTCTGGGTCTTTCAAAATAGCTTGAATCACTTGATAAATCGGTGTGATACCTGTACCACCTGCTAACATAGCCAGTTTCTTTGCAAACTTGGGTTTGCCATGAACCATGAAGTTGCCGCGACCAGCATATTCAATGTGACCCAATGGACCCTTCACGTCTACCACAGACCCCAGCGATAACGAGTCAAGGTACTGTGACATCTGCCCTCCATTAGGGAACTTTGGATGCACGCCTTTAAAATAAACTTTAATCACAAGATCAAAAAACCCCACCGCATCAATGGTGCTGGCTGGCGTATAAGCTCGCATGCACAGCTTATCATCGATGGTAGCGGATAAAAAAATGTGCTTCCCTACTGGCAACCCCAGTACTTGATCCTCTGATGGCAATGCAAATCGAAAAAGACGCACATCATGAGAGAGAATTTCCTTCTTCACTAGCTTGCATTGGATTTTTTCACGCGGGACAAGTGCAACATTTCTTGCTGGGGCAATTTCTTTGATAGGAGCCAAATTCATCTGTGCTATATTGGACGCACCATGCATTGAGCTACTAGGCGAAGACGCGTTCGAGTCAGATGTGTAAGCGGTTGAATTGACCAATTCTCCAATCCGATAACCCTCAAGCATCTTCTTGGCTTTATCAGAGTGTATGGCATCGAATTCTTCAGTGCAATCAGTACCGGCATTGATTAAAATGCTATCGGTGCCACCGGGATGGTCTTTAAGGAAGCGAGTGCAATCATAGACATGACCATGAACAATTATCCACGCCGATTCAGCTGAATTATGTTTTTTTACGTCAGCCAAGGAAAAAGCTTTTGATGAAGTGTTCATGAAGGGTGTTGAAACACTTTTCTTCAGAGTTCGGATATTCTCCGATGAATTCTCTAGGTGCCTTTCCTTAGCCATCCACCCACCAGACTGGTTGCCCGGAACGGTGGGGTGCTCGAACACGATTCCAATCTCACCCTTGTGACGTTTGCAGACATTTGTTTTAACCCGGAACCAGCAGTTGTTCATCATTCCCTGTTCATCATAATGGTACCATGTTTAAATACACGTTAGGGCTAAACTTATGTTTGCAATACACTTCAAGCCAATGAATATCTGTGACAATATAAATCGATTTTTAACCTCGGTAAAAGTATTTGTCATTAATATTCAATTTCATACAAGCCCTTGTCCGGAGGACTTCTTGCACCAGCTCTTAAAGAGAAAAGAGCTAGCATTTAAGACAGTAACTGAGTATAAATAATTAAATCTTATATTCTTTAGTTTAGCTAATATTCAAGACAGCAAATATTTTTTTATAAGAAGAGTTCCAAAGAGCAAAAACAATAACATAAAATCACGTTGACAATTCAGCCTAGATAAAGATGTTTGTATAAAGGGAGATATCCTATTCTCGCATGAAAATAACCGGTGAGCTCAAGAACACGCCACCCCACAAATTTAATTTCTGGAGCTGTCGGCTTTGAACGCTGTACGTCAGAAATTCAAGCTAAAGGCACCAACTTGAGAATTATGTCGCTTTCGGAGGAAATTCAAGTTTTCAATTGACACATTATTTAACTAAAAGTTGACAATTTTGATTTTGACCAGATTCACATAATTACAGGTGGATGTGTTTGAAAGTCAAGAACACAAGTTGATAGGACATGCATGCATGCATACATACCATGACATTCCAATTGAGCTTCTCCGGCTGTGTGTTGAGGGTTTCATCCCAGGCCCGGACTGCAATCTCCTTGGCTCCAAGTAGCTCCAGTATCTCCACCTCCAGGGACCAGAAGCACCAACACCAGTATTTGCCATACTTGTTGGGCTTCTCTGGGTGGTCCAAGTTACAGACCCGCCACGTTTCTCCACCGTCCAAAGTCACCTCAGCACGCGTCACTTTCTTACCGCCGCCTTAATTTACAAAAAATTGCAAGTGAGACAAGAAGATTACTTTCAGTACAAGAACTCTTCTTAAGTTCTAAAAGAGGAGAGGCATACAGAGTATCCCATTTCAATAATTTGAGATAATAGATAAAATTTAAAAATATAATTTATATTATTTTTTAATATATATTTTTAAATAAAAATTATTTGGATTTGAAATTTGTATAAACTCGCATTATCTTGTATTTAATTTTTATTAAATAAATAAAAATAGTGAAATTCAAATCCGTGACCATTTAGTTATCAAAACTATATCATTTTGAAAAATCAATTTAATTTAATAACTTAAATTATTAAATAAATTTTTAAAATATAATTTATATTATTTGAGAGATTTTCTTATAAAAGAAGAAGTCTAAAATCGTAATGGAATTATCTTTCAATTCACTGGATGCGTACCAAAAGAAAAGTCTAAAATCGACAGATATATTTATTTATATCCCCCCACTTAAATTAAAAACAAAGAATTATCTTTCAAGAAGAAAGTAAAGTAAAAACTCACCGGAATATGCGTATCCCTTCAGCGTGAACGGGCTCTGAGTTGTCCATGAGTTAATCGGCAATATCTCTTCGTGAGAAGGCGTTGTGATCGCGGAATTTATATTGAGCTCATTGATGATATACTCTGTCTTATACCACCAGGCTACACATTGCAAAACAACAAAGGTAGCATATATAATCGTTGTCACTACTATTCACATGCCCCTTAAATTTCATGACGTACCATATATTCATATTGACATATGCTATTATTATATCATATCATATCATATCATGTTACGTACCTTCGGCATTAGCTAGCTCTGTATCAACATGCGAGGGCAGTACTCTGTTGTCCATGTAGTGATAGTAACTATCTGACTCTTTAGCGGTAACAATTATTCTCTTTAACCATTTTACCATGCGCCCACCAATGAAACCTGGTATGATCATCCTCACCGGAAACCCATGGTCCGGCGCCAAGAGCTCACCGTTTTGCATATAGGCTAAAATAATATCACGAGATGGATCCAAAGCAACCTCTTTCTTGATACTAGTCCCGTACTTTGATCCACCGCCACCTGGCAGGTCCTCAGCACCTTCGAAACAAACATTGAGGGCTCCATTTTTACGGCTGTAGATCCCACACTTCTTGAGCAGCAAATGCAATGGCACGCCACGCCACACTGAAGTAGACAACCCCGCAGCACCCCAGTTGAACCCAACTGTCTGTTTCACCATGTTTTGCTCTTTGCGTCTGTTACCTGCGCAAACTAGAGTGACAGGGAGTTCACGAGCTGGGAATTCGTTGACTAGCTGCTCCATGGTGAAACGGGCTGGCCTTTTAACCAGACCGCAAACCTCGACAGTCCAGTCTTGCCACGTGGCCATTGGAACAGGACCATGGTTGCGAACATAGTGAAGTGGGACCGGTGTAATGAACCCGTGGTGCATGAGACGAACCAATGGCGGTTCAGAGTTGAAGGGATGTTTCCCTGTAAGACGGACCATGGAAGGGTTGCGTTCGATCCACTTATCAGCCGTTCCTTCATCTCGTGGATCAAAAATCGACGGCTCTAATTCACTGTTACCTTTGCGGATCAGATCGTTATAATCAGCTTCATCTTCACTTGAAGAGTCTTCTTCCTCCAATGTTGGAACTGGTTTCTGGTTGTACCGATTAAAGTCTTGGTTCGAGAAGTTCAACGTCCGAACCGGAGAGTTGGGCCGGTGGTTTGAAACGGATTTGAAGGGACGAGCCACCCCGTTTAAAGTGGGTTCGAGGTGGAATTGACGGTTGTCGACCGAGGCTCCCATTAGTATCGCCTAATAAATAAGGAAAGATATGTGAAAGAAAATGAAAAGAAAGAAAGGTTTTGTTAAAACTTTTCTTTCTTTTCTTCTTCCTGTGATTTCTCTGTTTGGTTTCAAGGTGAGAATGAAGTTGCATTTGGTCAGGACTTTATAGGCCTCGTTGTGGTTTGAAGTTTGAAGTAGAAAAGTGTCAGAAAAAACGGGGCCATGATTACGTTTGTAGACAGTGACTTTATAGTTGTTATTTTACTATCTTTTATTATCATGTTTATTTTTTAAAAAACAATTATTTAAAAATATTTTAAAATAATATTTTTTTAATTTTTAAAAATTATTTTTAATATCAATCTTTCAAAACAATACAAAATAAGAAAAAAAAATTTAAAAAAAAATTGAAAAACCTTGAAAACATTGTTTTTACCTAAAAACAACATGAAAGATGATATAAATTGAGTTATACAAAAACATTTTTAGTGAGAAAATGGAAAAATAAATTTGATGGTGACGGCTACATGGACTAGAGCTAGCTGTGGCTCGAGAGGTTGGCATGGACGTAGAGACCAGGGTTTTGGCTAGAGCCACACATATAACAGGTGACAACAGCTGTTAAAAAATATCTTTCGCTTCTAATTTTGTTCTGCATCCAGCTAGTATTTATAGTTATAGTTTAAAAAATTATTTTTAGTTACAATTTTAAAAAATATATATTTAGTTACAATTATTATTATGAGATAACTCTTTGTATATAAAATAAATAAAATAATATATTTAAACTTCTATAAAATTAAGGTTTGGAACACAATTATATATAAAATCAGTTAAAAAAAAACTATTTAGTTAACATCTATGTAATTAAATAAAAAAATTATCACAATATCAAATACTTTTTTAATTCTGAAAAGGGGCATTCACTTTCTTTAAGATAGTTTAATTTTTGCGCTTATAATTGTATTTGGGTATATTTTAAAAGTGTATTCGACTAAAAATATTAAATTAATTTTTCTATAATATTTTTCAATAGTTTTGATATAATAATATAAAAAATAAATTTTTTAAATAAATTTTCAATTAAAAATTACTTTTAAAAAGTAATCCATAACATATTCCATATACAAATCCTAATATCAAATCTTGGCTAAATACTCCGGTTGCAAACGCTTCCATCTATATTCTTTAGATATTTTTACTTTTGTACTGTTAAAGACAACTTTATGCGAATGATATCATTGTTAACTTCAAATCCATTTTTGTATAAGTAAATTATTTAATTTAATGACTTCAACCCACCCGAATGTTGTAACTGCATTTACAAAAATTTACCAAAGTAAAACAAAACAAGGATTTCAATTTTACTTTATTTATGATTGAAAATGATGAGATCCTAAAATTCAAGTAAATTGAGAATAAGGTTTATGTGTTCGATTATTGGTTAATCTCTTAATTCAGCATATTATTGAACCCAATAATACTAGACATATTACCTTCTCATACTCGGATGTACATGAGCTCAACCCATAGTTGAACCTAAATATATTATATTTGGCAAATGGTCAGACCCGCACACTGAGCTCAAGGATGTTAAGTCTGGTGAACTGTCAGACTCATATTTATACGAGCTTGGTGTATAGTTAAGCCTAGGGATATTGAGTGTGGTGAATTGTCAAACTCACATGTATAATTAATTATAGATTTGTTTGGATATTTGCTACAATAGTAAAGTGGCATTTAAAGCCTTCAAAAAAAAAAGGTTTGCCTCGTAATTATAGGTGTTTTTGTATTTTCACAGGGCATATTAATAATTATAGATTTGTTTTGAGGTATTTTAGTTTATTTATATTTTTATGAACAATAAAACACACAAAAATATCCTTGAGGATAAAAAAAATCAACACATGCAGGGCAAGTGTGTTTTGGTATTTTTATTTTTCTATAAACGGTAAAATTACAAATGCATCTCATTATTTTTCCTTGCTCTTTTGTAAAAAATTTTATAACTTTTAATTTTATCGTTTATATCAAGTTTGTGTTTTTTTTTCAATGATAATAATAATGATTTTAATTTGGTCCCTCTTCCTCTATTACCTTACTGTTTTCATTGGTTCTTTTGTCAAAGATTTTATAGTTTTCAATTTTATCCTTCAAATCAAATTCATGGTTTTTATTTTTTCAATAATGATTATAATTGTCATCGTAATAGTATTAGTAATAGTAATAATAGTGATAGTAATAATAATGATGATGGTAATAAAAAAAAATAGTAGTGATGATAATGATGATGATAAAAATAATGATGATAATAATAATGTTGATGCTATCAAAAAATTATAATAGTAATGTTAGTTATAATAACAATAATGACAATAACAACAACAATAATGATAGTAATAATTGTGGCAATAATAACAAAAACAATAATAGCAATAGTAATAATAACACTAATAATGCTACTAATATTGATAATAATAGTAGTAATAATAGTTTATTATTATGGTAATAACAATGATAATGATAATAATTTTGACAATAATAGTAATGATAGTAATGATGATACTAATAATAATACTAATAGCAATGATAGTGATGGTAACAGTAATAGTAGTAATAGTAGCAGTGATAATAATAATTTTAATGACAATGACAATAATAATAAAAATAATAGCTATACAACAAAAACAACAACAATAACAATAACTGGAAGAAGAAAAAGAAGAAGAATAAATATGATAATAAAAATACCAATAATAATAGCAATGACAACAATAATAATAAGAACAACAACAACAATAATAACATGAATGCCATTATTATTATTATTAATGATATGCTAACAATAATTGGATAATAGCAGTAATGATAATGACGATGAACAACAATAATAATAATAATAATAGCAGCAGTAACAACAATAATAATAGTGATGATATCACTTATTAATAATAGTAGTAATAATAATCTTGATCCTTATTATTTGATTTGTTATTTTTTAAAAATCCTCTTATATAATTTTTTTTTTCAATTTCATTAATTGATATTAATTGATTGAGAGTTAAACTTCATGGTATTTCTAAATTAGATGTTTTAGGTCTAATAACTCAAGTCACATGTTTAAAAAGTTAGCATATTTTTTTTATATATATAAAAAAGCTTTATAACTTTTTTTATTTTTTTATCGGGTTATTTTAGTCACATAACATGAGTCGTAAATTTGAAGAGATATCACATATTGGTTTACCCTTAATTAATATTGTTACAAGTCTATGATTGATTTCTTATATTTTTTTATTTCATTTTAATATCTAAAAATTATTTTTTATGTAAAAAATAATCTGGGCATGGAAACCAAAGCTACTTTTAATCTATGCTAGGGGTATGGTAATGGTTTTTTATTGATTTGTTCGTATTGAATTCAGCGAGGAATATTCTGTCTTAAAATATAATATATGATATCATTAAAGAAGGAACTCATTGAAATACGATGTAAAAATATTATAAAAAATATATTTATGCAACTTTGAGGACGTGATGAAGCTATTTCCCTATTATAGAAAACAATCTACTGAATTAAATTCATTTGATGTGGTACAAGTACAAATACACCAATCAATAATTAGAGTGAATATATAAAATGTATAGGCTATTACTAGATTTCTCTGGGGAAAAAAACTCTTAAATAGACATGTCCGCCTGCTCGGTCTTGCTCATATCTCGAGGACAAACGTCACAACATATGACATTGACTCGTACATTGTACTAATCATATACTTAATTGCACGGTTGTAGAATGGTCGTAGCTCCAACGTATGATTTTTGCTCTCACAAGCAATATTTTCTATAATTGAAGATGCGTGTTTGCGAATCGCAACCTCTCTACACTTGAAAAGATTATCAAAATCTAGCTGTAATTTCTTCATGAGCAATGGAGAAAATATTTATATAATATTAGCATGCAAAACAAAACTACGGTGAAGGTCGAACCTAATTAATTTCTCAACTCAGATTATTTACTCCATTAACCAACTTGTCTGAAGGGTTAGATAAGTCGTTCGATAAAATATCCGGAGGATTCTTAGGATTGGCACTAGAGCAATGACGTGCTACTGTTGTGACAGTGATAGATCACTAATGGTTAAAAAGGATCCGAACAGCGAAGCCAATAAATCTGGGGGGCGGTTAATTTCATGTCCGTGAAGTGGCGCATGGGAACTCCAACAGCCATTGAATAGAACCACGGGGCGGGTTTTCAGGCACCAAATCAGAGAGAGACAGAGAACAAGAGGGAAGGTTGAGAGAGGGTCACGTAACTGTAATAAAACGGAAAGGGTCAGAACTCACTAGTCACAGCTTCACATAGGGCACAACTGGGGGCGGCTTATACGGAGCTGAGGGGGCTAACGAGACACTGGCTTTTGGTGAGCCTTTGAGTCATCTTGGCATTTGCTGGCTGGCTCATTTTTTCTCCTCTCTTCTCTTTCCCGTAGCTGTGAGACAAAAGGTTCTGTTGACTAAGGGCCCATAGATTGATCATGGCCACCTTTCACAGGGTTTCTTTCTGTTTTATTTTCCGGCTGTGATTAAAACACAAATATCGGAACGCAGCCCTGCTCCTCAGTCCTCCTCACAATGTGGCGATGTGATAACGGTAAAAAAGGACCATTACAATAAGTTAAAAGATAATAATGTGCCGCTAGTTCTGATACATTTCTGTTTGCTCTGCTTGCAGCAAGAATTCCCACAAAAATCACTTTTTTATTTCTCGTCCTGGAGGAGAAGGAGGTTTAGGTCCTGTTGCAATAGCACCCATGCGCCGTATTGAAAGAGGGTAAAAAAACCGATGGTTCCTCCATCCTGTTCCCTAGTACGTACTCATGCCCACGTGGTTTCTCGGCTGCTTCTCGTCCTTGTGTTTTCTTGTAAACTCTTTTCTTTTTTAATTCTTTATGAACTTTTTTTTTTTATTGTTGTTGTTTTGTTGGTAAGAATATTGTTTTAGGTTAATTTTAATTTACCCCATAGGATTTGAACGGAATCCAAGTTGTCGCTTTATGGTTTAAATTATTGCAATGTCATCCTTCGAGTTCATTAATGCATCAATTGTAGCAATTGTCAACATTTTTGTCAACCTTTCTCCAACCACCATGACTTTTGTCATTGTAGTAGTTGGTTCTGCACATGGGTTGCTGCCAATGCTTCTCCATTCACCTATAAAGAGAGTGCAAGAGAGTGCAGTGTGTGTAGTGAAGTGCAGAGAGAAGAAGACAGTGCAACTTTGAGAGAGAGTGCAAGTGTAGATTTGAGAGAAACACTGAGTGAAGAGTGAAACACTGGGTTTTGTGGGATTGTACTGGGTTGAGTTGAGTGTTTGTATCATTCCTCCATTAATATACAATCTGCTGCCTCCGTGGACGTACCCGGTTTTGGGGAACCACGTAAATTTGCTTGTTTTGTGTTATTTTTGTGTTTGCTTTCGATCCAGTATGCACAACAAATTGGTATCAGAGCATTAGGGAAGCTTAAACACTGAAAAAACACGTTTTTCAGCTCTCTGTTCAAAGTTGCAGAATTTTCAAAGTTCTCGGATCTTGCTTTTGACCAGCTGCGGAGATTCCTCTCGTCGACACGAGTCCGGCGATATAAAGATCGTCGAAATCGGAGTTGAAACGAGCCCTGTAGAGCTCGCCGAAGTTTCGCCGGAAAACTGCCGGAAAAACCAGTCAGTGCCGGAATTCTCGCCTGAGAAGACAGCCACGTCATCCGACACGTAGGCGCTGAGTCATCATCCACGTCATCAACAGAGGGTCCACATCACCCTGTCATCAGCCACGTCATCCAACAGTGGCAGAATATTCTCTTGACAGAATAAGAATATTCCGTTAACAGTAAGAGAATATTCCTGTGACAGAATATTCTTTATCAGAGACAGAATATTCCTTTCTTGAGTCAACTCGGTCAGATTGTTTTTTTTGGCCAACTCAGTGATTTTTTGACCCGTTTTTGGCCGAGTCAAGTTGGTTCCTAGCATTTTCAACCATTCCGGACGCAACCGTGGTGTCCGTTTTGTTAAACAGCATACCGAAGTTACTGTTTTGGCACTTTTGAGCATAAAAGTGTGTGTTTTAACAAGTTCGGGATTCCATTTGTAATCCAAAGACGTCATAATGGCTGATATTTCAGAAGAAAAATCAGTGGGGAATGCTAGTATACCTCCACAATACATCCCGGTATCAAATACCAAATTTGAGGTGGAGAAGTTTGATGGGAAAGGTAATTTTGGCATGTGGAAATGTGAAGTCATGGATATGCTTGTCCAAATGAATTTAGATTTCACTCTAGAAGATAAACCAGAGGATCTGGATGATAAAAGCTGGGAAAGGATAAATCGGTTGGCTTGCAGTTCCATCCGACTTTGTCTTGTAAAGGATCAGAAGTACGCCTTTTCAGAACAAAACTCTGCAAAGGAATTATGGCAAGCACTGGAGGATAAGTTTATGAAAAAGAGTATAGAGAATCGTCTCTACTTGAAGAAAAGGATCTTCCGGTTTCAGCATAAGAAAGGTACTTCTATGAATGAGCATCTGAATGATTTCAATAAAATGATAGCTGATTTGAAGAATTTAGATGTGGAAATTGATGATGAAGATAAAGCTCTACTGTTATTAAATTCACTGCCTGACACATATGAACATCTTGTCACCACTTTACTGTATGGTAAAGAAAAGATTAAATTCATTGATGTGTCCAATGCTTTGGTGAACAATGAGTACCGGAAGAAGGACCAGATTGTTCACAAGGAGTCAACGTCAGAAGCATTGACAGTTAGAGGCAGAACAAACCCCAGAAGATTTCGAGGGCGAGGGAGATCTCGCTCAAAATCCAGAGGAGAATCATCAAACAGACGATATCTTGCAAAAGATGAGTGTGCCTTTTGTCACAAAAAAGGGCACTGGAAGAAAGATTGTCCAATTAAGGGCAACAAGGAAAAAGATGAACCAACTGTGAACGTTGCACGAGATGAGGATGAACGAGACTCTGCATTCATGGTCTCATCACCAGAAAACCATTGTGGTGAATGGATTCTTGATTCTGCATGTTCCTATCACATGTGCCCTAACAAGCACTTATTCTCGAGACTCGAGGAGTTCGATGGAGGAGTTGTGTTGATGGGTAATGATGATGTTAGTGAGATCAAAGGGATTGGGACTATCCATCTGAAGATGCATAATGGGGTAGTCAAGACACTAACAGATGTACGGTATGTACCTGATTTGAAGAAAAATCTCTTCTCACTTGGAGTCCTAGAATCCAGTGGTTATAAGATTATCATGCATGGTGGAGTCTTAAGAGCAATCCGTGGTGCATTAGTTGTCTTAAGAGGCACGAGGAAAGGAAACTTATATTTCCTGGATGGATCTACAGTTACTGGTACAGCAGCTGTCTCCAAAAGCATAGAAGATGATGAAGCAGATAATTCCAGACTTTGGCACATGCGTTTAGGGCATGCTGGTGAAAAGGCTTTGCAAGGATTAGTCAAGCAAGGTCTGTTAAAAGGCGCCAAGACTGGGAAGCATGGGTTCTGCGAGCATTGTGTTCTTGGAAAACAAACAAGGGTCAAGTTTGGCACTGCAGTACACAACACAAAAGGGATCCTAGATTATGTTCACACAGACGTATGGGGACCTTCAAAGAATGAATCTATTGGAGGTAATCGTTGGTTTGTTACTTTTATTGATGATTTCTCAAGACGAGTATGGGTGTACATGATGAAACACAAGGATGAGGTCCTTGATATCTTTCTGAAATGGAAGAAAATGGTGGAGACTCAAACTGGAAGGAGAGTTAAGACTCTTCGGTCAGATAATGGTGGCGAGTACACTTCAGATCCTTTCTTTGAAGTTTGTCAGAATGAAGGGATCAAGCGACATTTTACTGTTCGCAAAACACCACAGCAGAATGGAGTAGCAGAACGCATGAACCGCACATTGGTGGAGAAAGTCCGATGTATGCTATCACATTCGGGACTAAGCAAAGTGTTCTGGGGCGAGGCATTAAACTATGCTCGTCATATTGTTAACCGGCTACCTTCAGCAGCATTAAATGGAAGAACCCCCTTAGAGGTATGGTCAGGCTCTCCTGCAAATGATTATGACTCTATGCGTATATTTGGTTGCTCAGCATATTATCATGTTACTGAGTCTAAGCTAGATCCTAGAGCCAAGAAAGCTATATTTTTGGGCTTTAGTGGAGGAGTGAAAGGCTACAGACTCTGGTGTTCTGAATCAAAGAAAGTGATTTTGAGTAGAGATGTCACTTTTGATGAGTCTGGCATGTTACAGCAAGGGAAATCACAGGAGAAGGAAAAACAGTCTGGTGATGCACAACAGGTGGAGTTGGAGACTTCAGTCATTCCTGTAAAGACTGTTCAGACAATCCCTATTGAAGGAGATCCAGATGAAAGTTCAGATGAAGAGGATGCAACAACTCCAGCAACCACACAACAAGAATCCATTGCAACGAGTAAACCGAAAAGAGTTATTAAGAAACCTGCTCGGTATTGTAACATGGTGGCTTATGCACTTCCGGTGATTGATGATGGAATCCCCTACACCTACAAAGAAGCAGTACAGAGTGTAGAAAGTGCAAAATGGAAAGAGGCAATGGATGAAGAGATGAAATCTCTCCACAAGAATCAGACTTGGGATTTGGTACAACTCCCTAAAGGAAAGAAGACAATTGGTTGCAAGTGGGTATATGCTAAGAAGGAAGGTAATCCTGGAAAAGACAACATTCGATTCAAAGCAAGATTGGTAGCAAAAGGCTATGCTCAGAAGGAGGGGATAGATTATAATGAGGTATTCTCTCCAGTTGTTAAGCATTCATCAATCCGTATTCTGTTAGCCTTGGTTGCACAGTTTGATTTGGAGTTAGCCCAACTTGATGTGAAAACTGCCTTCCTACATGGAGATTTGGAAGAGGAAATTTACATGTCTCAGCCAGATGGTTTCAAAGTCACTGGGAAAGAGAATTGGGCTTGTAAACTGAAGAAGTCATTGTATGGATTGAAACAATCTCCTCGCCAGTGGTATAAGCGATTTGATAAGTTCATGGCAGAACATGGATACACACGGAGTCAGTTTGATCACTGTGTATATTTTCGCAAACTTCTTGATGGTTCTTTCATCTATTTGCTCTTATATGTGGATGATATGTTGATCGCATCGAAGAGCAAGGTGGAGATTGATAGACTGAAAGCTCAACTGAGAACTGAGTTTGAAATGAAGGACCTTGGAGAAGCTAAGAAGATTCTTGGCATGGAGATTCAGAGAGACAGAAGAAAAGGCACAGTCTGTTTGACACAGACCCAATACTTGAAGAAAATTCTACAGAGATTTGGGGTAGACGGTAAGACCAAGCCTGTAAGCACACCTTTAGCTCCTCATTTTAAGCTAAGTGCTTCAATGTCTCCACACACAGAGGAAGAGCGCAAACAGATGGCTCAAATTCCTTATGCAAATGCAGTTGGTGCATTAATGTATGCAATGGTTTGTACGAGACCAGATATTTCACATGCTGTCAGTATGGTGAGCAGATATATGCATGATCCGGGAAAGGGTCACTGGCAGGCAGTTAAGTGGATTCTACGGTACATTCATGGCACAACTGATATTGGTTTGAAGTTTGAGAAGGATGATAGACTCGGACAAAATTTAGTTGGTTATGTGGACTCAGACTATGCTGGTGACTTAGACAAGCGTCGTTCCACAACAGGCTATGTGTTTACACTTGCTAAAGGGCCTGTAAGTTGGAGGTCAACGTTACAATCAACAGTAGCTTTGTCAACAACTGAGGCAGAGTACATGGCAGTAACGGAAGCTTTCAAGGAAGCTATTTGGTTACATGGGTTGATTGAAGATTTGGGAATTGTTCAAGAGCACGTGGATGTCCATTGTGATAGTCAAAGTGCTATTTGTCTTGCAAAGAATCAGGTTCATCATTCCCGCACCAAGCACATCGATGTTCGATTTCATTTTGTTCGAGAAATTGTGGATGAAGGGGATATTCTGCTACAGAAGATTGGTACCGCAGATAATCCAGCTGACATGCTCACAAAATGTGTCTCAGGGATCAAGTTCCAACATTGTTTGGACTTGGTCAACATCTCTCGGTGTTGAGCACCTTCAGGGTGCAGCGCCATATGGCGCGTTAGAGGCAGCATTGATTGATCACGAGGATTGCATGGAAAAATCTTGCCAAGGTGGAGATTTGTAGCAATTGTCAACATTTTTGTCAACCTTTCTCCAACCACCATGACTTTTGTCATTGTAGTAGTTGGTTCTGCACATGGGTTGCTGCCAATGCTTCTCCATTCACCTATAAAGAGAGTGCAAGAGAGTGCAGTGTGTGTAGTGAAGTGCAGAGAGAAGAAGACAGTGCAACTTTGAGAGAGAGTGCAAGTGTAGATTTGAGAGAAACACCGAGTGAAGAGTGAAACACTGGGTTTTGTGGGATTGTACTGGGTTGAGTTGAGTGTTTGTATCATTCCTCCATTAATATACAATCTGCTGCCTCCGTGGACGTACCCGGTTTTGGGGAACCACGTAAATTTGCTTGTTTTGTGTTATTTTTGTGTTTGCTTTCGATCCAGTATGCACAACATCAATGTGTCCCCTTCCGCTAGGAAACATCACAAAATATAACGGTGGTTAAGTTTGGCGCCAGATTTTCTGCCAAGCCTTTTTTCAATTGATAAAAACATGTATAAGTGGTATTTAACTCTGTACAAAGGGACTTGGCTCATCTTCGGACTCCAACGTCAAAGCTTGTAATAATATATGATTTGTATTTTAAAATTTATTTAGAATTTGAAGAAAATAAATTTAATTTGTCACTTAATAAAATTAAGTGTGATTTTATAACCTAAATGTGTTAGAATTGAAGAAATTATAATTATTAATTTAATAGGTATCAATTAATTTTTTTTTTATCAATTTTATGATTAAATTGGAATTTTTTAAAAAAATAATTCCATGTGGAATTGATAATAATTAAAAGGTATCAATTTAAGTTACTTGGTTTGAATTGAAAAAATATTAGATAATTAGTTGGACCCAATTAATTTTAGTCAATTATGAATTTTATTGAGAATTTAAAGAAGATTAAATTAATGTGTAATTGATAACAATTAAGATATTAATTAATGTTATTATTTATTGATGATAGTATGATAAAAAAATTTATGATGTTTGTGACAGAGATAGTAATGATGATTATAGTAGTAAATTTATGATGATAATATTTATAATGATAGTCATGGTGTAAGTGATAGGGATGATAATTATTATGATAATGATGATAATGATAGTGGGTATGATATGGTATGATGGGCTACCTTTCTATGTAATTTGTTTTGTCTCATCATATTATTTGTTTTTATTGAGTTATTTTAATATATTATTCATTTTTATTTTTTAAAAAAAGTTTATATAAGAATTTTCTGTGTATCTCATTATTATGTACTATTTATATAAATTTGTAACTTAAATCTTTCAACTATAAGAACTCATAGGTTAGCATAATGTATGTAACATTAGTTGGTTGAAAAGTTTCTCGTTAGTCTTGAATCTTTGTTAATATTATTTCCAATGCCGATGGAATTGTAGTTACGAGTGCGAGCAATTAGTAGTTTGGAATTCATAATAAACAAAACAAAAATAAAAACATCACGGAAATTTTGACATAATATTATTTCCAATGCCGATGGAATTATAAAAAGTACCGATGGGTAAGTTTTTGATGATAGTATATATTGTCGCTGTGTTCTATCAGTATTTTCCAGCTTTTTGATAGTATATTGTCGCTGTGTTCTATCGGTATTTTCCAGCCTTTTGATAGTGATAGAGCCAAAAGTCTCATACGAGAGCTATATATTAGACTTAAAGGTTGATTATGGAAGCAAATCTGATTAGAGAGAGAAAGAGAGGCTAAAAAAGCAATAACCACGATGACTTAAAGAGAGGCTCATGGATGATCACTGTCTATATGGCAGTGAAGTTGTTTCTTGTTAATTTTCAAAATTAGAAGATCGAATGCTATAACGTGCACTGATCCCTTAGATGTATTAGGGCTTAAAAATGGTCTGTTTTTGTTAATAAACAAGACAACGGATCCTAACATGTTATGCTAATTAATGAAGTTTGGTATATATTATGACATGAGTACTTGTGAATGCATGTTTCAACCTTTCATGGAAAGCAATTTTTTATTTTTTTTGTTATCAAAATAAAAATAGACAATATACCCAAAATTCTTTGCATCCATATATAATTACATTATAATCGAAGGCAAGTAAATCTTTCCAAAATCAAAGTAATGATCAAGGGTACTGTTATATAAAACTGATCAAATCATCATCAATGGTGTTATATATATATATAAATGGAAATCTCACCTGAGGCATACACCTTCTTCCATTCCAAATGAGCTCATGTTTCTTTGAAGAGGCAATAAGAGATGAAGTCGCTATCAAGATTGCTGCTGCTGAAGTTGCTGCTATAGATTGTGTCTGACCTTCGAAGGATATTAATGCACTTGGTGTGTGAGGCCCAACATGTAATAATTAAAGAAATGAGTTATCACAATCATATATGATCACAATATAATTATTCAATCTTAGAAAACTATATCCAAACTTACACTCGCATCTGAGGAGGAGGAGGACTTGGTTTTTGAATTCACTGTGCTAGTTGTAGCTTGTCTTATCCATATGATCTATATCAATTAAAATACTTTCAACGCATTATTATAAAATCATTAAAAAATTATACTATTAATATATAAATAAATATAACTAACCTTTTGATCCGAGCTTTTTAACCTTTTCTCCTTCGGTGACACCTTTGCAGCTTCTACTACTATTGTGGCCAACTTATGAACACCTCCCGCACCTAACAGAACCATAAGTTCTTCGCATCTTGTAAGGATTATTAGGCCATCGATCAACTCCTCTTCTCTATTTCTTTGACCTTCCAAAAGACTGCAAATGGACTTAAAAAGTATTTGTGCTAAAGGCCTTGGTGTGAAAGTTTTCACTCTTCGACCTTATGATAGTAAGAGGGTTTATTAGTAATTGTTATTTTTTAAAGTATTTTTTATTTAAAAAAATATTAAAATAATATTTTTTTTATTTTTAAAAATTTATTTTTAATATCAGGATATCAAAACAATCTAAAAACACTAAAAAAAACTAACTTGAAGAAAAAAAAATAAATTTTAATAAAAAAAGTTGAAATTTACTCTAAAATACCCAGCAAAAACAGTATACCTATCCCACATGAATATGGAACTTGATACTTGTCATCATTACGCATATGAATAATTTCAAAATTTGGTGTGTACAACATTTTATTCATTAGGATTGCACTAGACTTGGAAATTCTCATCTCCACTATAGATGACATGTAAACCTCGACAGTGAAGTGTAGTTTTCTCCAAACTTTCTTGAGTCTTGGGATAGATAAGACCTTCATATATAATCAATTAGCACCTGACTCCTATTAATTATACAGTTTTTTACCAGGATATCCCATTTAGAAAAAAAGTTATGAATTAAAAGCTGGCCATAGACTAATTAATGAATAGGAGACTTATCAGCAGCCTATGCAACGAAGTTAGGATACGTATCTGCCAATTATTTCACGAGTTGGTGAAAAACAACTTCATCAGTAGCGTTTGCACAATCTCACAACAAGTTCTTTAGCTTTCCCCCCTTGTTAGATGCTTGAAGTTATTATACATATGCCTCAAAAAAACATTATGTTATGCATATGGCATCAACTTACAAGACAAGGTATTAATTACACTATAAATTTAAAAAATGCAGATGGAATATTAATTTTATCAGCATATAAAGAAGATTAATTCTATCGATACTAAAAATTGTCAATGGAATTAATGATGAAATTTTCACGTCTAAAAACAAGCTTTTATCACCCATTTTCCATTGAAAATTCTAAGAGAAGCACCGCGCGGCATAATAAAAAACTTTTGAGAAAAAGGAAACCAGAAATAGAAAGCATTGCTCGTTATTTGTCTGTCTCGAATTAAACTATGGGGTGTCGCATTCATGTTTTCTTTCTGGGAAAAGAGTAATATATTTTCATTTCCAGTAACTAGTTGCAGGAGGCTTACCAGTAGTTTTGACTTTTCTTCCAATACCGTAAACGCGTTGGAACCCAAAAAACGGAGTGTGAATTGAAGGGGCTGGAATTTCAGCTAAATTTTGATCTCTCCCAAATTAATATAAAAAAGTCAATGAAACCCTGTGGATCCCAAGCTTGTCATTCTTGTTGGCTGTTTTTTAATTGTCATGAGTAATGGTTTTTTTTAAAATGTTTTTTTTGTATATAAATATATTAAAATAATAATATTATTTTTTTTGTCTTTTTCTAATGGCAGAATAGGTATTTCACCCTAATTCTAGAAATACTATCTATTCCCTCTGATTTTCTTTACTTTGATCCCTCATTATTTAATCTCGACCTCTCCTGACAAATTAGTTTAAATTGACGTATAATTTGTTCTAATAAAAGCTAAATATGAAAAAGAGATGAGAAAAACACACTGAACAATGCATTGACCACAGTGTTTTGTAAGTGGAGGTATAGTACATTGTGCAAACTAAATTCCTTAAACCTTTTAGATTTATAACTTATAATTACAGAAAATAATGTATAAAGTGAAGAATAGACTACACACCATAAAACTTAAGTCTTTTGAAAGGAACTGAAATTCATCTTCAATTTGAACCTAGTTCACCAAACAAATTTTAAAAAAATATAATCAATTTTTTGAATGGAATTAGTCTAAATTATAAAAAAAACTTAATTATAAAATTTACCTGATAAATTTTCTTCTCTTCTTTTAATTTTTCAGTATTGCAACTAGTAAATCTTCAAAGTTTATTTTGCTGACAAAAAAAAGAGAGGTTCAAGTCAGTTTCAGCTATCCTTACCATCTACTTCCACTACACATCCCCTTGTTAAAAAATTGGAACGGGTGAATAAAGCGAGAACAATACCATTTTAATTGGGTTGGATGAACATATTTTGAAATTTGTTATGGAAAATAATTAAAAAAATAGAGACAAAGAATGCAATCTTTCCAAGGATAGAGGAATATTAAAAAGCTAGGGCTCGTTGATTTCAACAATTAATCTCAGTCCATCGAAACCATTTCAACAAGTCTTCGTTCTCGATCCCACCACCTCAAAACCATTCCAGCTAGCCCCACCTTTGAAATTCCTTTTCCACTGTCGACTGGGTGTGCTGATTATAGAGTCGAATCTTTGATGTTCGATCATCCCCAAAATCAAAGAAAGATACTTCCCGTCAAATAATTCTCGTCTGTATCTTTTAATTGGCTTAGACTTCAACAAATAAAAAGGTTAGCGACAAGGTATCTCCCTCTCCGACTAAAACAATTATCTACACTTCATTATTCGACTCGGATTCTAACTCGGAGCACTACTTTCTTTCTTTTTTGACCAGTCATAAAGCAGTAGAATCACGTTCCTGGGGCAGCACACGACCATTGGATGTCAGAGCTTTCTTTTCTTTTTTTTAAACCTCGAAAAAAATAAAAATAAAAAACTTTGAAGAATTAGCACAGTTTTAAAAATATTAAAAAATAATACAACTCCTTACATTCCGGTGTTAACGATTAAACAGCCGTTTCAATGTTAAAAATATAAAATAATCATTTTACCATCAAAGCATAAACATTTAAAACTTTCACATTGTTATTTCACCAAACACTTTATTTGCAATATGAATTCCCAAATTCGTTTCAAGCATCTGCATGAAAACATACAGTATAATTAGAATTCTTTTATTTGTTTTCCATCAAGTCCTGGGGTTGCCTAGGATAGAAGGTTGTGGAACGCATGTTCCAGATGGAAACACACTTACCATTTGGGGAATGAGAAGTCCTCGCATCAGAGCTAGGAGCCATTGGAATGGCCATTGATAGGCGCTGAACATCAGACGAGCTCTTAACATATCTTTGATCAATGAAATAGGAATTCATATCCTTGCATTAGGCCACTCATCAAAGAGAGGCTGAAGAAATCATTTAGGTAGTAGCCCAGTGATAAGAGTTTAGGATCAAGAGGTTTGTTTTCTCTGTGGTTTCAGGTTCGAGCCTTGTGGTTGCTCATATGATGGTCACTGGAGACTTACATGGTTGTTAACTTCAGGGCCCGTAAAATTAGTCGAGGTGCGTGTAAACTGACCTAAATATTTTTGTTAAACTAAAAAAAAAAGAGAGGCTGAAGAGACTGGTTTTCCTGCCTCATAGATTCTGATGAACTCAGCTCCCTTCCAAAAAAAATATTGTCGTTAATGTTGTTTTGACGGTGCATCATTAACTGTTAGGGGCTCAAAATCGTGCAGTGTCCGTAGTTATGGTTAGTTTTGCCAAAAAAGCATCATTTCTTGATTATGGCATAGGGTTTGCATGGACGTGGGATGTGATGTGTTGACAATTCATGAATTAAAGATTCAAAAAATAGAAAGAAAAATAAATGTCAGTTTTAAATCTTTAATTCATGAATTGTCAGCACCCAAGCAACGTGAACTCAAGCTCAATTTCAATATTTAATTCATGAATTGTCATTCCTTGTTCTTCTTGGTCTGTCTGACTGGGAATGCAGAGGAAGTAACATGAGCCTTTCCTGGTCTGAGAATTCATAAAGACAACCTACACAATCAAATGGCACCTTTAAACCCATGATGTCTTGAACCACGATGAACACCACAAGAAAAACTCGAATCTAAAACTATGATGGACACCACAAGAAAAGCAGCCCGCAACAAACCCTCTCTCACCAACCAGGAAACCACCACACAACAACCCCAAATAAAAAAAAATCCAGCACCAAAACGGGCCAGAACACACATGTTTTTTCGTTCTATACGACTGCACACTAATTGTAAAAGGACATGTTGGGTTTTGAAATGAGGGGTGGAAGAAAAAACAAGTCTGGTGCTAAATTTAATTTACTTTGTGTCATAATTATGTGATTATGAGGAGAGTTGGTTCTTGCTCTTGCAATTTTGTTCGATTTAGAGTTTTAATTGAAACAAAGAAGAGATGAACAGAGAGAAGGGAAGGGAGAAAAGGATTGAAAAAGAGAGAACTTTATATATATATATATATATATATATATATATATATATATATATATATATATATATATATATATATGAGATACTTTCATCATTTTATCCAATTTGAAAATTTTGATCGATTGAGAACATATAATTTTTCTATCTTTTTACGTTACATCTTATAAAAAACGTAACTTGAAAGAAATTTTGTAAAATGTTCAAATTTTATCAATTACCAAGTTCATTACTTGTCGTGCTTCCTTTACTGACCTGACCCTGCTTGCCTATCAAACCAGAGGCATTTCCAAGCTAGAATACGCTAGATCTTGGGCATCTACTCTCCCTCTTAATCTCTCTCTCTCTCACTCACACCCCACGCCCTCTAAGCCAAACCAAATCAGACCAAAAGTATGTCCTCTACCCTTCTGCCTGAAACCCATGACCATCAGTCATAAAAAATATAATTTTCACGCTACCAAAGGATATAAATCATTGCTACATTGCAAATTACGAACAAAAACTAAAAGAACTCAGTAATGCATTGTGGATTCAGTAATTGATTTTGAAATTCATTGGGTTTGGGGTGTGGTATTTAAGCTTTCTTTTTAGTTTTTTTTCCTTTACAGAAGAGCCTAGGGTCATGCTGCTGTTTTCTTTCCTTGCTTTTCTTTTCTTTCAGCTTCTGAATCTGCCCATTTTCTCCTTCCTTTATCTTATAGAATTTGTTCTGCTTTTTTTAAATCTGTCCCGCCCGCGATGCATATTAAAATATTAACATGTTTAACAGTGTTTGTTTTTTTAAGGTATTTTTTATTTAGAAAAATATTAAAATAATATTTTTTTATTTTAAAAATTTATTTTTGATATTAACATATTAAAATAATTTAAAAATTAAAAATTAAAAAAAAAACAAACAAACACTATATTAAACGTGAAGACGAGGGTTTGTAATAATATCATTAAATGGTCCGTATACTAAAACAGTATTGGGCTTAGGCTGAGTTCGGATATTTTAATTGAGCTGTACCCGTTGTGAAGAGATAGAAGAACATTTTCATGGATATACCCCCCAGTATAGACGTGAGAAAAAACAGGGGTAGAGAAAAATCTAAGGAATAAGATTCTGAAAGCTAGGGCCAACACCAAAGGAGTAATTATCAGCATGTATACTGAATCCCCAAGAAAACGTTTACAGCAAAAACACGATCCTACGTACCACCAAGAAAACCACAAGAACTCGTGGTTTTGATCGCCGGGCTCAGCTTCTAGTCTATGCCAGCGACCTAAGGTGCGCTGGTTCTATGGAGTGGTTCAAACGGAACTCTAGGCCCAAGTCAAAGGTAACTCCAATCTTTCATTTTTGAAACAAGCGAAGTACATTGTAGAATATGCCTGGTGGCATTACCAAACTCTTAAGAAAAATGCTTGCATGACCAGAATCCAGAAATGGAAATGGTCAGGTGCATCAACAAGGATTCGGGGATCATTTCTTAGAATGTTTCAGCAAAGAGAAAGGCAATGGGGGTACGAGCGAATTGAAAATGACGGAGATGGTGAAGCAAACCAGTAGCCGGGTCCAGTCTCCAGAACGAATCAATAGCAGGAACCAAACGGGAGTCCCCGAAAGCAGAATCTTCAATTTTTGCGTAAATCTCGTTAATTATTCAAGTTATAAACTTTTCTACCTGCACCTTGTAGTTAATAGCACAAATTTTAAAATAACTTCAATTTATGTTTTTTTGCAGAAGAAATTGATGTGTATGCTTAAGGAATTGACATGTGGATGGCAGTGCAACAAGGGGTGAGGAGCAGGAGGTGAAGGGGAGATATCTACTGCTTGATCCTGGATGAAATATTTATTTTGGCATGTAATCAGATGCACCGAAATTGTACTGGAGAAGGTTGTCCTTTTATTTTCATGAAAAGTGCAGATTGAATTAAATACCTAGTATCATGCTGATCCGCTAATTCTGTTCGATTGGTTGCTGAAAAGTTAAAAACAATTAAAGATACACCATTTTCTCCGAATTTGATCGCATGAGATCAAAGGGATTCTAGCGAACGCACTTGTACCGGTCTTGTCAAACGTTGGACTAATGTTTCGGTCCAAGATATGACTGTATTAGAAGAAATCAGTACGTTACAAGGCCATGAGGCCATGGATGAGCGACAACATGGCAGGACGCTTATTATGTGGAAGTAGCTTTTCTGTCTTCGGGAGCAGGTGACCTTTTGAGGCGGATCTTAAAATTATCTAAAAAATACACTACCCAGGAGCATCTACTGACATTAGAACCAAGGGCGGAGACAATACAAAGGCTTGGGTGGTCTTTAGTACAATCCAAGATTTTATCAATAATTTTTTATTAATTTTATATATAAAAAAATTATAATTCTTGATTAAATTATCAAAAAGTTCTAAAAATTAATGTGGAACCTTCTAATATAATGTTTTAGTTTGGTTTAAAATTTCAGAATTTTTGGAGAAATTAAGAAATTTGTTAAAAAATTACAATTTGACTAGTTTTATGTTATTGAATGTAATTTTTAATCCGACCATCAGATTGAGCTGAAAATTTACAAGAAATCTTAAAATATATTGAATAAAATCTGGCTAAAATTTTAGGATGAACAGACTTTGATAATCATTAAGGGTAAAATGGTTATTTGCCATTAAAAAATAAAACAAATCAATTTTTCCTTCCTTTTATATGTGCCGACTGGGCAGAAGCATAATAGAAAAAGAAAGAAAAGAAAAGGCGAGAGAGAAAGAGAGAAAAGTAAGGGAAAAACAAAAAAAAAACTCCGAAGACAAAAAATAAGAAAAGTGAGAGAATAACCTTATAAACTTACAAAGTCCAACTTATAAAACACTAACCTAAGAAAGAATCAAGTGAAGAAAGGAGGAATTGAGAGAGGGAAAAAATTTAATTACTTTGTTTTTCAGTTGACATGAAATTGTCATTTTATCTCGGTTAAGGGATTGTTACAATATTGATTCAGATTCGATTATAAATAAATTATATTTTATAAAACAGTGAAGGATGTAACTTTAATAGTGTGTTATTTTTACTTTCATTTCAATTTTATATATTTTTAAATTTATTTTTTAATATTTTGGATAGTGTATTTGAATTAAAACTTTATTGTTAACTTTAAAAATTCATATATATATCAATTAATAATTTATCTAAAAAAAAAGTATATATTTATTTAATAGTCTGGATAGAAAAATTTCCTGGCTCCGGCCTTGAGTAGAACAAAAGAATATTTAATTAACATCAGCTAGAACTAGTTGCTTGAACTATGCCATGGTATACACATTCTGACGCGATATAATGAGTCCTCTCCACACAAATATAGAGCACAGGAAGATGGTCTTTAAACTCTGAAAAGCACGCTTGTCAGCAGATCATCATTTCAGCAATGTCTTCTTTGGGACGTTGATGCAAAGGTGATGATGCAGTCACAGGATATGCAAACCGTCAGTATACAAACATCTGTGTATAAAATGGGTGTAATCAGAAACAATTGAAAGAAGTGCTGCCCTGCTTATCCGTGTCCAGCGTTGTGAATTGTGAAACTAAAGATAGAAGAATAAGTATCGCTTTTTGAAAGAATCCTACCAAAAGCATCAAAATTGGGTAAAGATGGAACCAACTTGAGAGAAAATAAAGCGATTGCGAATACATCTACAATCCGAATATTTTACAAGAAAATCTTCGCATAATTTAAAATGAGTAGGCAACTTGGATGAAATTTCAGCAAGAAGTTAATACCATGTAGCAGGCCAATTGAATTAAGTGAAATCTACGTTCCATTAACAAGGGAATCAAAGCCAACATGAAAAAGTTGCAGATAACAGTTTGGGGATAACAGCATTTTTCAAGCATAAGAACCTACCTTTCCTTGTGCTTTATGATGACATAAAGCAACTGCAAAAGGATAACTATCAGTCTATGATCTCACATTTTTGTCTCTATATATATCGTAAAGTTGAGATGCAAAGCAAACACCAGCTTGCATAGCAGTTCGAAAGCTTCCATGGCTCAGCTTGGATCCCTTTCTGCTGAATTAGAGTCACTGAACCAAGTCCTGAGCCTGATGGAGGCGTTTAGAGCCTTCGATTCAGACAATGATGGCTTTATTACAGCTGCTGAGCTTGGCGGCATCTTGGGGTCACTTGGATACAACGCAAGTGAACAAGATGTGAGTGCAATGATGCAGCAAGGAGACACTAACAAGGATGGTTTGCTAAGCATGCAAGAGTTTTTGGAGATGAACACCAAGGATATGGAGCTCGGTGAACTTGCAACCTTGCTCCAAACTGCCTTTGATGCTCTTGATGTTGATGTTGATGGTATTGTTACTGCAGAGGAATTGTACGAGGCTACAGTTAATGGCGGGTTAGATTTGTCTTTGGAGGATTGCCAAGGCATTATTGCTTCCATAGATGCAGATGGTGATGGAGCTGTTAGCTGCAATGACTTCAAGCTGATTGTTAATTCCCTTCAGATCCTAGAAAATTCATTTCTGATGTAGGATAACTAATACTGTCTGGACCCAAATGGAGCTTTATTGGGAGATCGCACGAGTTTTAAGTCATAAAATTACTAGCGTTAGCATGAAGCATATATATAAAAAATAAGACTCCACTTGTTCTCTACCTTTATTTTCTTGAATATAAGCATCTTTGAGTGTCTAACATGCTCCTTATTCCTTAAATTGCAAAGTTCTACGTACCACAACCTCGTTCTCTAAAGTCTTAAATCAACAGTCCACGGCGAAGCTCCTTACATGTAACAAGAACTTTAGCACCTCAAAGAATCATAATAAAGTATAATCTCGAATTAAACCAAGTCTCTTTATTCTATCTTGCCTTCCTCTTTGCTCAAAACATTTCAGATATTGCAAATATTTATTCTCTTATATTCAGAAACAGACATGGCGTTTACCAAAATTCTCAGAAGATATAATTATGGAGACCGAAATAAACACATGTTCTTCTTAAAATTAGTTCAACTAAACAGATATCGAAGATATTTAACTAAAATGGTTGATTAAACATTCAATAACAACTACTAGCAACACCTAAACACGAGGCTATAGAAACCTAACAAAAAACTCCGCCCCCTTCTCATTCAGCGTGTGTGTGTGTGTACAGCCAGCAAATAAAAAGAGTGACGAGAGCAGAAGCTAAAAAGTCGTCACCATTATCTTAGGTTCCAACCCACAATCGGACTGGTTCAATGAGCAACAAATACACAACCACACATCAGAATCGAGATCCCAATAACACCCAAAATCCCAGCAACAATAAAAGCGCCACTATTATGACTAACAAGAAAAATATTGAAGTCAAATTAAAAAGGAAATTGAAGGAGCAAAGTTTTGAACTGTGTGCTTACGTGGTGGGGAATCAAAACAAGGACAAGAAGGGTTTGCTTTGAGGCGAAAATTATAGAAGAAAGTTTTGATCTTTCTTTTACGTGTATTGTTGCCAAGTGGAAGTTCCAGACTTCCAGGAGATCAAGATTTTTTTCCCCCATTTCCATGGATTGATGTATCAAGAAAGCAAGGATTTTGGTGCACTAAATATTTGGATTTTCTCTGTAAAATTGTGGTGTTTAAAGTGATGATCTCACAATTTTAAAGTATTTTTTTATTTTAAAATGTATTAAAACAATATATATTTTTTCTCTTTTAAAATTAATTTTTGACATAACATATTAAAATAATTTGAAAACACTACAAATAATTTATCTAAAGAAAAAAAATATTTAAATTTTAAAGAAAAATAGACCGGATTAAACTTGAGCGATTATATTGATTTCTTGATTATGATGATAATAACCGAAACTTATCTAATTTATTTATTTATTTATTTATTATGTAATAAATAAGAAAACCCATCCGAAAGGGGGGGGATGAATCTTGTGATATGGGGTTGAAAGAATGCGGTCCCAGGTTGAAGCCCAAGATCCAGTGCATAAAAGCCCATATATCTCCACAGACCCTGTTTCAACATCTTCTCTTCTTCCCTCACTTCGCTCCCAGTGGTGTTCTTCCCCTCTACGAAACATGCTTGGCCTGCGTGGATCAGTTCGATTGCTAACTGAAATCAATCAAAGTCTTCTTCAAAATGCAACAGTGAGTTTAACAAACACTTGCCTATTTATCACACGACTGCTTTAGATTCACTAATTTGTTGATTTGGGGTGTAAGGACGGGGGTCACTAGGGTTTATCGAATGGATTGGGTTCTTAAGATTTTTATTTTTCATTCCATAGCTTATGATTCATCAATATAAGTTAAATTTAAAGTGTTTTCTTTTTCCATCGGCTGCCTACAAGTGATAATAGAGAAATGGTTGGTTTAAAAGAGAAACAATTGACCCTTGTAGAAACAGAAAGGTCTGGCTAAAGAGGGATTTCATGCATAGTTGTTTGAAGCTGTCATTACAGGCTTTGATTTTAATCTAAATAAAAACAAAATTCACTGAACTATATTTATGGGCTTTTTTGCACAACCCAGAAAAAAATTAGGATGCCTATAATACTGCATCGATATTGGCATGCTAACTTGCCCATGTGACGGAGCATTTATGTTCAAACTTCTGCATTTTTTGCAGTATATGATATGCATTTTAGAAGGTGATGTAAGTCATTGTCACTTTCTGCAATCTTTTTAATGTTTAACCACTCCGGTATGGTCTGCTTTGAGGTGTAGCGCAGGTCATCAAGTGTACATTGTTGTGCTATTGAGCTCTGACATTTGTGTTTGCTCTCCTAGAAGTTCTGTTCAATCCAGTATAGATTCTTTTTATTCTTCCTGTTATTCAAATGAGGTGAACCTTTGATTTGGTGTCATTGGTCTTTGTATTCTATTGTGCATTTGCCTCTCCAAGAAACAAGTTTTAAAGAATAGGATCATAATCTGAGATGCTTAATAATCAATGCATCTGTAATGTGAAATGATAAAGCGATCTGTGATATGTTTTCTTATACTTTTGCTTCTAAATGTGGTTAAGACAATTAAATGGTAATGCCAGAAAATCTGTGAATAAAATTATGTCCTAACATTATGACAAATTGAGCAGTGTGCCATTGGGCTTTTCATTAGCTGCGTCAATGTTCATTGTCTTGCAGTATGGTAGAATGCTTAATGGACATTTAAGGCAATTCTTATAAGTTGTGTTTTGTTGAAAAAGGACTTCAACAACTTCTTGTTTGTTTCCATTTTATACTGTAAAGGCAGCTCATTTTCCTTGAACCTCCCTCTAAGCCTGAATTTCAGGGTTGGGGGTACTAAGAAATAATTTACTTACTTTGCTCTTAAGAAAGCCAACATAGCATAATAATCCCAGGGAAGGAAGTAATGTCAAGTTCTTAGCTTTCTCTTTCTGGTAGCGGGCGCGAACAGCAACTGTTATGTTCTCCATTGAGTAATGCTTAGAGCATGGCTTTAAAGTGGCATGCAATTTTTTCACTCTTCTGAATTCGGTTGCTTATTTAAACCTGCACCTGTCAACCAACCAGTTTTACATTGTCCTAGAAAATGAATCTGTGTGATAGCATGATCTAGAAGATGCACCATAATCATCAACAGGGGCTTGGTCATAGTAACCTGTTCTTATGAATGCAGAGGCTGCTCTTTTAAAATTGGTTTCTTGTGATACTGTAAACAGGTCTGTAAAGTCGTTACATCTGCACAGTATTTATGATTAGTGTTCCCTTAAACCAATGAAAAAGTAAAAGTTTGTTTGTGAAATAACCTTGTTAAACTAGTTGTCCAATGCTTCCATGCGAGTGTCTATAAACTACCAAACATTGATTCATCAACTAAAAGGGTAAACAAACTATATTGGCTGGTTGAGATAGTCGAGGATGTTAACCAGAACTAGAATTTATTACTTAATCTTCGATTATTTTGTTTTGTATATTATGTTTTTGGTTTTAGTTTCCATTGTGTGAAGCTCTCTTTATTTGTGTTTCTCTGTTTATTGTAGTTTTATTCTTTGTTGCTTTGCTGGAACTCTGAATAATCTAAAAAAATGGAGTTTACAACCCGAGAAGTGTGAATGGATTCACTTTTATTGCAGCAAACAAAGCATTGTATGTGTTTTGTTTCTTCTATGACCTCTTATTTTACTACAAATGTGCTCGCATAACAAATGATAGAAGCTTGAGAGGTAGTTTGACATGCTAATCAGGTAAGTCTAGTGACTTTGATATATGGTAAAGGTTGTTCTCAACTGGTTTTTACACAAGACCTATGGAGGTTTGCTTAGGTTCAGTATAAAGAACAAATAAATGGTGTGATGCAATTCATTCTTTTCTTCGTAAAAAATTGGTAGCAAATTGATAATTTTTTATATATATACATATGATTTTGTTGCTTTGCTGGAACTCTGAATAATCTAAAAAAATTGAGTTTACAACCCGAAAAGTGTGAATTGATTCACTTTTACTGCAGCAAACAAAGCATTGCATGTGTTTTGTTTCTTCTATGACCTCTTATTTTACTACAAATGTGCTCGCATAACAAATGATAGAAGCTTGAGAGGTAGTTTGACATGTTAATCAGGTAAGTCTAGTGACTTTGATATATGGTAAAGGTTGTTCTCAACTGGTTTTTACACAAGACCTATGGAGGTTTGCTTAGGTTCAGTATAAAGAACAAACAAATGGTGTGATGCTATTCATTCTTTTCTTCGTAAAAAATTGGTAGCAAATTGATAATTTTTTATATATATACATATGATTTTGTTGCTTTGCTGGAACTCTGAATAATCTAAAAAAATTGAGTTTACAACCCGAAAAGTGTGAATGGATTCACTTTTACTGCAGCAAACAAAGCATTGCATGTGTTTTGTTTCTTCTATGACCTCTTATTTTACTACAAATGTCCTCGCATAACAAATTATAGAAGCTTGAGAGGTAGTTTGAAATGCTAATCAGGTAACTATAGTGATTTTGATATATGGTTAAGGTTGATCTGAACTAGTTTTTACGCAAGACCTATGGAGGTTTGCTTAGGTTCAGTATAAAGAACAAACAAATGGTGTGATGCTATTCATTCTTTTCTTCGTAAAAAAATGGTATCAAATTGATGATTTTATATGTATATATACATATGATTTTCCACATAACAGTTATCCTATCTAAAAAGATGGAGTGTACTCATTTTTAATGGAGATTCTGTTTTTTTGGTGTCTCAAACGGATTAAGTTAACACAAAAAACTGAGACTTCTTAATCTTAAATTGTTTTTCTCAAGTCAAGCGGAGATTGTTTTGGATGTTGGTGTCAATAATTACTACCTTTTGCAGTTCCGTTGCCAACGTGTGCAAGGTCTCCGTGTTGGTAACACTGAGATTCCTAATGACAAGAAATTGGAGGTTGCTCTTCAATACATTCATGGAATTGGCCGCAAAAGAGCTCATCAAATACTTTGTGAATTAAGCTTGGTGAACAAACCTACCAAGGATTTGACTGGAATAGAACTCAACTCTCTTAGAGAAGAAGTCTCCAAGTACCTGACTGGACCAGATCTGGTAAACTTTCTGCCCGCTCTATTTTCTCTTTCCTCAAACTCTTGTGACTCTATCTGCCAAAAAAGTTCCTTTCTAACTTATTCAATTTTGAATCTTTTAGGCGCGACGTGTTAAAGCTGATGTACAGAGATTGGTAGACATCGAGTGCTACAGAGGATATAGGCATGTTGAAGGGTTGCCATGCAGAGGACAGCGCACTTCAACCAATGCTCGGACCAGAAAGGGTAAGTGGGTTCTATTCCAGGAATGAAAGCCTCCTGTGAGCATAGTGGCTTTTGTTTATTCTCTATTATTGATGAATTACTGAATTGTGACATGTCTTGCGTATGGAATGAGACTGGAGTGCCAAGTCTTAAAAAGTATTTTGAGTCAACCAAACTTATTAATTATGGTGTTTTCTTTTCTGTTATTGCTCAGAACACCAAAAGTATGGGTCTCAGGAAGTCGCTGAGCGGATTCGGAAACATCAAGAAAGAAGTCAAGCCAAATGATCCACACAAGAGAATATGCGATAACTGAAGTTTGATGAGTTTACTAGATTGTAGCTCCAGCAGTGACTAGTATTCTTGTTTCGAGTTAGCGTATCTTTGGTTTCTTACTCATGATTTCCTGTCTGGCAGCCTTCTATCAGTATTGTCTCCTGCAAAAGTGAGTTTTGGGACAGATTTTGGATTTTCAGAAATTATCATAATTAAAAGGGAGTGAATTTGGTTGCTCATAGCAATTGCGATCATTTATGCTGGAATGAAGTGGCAGCCTGTAAGGTTGGGATGCTCCCGGTGTTGTATTGTGCCCGGTTTGGGATAGAAAAATATTAAGCAGCCAACTCAGGACTGCTGCATTCTGTGATAGGATTTGCACCCATCAATTTTTGTGCCTGCCCCCCTCCAAAAAAACAAAAGGAAGAAGAAGCGCGTAGCTGACAAGATTGGCTTTTAAAGCACTTGTTTTTAGTTCAGGAAAATAGTGTACTCGGATGTTAAGGGCTTAAAGATTTGATGACGAGTCTGGACCTCTAAGTGCTCGGGAGAATAAATGGATTTAGAAAATATTTACGTTCTGTTATGGGAGCAGGTTTCATCTGAACAACTTGATGGATGATGGTCACTATACTGAATTACTAATGGTTATAATCCTAGCAAAACCAACGCAGAAGCTGAGGCAAATGATACTTGGCTATTTGCAAAATCTTAAAGTTTCGTTAATGGCTGATGAGCGATGTGCTATTCTTGGAGAACGGCTCAGTGGAAATGACAATTTCGTTAGGCAGTGAGGGGGGTCTTTATATTACCATCTTGGATCTTGATAGGATGAAAAATGGTGAGAAATCTTCTTTTTCATGAATGCTGCCTTAGGGTGCAGATGGTCAATTTAAGTCCCCACTGAAGCTTGAAATAATGTTATTGCAAAAAAACTGGTTCGAAAATTACCATAAAAGAATTTCTGTAATGTCTTCGCTTTGTAACCATTTACCTTGGGCTGGCCCAAGTTACTTAGAAAAGAATGAATTTTGGGCCAGCTCGACTTTGAGCTGTGGGCCGAGAAATATGTTATCCAAATTGGCACTCGATGACGCGAGTAAGAGTAACAACGATTGCTCTACCTCTAGGGGTGTGCTCGTTATTCCCTGTTAAGAGGATAAAGCAATTGAGCAACCTCTGGAGCTCACAACCGCTCTGTCTTGCACGTTACACTAGAAACTGCAGGAAAATAAAATCCTGATAGACGGAAAAGAAAATGGCGCAAACACTGGCAATGCCTGTGGTACCCTCTCTCTCTGCGATATGCAACGGACTAAAAAGTACTTCTCTCTCCAACTCCATCTCTCTTCCTATTTCAAACCCTCCCAAGGTAACCCTCCCATTTTTTTTCTTCTTATACTTCCAATTTATTATCTTTTTTTCTTCTGGAAAATTAGAGAATTATGTCAGAAAGGGGAATGATAAATTATTTTTGCATTTTTCTTTCACTCAGTTTTTATGTCCGTTAAATTAGATTCGTATGAATTTGGGTGGGTTAAGTAATTGTCGTTAACCAAGCATAGATTGGGCAGGTCATTCATATTGAAGAAATATAACTTCCAATCCATGTTGTAATTATGTAATTCGATACTTTACTTCTCTGGTTATGGTAGTGGTTAGCTTAATCTCAATTGGGATGCTTTTTCTTTTTTTTCTTGTTTCTCCTTGCAATGTCCTGTGTAATGCAAAATCGAAGAACTAAAAGCAGTTTTTTCCTTTCCTGTTTTGCTGATGAATTAAATGGGAGATCATGCATTGTGCTTTGTGTGCTGCTTTGTTTTTCTCCTGTTATATTTTAGGCTGGCAGTCTAAGCATCCGATGTGCCCGTGTTGGAGGAGTGGAGATTCCAAATAGCAAGCGAGTCGAATATTCTCTTCAGTACATTCATGGAATTGGCCGCTCAAATGCTCGCCAAATCCTCTCTGATCTCAGCATGGAAAACAAAATCACCAAGGACTTATCAGAGGAAGAGCTCATTACTCTTCGTGATGAAGTTTCCAAGTACATGATTGAAGGAGATTTGGTAATCCTGTTTTTTCATGTGTCTGATCTTTTTTGATATTTTAGTGCAGCTTTTATACCTAAGCAATTTGATTTTGCATGCCGCAGAGGCGGTTTAATGCCCTCAATATAAGGAGGTTGAAGGAGATTCAGTGCTATAGAGGGATAAGGCATATTCAGGGTTTGCCATGCAGGGGGCAGCGCACAAAGAACAATTGCCGAACCTTGAAGGGGAAGAGGGTTTCTATTCCAGGAAAGAAGAAAGCACCTCGTTAGTGAAGCAGGTTATGTTTATCTTGTCTAGTTGTTTGTAATTTGTGAATTGAATTTGTGTGAATCAATTTGTATTACTGATGTTCTTTAGTTAATCAGATTGAGTTTCTGATATATGGAAGTGTTTTGGCATGATTCGAATTTTCCACTCAATTTTGATGTTCTGAATGGTATGGTACTTTTGCTTCATCATTCTTTTGACATGCAAATTAATTCTTATAGTCAATAATCCTGGTCCTTCAAAATATAAATTTGATCCTTGTGGAAATTGTGAGCATATATCTAAATATCTGTAAACTTTGAGAATAGAGCTACACGTGATGTTGCACACGTGCTCAGAGTAGAAAATATAGAAAGGTTTTGAAAAGCCTAGTGAAGGATGGCATGTCCATTCCCAGAACCTTATTACATTCTTGCACAGTTGCTAGCTCCAAAAATCTCCTCATCTGTGGGTCAATTTTGTGTTGATTCCATGTGAAAAATACGCAGCAGCAATTTAGGTAGATGTTTTTACCCTTGGTGATCAAATATTTTGCCTTGCTCGGTTTTCCAAGGAAAATATCTCCTTGCTGTTTACCTGTGCTCATTTGATCACAACACTCAGAAATATCTTCTTAAACCATTTGATTTGATTTTACCTGCTGATCAAGAATTTCAATAGGGATAAACAACCACACAAATGCATGTAATATTTCGTTGTTGGACACCCAAAATCTATGAGAAATCTTGTGTAAATATGCTCAAGATATTGGTGGGACCTCAACTTCAAATAGTAATTCAATCACAAAACTTTCCTAGATCAGCATATTCTTCTCCAATAAGTATTTCTATTTGATGTAGAGTTTTCTGTATTCAACTTTTTTTTTGTTGAATTAGAATTGTCTTTTAGTGTTTCTTTGAATATGAATTTGAATTGAATAAGTAATTGTTTCTATTCTCTAAATTATTGAGAGTTGAAGTGTAAGTGTGATGACTTAGAACTCATCAAAAAGAAAAGTCTCTTTTTTAGAGGATATCTTATCGCTATTTAGGTTTTATAGTCATAATTTTAATGCACTTCAGGAATTTTAGAATTTTAGGGTGCACATGATGTGGTGCAGGATGTTAGACACACACATATAAAACACATTTTTTCCTCTTCTATGATTTCCTTTGTAAACTTCTCAATGTTAAGAATAAAAAAATATTTTTACATTTATTCCAATTATAGTTAATAAAGTTAATAAATTTATCATATCAAGTTTATATGATATTAGTTACTAGTTATAGTCAAAATATAAAACAAATACAAAATCTTCGAGACAAGACAATTATTTTATCATTTGCTACTTTTTTTTCACCCCATTATAAAAATGGAAGTTTAAATTTTCTCCTAATCAAAAAATTATTCACTTAGATTGCATCATATAAAAATATATTATAATTGGTAACTATAGAAGCACAACTACTAAGGGAGCTTTTGTATTAAGTAAAATATTTTAAGAATAAAAACAATTTTACAATATTTGATAAATAATAAAGTGAGATATGATAGTACTAAAATAATGATGATGTAATATAATGTTGAGGTGATGGTTGTTGGGGGTAATAGTTGTTATGGGATAAGGGTGGGTGGGTGGTGGAGATGGTGGTAAAATGGAGGCAATGATGAGGTGGTGGTGGAATAGTTATTATGGAATTATTTGGTGGTGTCAGGGTGGTGTTGGAGGCCAGGGTGGTGTTTATGGTATTTGAAATATTTAAATGATATTTTATGTGTCCATAAAATACTTTATAAAAATTCATTTACTGTAAATATTCTATATTGATTGGTTTTGTTTAAGGTATTTTACAAGAAATATATATTGGAAAATTAGAATAATATTTCTTTTATAAAATATTTCACTAAAAATACTTAAAAGTTGCCGTCTAGTAGAATATCAAGTTTGGTTTTTTGTAGGTTTTTATGGTGAACTTATTCTCTGTTCATGAACCAGTACTTACACGTCAAAACTAAGTTCCCTCCTTTGACCAAGTCTTAATTGAAAATTTAATAACATGCATGATAATATATAATTAAATCATATATATTATTATTACATGAAATTTGTGTAAATATACAAATTTGCAATCACTTAGTCACACTTATCCTATTTTGCTAAATTATCATAGTGATGAGCCAAAATTTATCAGTATTTTAAAAAATAAATTTGTCGGTTCAAACCCATTTTAATGATGGCTCATGCTTAAGAGACATTTTTTTTAGAAAAAAGATTTTTGACTCCAGCACTAGACAGGTGGGCTCAGGCAATGCACTTAGCGTCTTTGGGCCCGGGGAGCATGCCTGGTGCCTTTAGGCATGGGTAACGTATTAGAAAATGAGCTGCTGTCAAGCCCAATGATTTGGGGCTTGGCCGAATGTTCACATTTTCAGTCATTTTCCCTGTCAAGTAAATTGTCTTCTTGGCACGAGGGTTACCGATATAACTAAATGTTTAACATTTGCTCATCTGCCATTTCATTTTAGACTTTTCCAAACCATATGACTTTGTGGCTATTGGATATTTACTGTAAAATACAACTGTTTTTTATTTATTTTTTTAGTTTAACATAAATGTTTGAATCAGTTTATGCATCGTACCTCAATTAATTTTATAAATTCTAAAATTAACAACCATATAAACTTACAATAACTATTATATAAACAACCAAAAAACTCCAACATAAAACCACAAAAAAACACAATCCTTTTAATCCAATCTCTTCCAACTGCTTTTGCTTTTTTTTACTTTGCTTAGCAGTGTTTTATTAAGGTTTATTTTGTTTTGAAAGAGGAAGATACATGACGTTACCTCTCATTTCAAACCAAAGTGTTACAACATTATGAGATCCACAATTTTTATTAGTAAAAAATATAATTTAAAGAAATAAAAACAACAGTCAAATACAATCATATCTTTTATTTTTATATTTGAACGTATATTTATATGATATGTTTTTAATATGCTAATGTTGAAAAAAAATTATTTTTGTCATGAACATAAATGATGTGGCGTGGCAAAACTAGTACCTTTTGAAATTAAAAGAATTTTAGATTTAATCATAAAATTCAAAAAGTCACCGTCGGCTAAAAAATGTAAAAAAACTAAGTGCAAGAAAAAACACACCAACTTCAGTTTTTCTTTTAAATTTCTTTATTAATTAATTGTTTTTCTAAGTAATACTTCTATCAAATAATCTCATCAATTCAAGACATATATCCCTTCATAAAAAAATCTCCCATCTTATTTAAGTATAACTAAATACTCGAAAATATAATTTACTACATAATTTTATACTCTAAATATTAAAGTATAACTAAATTCTAACACTGTAAATAACAGAAGTATTACAAAATACTCGAAAATATAATTTACTACATAATTTTATACTCTAAATCTTAAAGTATAACTAATTTCTAACACTGTAAATAACAGAAATTATTGTGAAATTTTTAATATTTTAATCAAATCCTAATAAATAATCCGGAAGTAATTAGTATATCCATTTTTTATTTTTAAAATATAATAAAAACATAATTTATTCTTTATAAAAAGTATACATTATACACGAAAACAATACTTTATTTTCAGAAAAAATAAAGATAATTAATTTTTTTCTTCTTTTATATTTTTTGATACCAGATCCACCCGTATCATATCTTACAAGACAAATTTAAAGTCCAATATTAGAACAGTTACTGAAAACACGCCCACAACCTAGAAATAATTTTAAAATTATCCTTGAAAAGATTTTACATTTTGAAATGCTAATATATAAAATGAACTTTAAAAAGATATTTCAAATAAAAAAAAAACTTTAAGAAACAAGTCCTCCTATAATACCGAACTTAAAATAAATGAAAAAACATAAAATCTGATGAGATTGCAATTGTTGTCGAGTCTACGCTCAAGAGTTCAAAGAACTCGTGTGGGCTAAAACGCGATGATAGGAAAGCATAGAACCTAAAAAACCACAAGGTGTACTGAAACATCTAGCAAACTTCATACAACATATATGACGGGATTGTTCTGGAAACAAACACATCGAAATCCCGATCCCGTGTTTCCAATTCACCCATTGATTTTGACCGTCCATCTTCAGCAATCCTAGGGGGGAAATGAAAACACGGGCGAGCTAAAACGTAGTAACCACACTACTAGACACCACTAGCTTAGACTATCCATAATCCTCCCAAGTAAATGAGAGGAGCAGAAAAACCAAATCCTCATCATTCAGCTACAACGCAGAAACAGTATTTCCTAGAAATCAAAAGGCAGAAGAAACAAGGACTTTCTTTTACTTGTTCAAGGATTTCCTCCGACTGAAACAACCTCTTTCCAATGGAAAAGCTGGGTCTACACGCCTTCCAACAATACTAGGTGCGGTCTGCCTCCACCCATCACGTGCAGGCAGTAGAACAACAGGTAAATAGGCATTGGTATGACATGGAAACACAGAATTCTTGTAGCGATTGCAAAGGGCATCTTTTCCCTGGATTGAACGAAACATTAGGAAGGGTCAATGAATTCTATCCAGGTATAGAAAAATTAGGAAACCAGATTCACCTGGATAGTTGCCAAAGATACTTCACATGTCTTGCGGTTTGCACCCACATCCCACTTATACTTATTGAAAGCTTTGCGAAATCTCAAGGCTCCAGCTGCATTCGTGAAGTTGACAAACGCATAACCCAGATTTGCTCGTCTCCTATAATGTAAATATCAAATTTCACAAGTTAACATTTTCGACAAGGACATGATTTTGGTTTTACACACCAACACTGAGGAATTGTGCTTGTGTTGTATAAAATGGAACGAGACTGATACAAGCGGTTACACTAAGTTCCAGAGAGAGTTGAACAGTTAAAACTATTGCTAAAGTCCAAGCTGGTATAGCAAAATTTACGATTTGTCAACTCCTCGATAACAGAACAGCTTGGCTTATCTGTTATACTGGAGAGGAGAAACGAAAGCTAAGGTACTCTAGCATGAGATTCTATATACCCCATTATGTCATCCAACAGGCTTGTAGACGAAAAGGAGGAACAGCAAGGCCAGACATCTATGCGAAATATCAAGTAAGCTGATTCTTAAATGTACAAGTGCTAGGCAAAAGTTACTTACACAAAGTCCATGGGCAAGTAGAAAAAATCAAACTCTGATTTAACACGATCGAATCGCTGCATAGCCTTTTGATTCTCTCCCAAACAGTGCACGTCCAGTATTCGCAGTAAATCATGCCTTCTACTCCATGGCCATAAATTAAGAGGAGGAGTTATTGCTACTAACTTAATATCTTATAAACACCAAAAATTTAGTGCCCGCATATAAGGTAATTTCTAAAAACCATAACAAACATCAAAATCAGCCATATACCCAATATAGCAAGAGACCTAAATTAAATTTAACAGAAGATTGAAAGAAAACAATTATAGAAGAAAGTCATGATGAGAAAATTAACCTACCCAAGTTGATTTGGAATATTCTTGATCATTAAAGTAGTTTTTCCTGCTAAAAAAACTTCATCGGTACTACAAGAAAGTACCCCATCCTCCTCCTTAGCACTCAACCCCTGATCATCACCACTACTCTCCCCATACAGCTTAGATTCAGTCTTAGGCACCCATAATTTCTCCCCCAAAAAAACCCCACCATCTCTTCGCTTTGCCCTTAAACGAGGAGGTGCAACAAACCTCCTGGCACCTCCACCAAAAACCCTCTTTTCCACGTTGCCCAAAACCCCAGAATAGCAATCCTCACATTTCACTCTTTCCTCAAATTTGACATCCTCGGATTCTTTTAAATTCTCACCGGGGGTACAGCATGTTCCTTGGTTTCCACTGCCACTGTAATAAAGATGTGGATGGGGTACAGTGAAAGGCTGCCTATAGACGTTGTAGTAGGCAGTGGCTTCTTGGTACACCCAAGCTTGGGTCAACTGGTGTTGCACGGAGAGGTAAGGATTGGCGAGGAACCCAGGAACCATTGTGGGCACTGATCGAGTCACCCACGCTAGTTGCGATTGCAACTGTTGTGGATGGGAGCCATAAATCTCTTGTGAAAGCTGGGGTAGTTTTGAGGGTAACACGATCATTCCACTGTTTGGTGGTAGAAATGGCGAAGACACACTTGCTTCGGCTCTCGTGTAAGGGGAAGCAGAAGGGTTCAGAGGTTTAGGGTTTGGTGCGTTAACATCCATTTAAGAACAAAATGTCCAAAGTGAAATTATATAGAGGTCTGAAACAAGAAGAGGTATAAATTAATGGAGTATCAGTGTCCGTTGAGTGGCAGGGACGGGATATAAGCCAAAACCAGAATAAAAAATAACTGAAGATGGTATTGATAAGCAAAGAAATAACAAAATTGAGGATCAAGGTGGAGTATATATACGTAGATAATTTATACGTATCAGTATGTATGGTGAAGCAGGCGGTGCAGAGTGGAAGAGATAAGACAAGTGCTGCAAAGGAGTAGGTTGCTAGGGTATGAAATGATGAAAATTGAAACTGGAGACTACTATTATATATCTCTGCATTAAATGCAGCCTGAGTTGAAGGACAAACTCAGTTTAGCTATGGCGGCGTGAAATGAGAACGAAACTCTCTCTCATGCATGTATAGTGAATCTTCTGCTGTCAGTGATCTGCTTTCCCATTGTTCTTTTTTCTTTCCAAGATGGTCACCCGCTTTGTCAACGTATTTCATTTACGGGTGGTTTTCATAATATTTTTAATATTAAAATAATATTTTTTATATTAAAATAATATTTTTTTATTTTTTAAAATTAATTTTTAACATCATCATATTAAAATTATTTAAAAATACTAAAAAATATTAATTTAAAATAAAATATATTATTTTTTAAAAATATATTTTTAAAACACAAAAACAAATTATATTAATATTTTTTATTTTGTACTTGCTTATGATAACATGGTATTATAATGAAATGAACACTGATTTTTTCATAAAATTTAAAATTTGAAAAAGATTAATATATAAGGAAAAAAATAAATAATGTGAAGTTTTCAAGGTAAACTCAAGACGGGAGAAGACATTTACTTTTTAAAGTGTTATGGTAATGGTTAATTTTTAAAATATTTTACTTTAAAATGTATTAAAATAATATTTTTTATTTTAAAAAAATTAATTTTAATATTAAAATAAAATAAAAATATCAAAAAATATTAATTTAAAGTAAAGAAAAAAAATTTAAAAATTCAAGTTTTTTTAGAAGCGTTTTTAAAAGTAAAAATTAAGAACATGCTTCTTTTTATTGTGATTTATATTGTTTTTATTTATAAATATATTAAAATAATTTATTTATTTTTTAAATTTTATTTTAATATTAATATATTAAAACAATTTAAAAATATATAGAATATGGTAGTGCCATATTGCCAAACAAGTTATATACTTGCATGGTCTGTCCCAAACATGGTCATTTTTTTTTTAATATTAGAAAAAAAATCAAGTTACACTAGAGTTTTTTAAAAATAAGGAAAATTTGAAACCCAAACTATTATCTTAACCAAAACCTATTTGATATTATAATAGCGATTGTTTTTTAAAATATTTTTCATTTGAAAATATTTCAAAATAATATTTTATTTTTTAAAATTTATTTTTAAAATCATCACATCAAAACTATTTAAAATCACCCAAAAAAATAATTTGAAGCAAATAAAAATTATAAAAATTTTAATTTTTTTCATAAATGTTTTTCAAACGCAAAAAAAAAACATGACAAACTGAAAGAGATCATGCAGAGCAATGACCTGGAAAAGCAAACCAAATAAAAATACTTATATCTAATCAATTAATTAAATTCAATTCAAATTCAAAATTTTCTTTTTTGAGAGCTAAATTTAACCAGGAATGACAAATAAAAAAAACTCAAGATAAACCGTGTAATTTTCAAAATCAATAAAGAATCATAAAGGTAAATAAAAGAATAATGGAGCTCAATCTCTAATTAAATAAATATTCAATTGTGATATTAAAAAAATATAAGTTTTAAAAGGGAAAAAGAAAAATAAGTAAATCCGAGCGAACCTCCTAGATTTGGATTAATCTTCCAAATCAACAACTAATTACCCGGACTCAATCAAGAATCTCAATTCCTAATCAATTTTGTGTTGAGGGATTAAACATAAAAAAATTATTTAAATGATTTTCCAAAAAAATAGCAATAATAAAATGATAATAAAATTTGATACAAAATAATAATGAAAACATAAAAAAATCAATTTAAAAACTATCTCAAATAAAAAAAACAACAATCAAATAAATACATATTAGATTTTAGATTTGACATATAAAAAAAATTAAAAAAAATAAAATAAAATAAAAAACTGTGTTATGAACTGGACTTCGTCAGTGGAGTGGTTAAATAAAGCTTTGTTGATAAGGCATGTCTTGAAAATAAAAGGTTTCCAACCGAGTACATTATGGAGTTGATTATAAATGAGTTTTGTAGTTTATGAAAATAAAATAATTAATATTAGTATAAAACATTAAAATAATCTTAAAAAACATTGACCAGGCTTGCTTTATTTTTTTTTCCCCGACAGATTGCCTTTGTTTATGGTTGATTTGTTTTTTAATTTTTCTTATTAAAAAAAATAACAAAAACAAATACGAAATAGATTAGAATTAAATTAAATTAAATTTTAAAGTTTATCTAATAACACAGCTATTAAACAATTAAGTAACACAGCTTGAATAGTCATGCTATTGAAAGCTTATCTGTTATTACGTTTTAAAAATATTTTTAAAAAATTAAAAAATATTTTTTTATTTTAATTTTTTATATATATTTTTAAATTATTTTAATTTTTTAGTTTTAAAAATAAAGTTTTAAAAATAAAAACATACTATTGTAATATATTTTTAAATAAAATTATTTTAAAAACTAACCATTATTCCAGTATAAGATGCGCAACAACCACCAACCTTCACAACTTTTTTATTTGTTATTAAAGATTGCACTATTTCTTGGAACACAGTTCTTTATTTTTTATATCCTTGTAGATATTTTAGGTGGCTTTTCTAAAAAGAACCTCCTTTTTTTTTAGTAGTTTTATATGATATAAACCAACTACTATAAAAATAACTAGCGTATATAGGCAGCATCTTCATTGTTTATATTTGATCAGGTGAAACAACTGGATCTTTTTTTTTTCATTTTTGAACCTTTTCTTTAGACAGATTGATTTATTTTGGAAATGTAAGATTATGTTTCAATTTGGACTTGACCCGACAGAAACCAAAACTATAAAGAATGCCACTTCCACCATATATCCGTATCGAGACTCGCACGAGAAATATAGAAAACACTGCAAAAATTGACCGATCATTCGATAAATTTAAGCAATTCGATCAAAAATTAAAGTATGAGTATATATATATATGTAAATCTTATAACTAATAGGTCAAAAAATGCACAAAATTTAAATAAAGCTAAAATTAAATAAAATTAGATTTAAAATAATATAAATAAATAAAATTAGATTTAAAATAATATAACTTCTCTGTTTTTTTTAATTTAATATAATATGATGGACTAATAGGAAAGCTTCAAATCTACAAATAGGCAGTTGTGTTAAAAAATAAAATCCGAGCAACGTGGTGGTTACCAGAGGCTCCGGTGGTTGATGGTTTTGTATTGTCATAGGCAGCGTGTCCGTGCGATATAAGAATCAATATTTTTTAAGTATGTGAAAAAAATACAAGAATAATTAATTTTAAAATTCATATAAAAAATAAGTATTTTCTGAATAAGTTTTTTAGTATTTTTATATTTTAGATTTATATATAAATATTCCTAAAATAATTGTTAAAAGTACTATAAAAAAACTCTAATACTATTTAAAAAATATGACATGGTCAAACAATTTTTTAAATATTATTTTAATAATTTCATTTGAAAAATTATTCTACGATGTAAAAATAAAAGCAATGGATAAAAAGGCCAAGAGGGCCTGGCCTAAAAAGGAAAAATAAAAAAGAGGATGCATCATCTTTATAAACATATTACATGTCGTTTTCTATAATATTTTCTAATGAATGAAAAATTAGGATCTATGTTTTTTGACCTTAAAATATAAATTTCAACTTATTTTAACATGTTTAAAGAGAAAGATTACTTTAATCTCCAAAGCTAAGCCAATGACCTAAAGACTAAGCTGTTTTTTAATCAAAATGTTATTGGCCAAAACCTTTCTCTCTTCTTTCTCAACACCAAGAAACTAAATAATGATAAAATAAAGTTTTGGATTAAAATATAAAATTAAAAATTATAGGGACCAAATAAATATAATAATCAAAATATTTTAAAGACAAAACTATAGAGAAATTGTGCAAATCCATAATAGTTTGTTTATTAGTACCACCTGCTATAATAAAAATAACATGCAATACAGTTGATAAAGTAATGTAATTTCCCAACACATGTCATGGCTCAAACATGACGCAAAACAATAATATCAAAAACCGTAATGTTATTAAAAAAAAACATATTCTGAGTACGTTATTGCTGGTATAACGGTGGATGATTATAAACAATCAAGTTTGATTTTAACCATAACTAAATAAAAATTGTTTTAAATAGAATGAATGGTTTAATAGTTGTATTTATCGATCAGTGTGATAGATCTATATTTAAAAAGAGATTTGGTCGTATCATCTCAAAAAAACCATAAATTTTTATCCGACCCTATGATCATGATCAAAATTTTACAAGAATTTAAAGGTTTTGATTTTCTTTTAGTAGCGTTACTATGTGAATCATTGGATCTTTATATATAAAACTTTTCATCGATATCTTTTAATTTTGATAATTTCAAGATTTTTCTAGTTATTTTCTAAACAATTATAAATTACACATTTAATTATGTCACACTTTAAATTTAATCATGTCACACTTTAAAAAATTAATATTTATATTTTAAAGCACGACAAGTATCTTATTGTGCTTGAAAATAACAACACTTAATATATCACGTTTCTAAATTACTACATGAACAAATTATACTATTTAATCAAAAAAATCTTGCTGCTGTATTAATTCACTAATTTTTTAATTTTATGTGATAATTCTCCTATTTATCCTAAATTGCCATTCCTAGATGAAACTGTAAAGTTTCCAACAAAATAAAATAAAATAAAATGCAAATACAAGTTCCAGAGATCACGTGCCATGATTAGCAACTCGTGACATCATCAGTTCACTCGATCCCATTTTAGAGACTAGAAAGGCATGGAGTCGTATACTGGGAACAGAAGTTTCATAAATGAGCCCCTTAAATTTTCGAGGTTGGCGCAGAGAATCCCGTAGTAGATGCAAAAAGGACATATGTTCTCTTCCAAAAACTGCCATTTTCTTGACACACTTGAGCCTGGAGGCATGTCTCGATTGTTTAAGTTTTCCTTGAGCCATGCAACAATATTCAAACCAGTTTCAGCAAAACCCTACCAATAATTAAGTCTTCTTTTTTCTATCTTTCTCTGTACCTGTTGCATCTCTTTTATATTTTTGGTTAAATCCATCCAAGATTGGGCTATCCATTAGACTGTGTTTTGTATTGGGGTTTGACTATTCCTCTTTCATGCTAGACCAACTAATCTGTTGCTTCGTACTCCACACTAGCTAGAATGGAATCCCACCCCCTGCCGGTAGGCATGCCCATCAGAGGCCTTGGTAAAAAAGGTTAAGCAAAAGATAGAAGCAACACTGCTTCCAGCTTACTCATTGAGTGCAATAAAAAGGGTCTTGTCTTTCAATGGTCTGATCTGATCCGCACACAGCAACCTGGCAAGCTTGGTTGGGGAAGACGTTTGACTTATGGTTATTTTTCTCCACGTGAAATTGATATCCTAAAGTGGAAAAAAAAAACGTATATTAACTATTCCTCTGGGTAAAGAGACTAGATATATCATAGAAACTTATTTTCCTTGTGATAAAAACGAACAAGAAGCATGCCTCGTTATGCACGCACACATGTGTCTGTTCTTTAAGATTAGATTTGGTGGAGAAAATATTTACACTGCCGTTTCAATTATTTCGTGTGGTTTCTTGAATCTTGTGTATATGCAATAAAAGTTCATAAAATCAAATGCTCCACGACAGCACTCAAATGAATACTGAAATAGATGTGATGTATTGTACAGATTGGTTTGGTTTTATAGGTGTAGGAAGGCTAGACGATAGGGGGTTTGATTGTTGCTGGTAAGGTAAGGAAGAAGGCTGTCACGTCAAGGGTCGTTTCGTTCTATGGCTAATAAAAAGAAAGTGTGAAAGAAGATGTTTCCCCTAATATGCAAACTGAGAAAGCTGCGTCTGCCTACAGTCTGCTTCCCAGTTTTTATGGAACGATCGATTTAGAATATGTGAATGACAGTTGCGATGGGGAGATGGAGAGGGTGGCTGGTTAATTAGCATTTCTTTCTTGTTTTTCAGATTTCAGACCCTCCAAAAAGTCACATCCACTGTCATTAGTGAAGTTAATATGTGAATTTAACAATTGCATTTTAATATGATATAAGACAGCATTTCATTTGATTACCTTGCGAATCTCAAGAAGAAGGTTTATTTCGAGTCAGGATAGTGTAATTATGATTGTTTTTAAAATATTTTTTATTTTAAAATATATTAAAATAATATTTTTTATTTTAAAAAATTATTTTTAATAAAAATACTAAAAATATATTAATTTAAAATAAAATAAATAAATAAAATTTAATTTTTTAAAAAAATATTTAACAAAAAAAACCAAAATAAAATTTATCAACCTCCAGTTTAGCTTGACGAGACAATTTATAGGTTTGGGTTAATTAGTTATAAATATTAAGGCTACTAAAAATTTATCTAATTATTAAATTTAAAGTTTTGAAATAATATTAATATATGTATAAGTTGGCTTGAATATTTATAATTAAAAAAATTATCAAAACATTATTTAATTCTATTATACTTTAAAAAGTATAAAAAAATATCGTATATTTATTACTCACTGCAGTATAAATTACATTATAAATATAAAATGTTTATACTATGAACAATAAGCAGGATTGGTGTAGATTTATGCAATGCAAACAAAAAAAAAATCAAAAGTTATTTTGGTTGTGTGTTTTTTCAACATTAAAAAAAAAAAGCAGGACAAGTGATTTACTGGAAGCATGTGAAAGTTATTTCACCAAAAACTGTGGTCGGATCTTGTTTACTAGCGGGTACCATAAACCAAACCACAGATTCATTTTGTGACCAAACACTGTATAGAATTGAGGTTGGGCAAAAAAGTAGCAGCGGACTCTAATATTGTTTCCACAATTTAAGCAAAAAAACAACATCGAGCTGTCTCTGATATTGTTTCAACAATTTAAGCAAAAAGACAATATAGAGTAAAAAAATTCCTTCTTCTAAAGTTGTTAGAATCATAGAAAGAGAAACATTGAACGATGCCTTGTTTAATATTTTTTTTTTTTACTTTTATCTGTTAAGAAAATCAAATTTCTTTAAAACAACATTATATATTTAGAAATTATTTAGTAATGTGATAATGATTGTTTTTTAAAATAATTTTTATTAAAAATATATTAAAATAATATTATTTTTATATATTTTTAAAAATTTTATCTTTACATAAGTACATTAAAATAATTCAAAAACACACAAAAATAACTTAAAGAAAAAAAAATATTTTTTTTCCTGAAATACATTTAAAAATAAATAATTTAATCGTTTAATTTATTACATATATAGTTTTAAATTGTAAGAAATTGAATTTATTAAAGCAATTAGTAACCGGGTTAGCCCGCTGATCTAGGACGCCGACCAAAACCTGGAGCTTAAAACAAGTCACACCCTGAACCGAGTACGATGGCTAGAGACAGGAAAGGCAAGACGTCATACATTTATTTTCTTTCGCTCCTTTCCAGATAAAAAATAAATAATTTTTATCCGCTGCTTATCACTTCAATCATCACCCTCGGTGATGGAGCTAGGATGTAAACATGGGGAGGCTAAATTGCACTGACCTCTCTGTTTATATACTTGTATATGTATCTTACACAACTATTTAATATTTATTGTTGCAATATATATTATAATCCAGTATTAAGTTATGGGTTCTAGGAAATTGAAAGTAAACTATATATAAAAAAAAAGGCATATTAATTACTATCTTGTGAAGACTGGTTCCTGATAACTAAACAAAATTTTATTCGAGTTGGAAGTGAAAGTGAATCATTTATATACTTGTTAGTTCTTTTTTCTTCCAAGTTTGAACATATTGTTGTTTAAATAAAAAGCTAAATTGTACATTTTTCTTGTATAAATTATTTGATATATATTAAAGGATAAAAAAAAACTATAGTACCACAGTAGTTAAATTTGGTTTGGTTTGATAACCTGAATTTCAATTTGAAAATAAACCAACCAAATAAATGAGCATGAATTCGTATTATAATAGAAATAGCATTAAATACCAAATTTACATCAAAATTCCCTTTATTAAATCAAATTCTCGTTTAATCTCAAGATCAAATTAATACCCTGGCATAAATCACGTGATAATCCATGATCAAGAAACATCGTATAATGACATAACTAACGAACATCATCGCATGCCACCAAATGGAGATTGATCAGTAATTAGCAAATAATTTTGTAAATTTATTTTAAATTACAAGAGCGGGTATAAAAAAACCGTACCTGAGATAAGATAGTAGAGAAGCTGGACATGACAGGAGACAAAAGATCGGAGACAGAGAGACAGGTGTCTGGGATTGGATGTTAAATTGGCGGGATTCATTGTTCCGAGTAAGAGTAAAAAATCTAAATTTTAAGGATTACAGAGACTAATTGTTTAAACTTACCAATAAAGATTATATCTATTAATTTTTATAGTTATCAATGGCACTATTAGATAAAAAACAAATATATAACAAATTATGCAACATAACATGCATAGAGATTTCACATATCTTTATATAGTCTAATGTAAATATTAATTTTGGTACAGTATGTTTATCAACAATCTTCGCCTGTTATACTTACCAATATCATTTTGTATATTTATCACATTAACCATATCTGTATCTCTCGGTGGGCCCAGGGGAATGCTGTCGCTGTGGCATTGTTCCCGAGAAAAATAGATAGGCCCAGATTTATTCATTCGACGCCTTAAATTCAAGGGACTAATGGGCTGGGCTGTTAATTTAACCTCAAATATACTGAGATAGTTTTTTATTTTTTTTGGAATTAAAATGGGTGTTCAATAAATACCTCGATTAATCTCACGGATTTTAAAATTAATGGTCATATAAGCTTTTAGTGGCTATCATATTAACAACTACATGATTCAAACTTGAGATTATAGAAGACATAAACCCTTTAATTCTAAATTCTTATAATTAAATCATTTACTGGGTAGATACTGAGATAGTTAACTCGGCTGCTCGTTGTATTCCTCTCAAATCAGATGCTTTTCTTTTATGTTTGTTTATTTCAGCTGGAAAGACGTTATCAGAAGTCAAAAAATAGATCGAAGCACAGATGGATTTTGATTGGATTGGGAATCCATATTTAACAGATTATCGCTGGAAACATCATGCAAAAAAGAAGCAACGCCATCGTTCTTTTGTCCCTGGAGAGGCCCAGATGGCAAGTACAAGTGGAAGGAGTGGGCTTGGCATTCATCTGTTTGGGGTGGACTCGTCGAGATAAGCTCCAGAGGTCATCGTGGGAGCTGATATTTCACATTTCAGCCACATTACAATCTACACTCTAGCATCATATGGCATGCCTCCTTTATCCAGATTATTTTATTTTAACAAATACAAATTTGTTGCAAGACTGCCCACACGAATATTAAACATTATAATTTATTTTAATTTTATAGTCTAGATTATAATTTTATGGGTTAATCTAGATTGGCTCAAATTTATTTAGATCTTATTCTTTTATTGATTTTTTTTAATTTTATCATTTAATATTAGATTGATTAATAATTGAGGTTTGTAATTTTTCTTAATTTGCTTTATATTAAATTATCTCAGTCTCAATATTCGGTTAATGTGTTTAGTGAGTTAACATAGATAATTATTTTTATGTTTGTTTTTTAATTTTATCATGCAATACGGGATTGAATGAGAATTAAACTTTATAGTTTAATTTGATTTACTTTCTATAAGATTGTTCTGATTTCACGACTTAAATCATGAGCTTGGAAAGTTAATTTGAGCTTATTAGTGTTATTTTTTTGTTTTTTATTTTAACTGATTTTTTTTCAATCTCATCCTTTAATACTGAGTTGGTTCAGAATTGAATTTCATGATCTGTTTTAATTTATTATATATAAAATTATCACTGTTTTATGAGCTGAGTTGTAAATTTGATAAGTTACTTTGATCGATTCAATAATACTTTAAAAAAATAAAATTTTTAAATTTATCAAGTCAATCATGTAATATATCATCAACCCCACGTATATATTTTCTTACTTTAAAACACATTAATAACGTATAAATATTTTTATGCTAGAAAACAATCCATCCGGCTGACGGCTCGCAACACATGTTTCAAGATCCACAATGATAATAAGTATTTAACTAAAAAGTTTAATTTTTTTGAAGAATGAGATTGTGGATTTCATTTAATCAAAACTTGCGGTAAAAAAATATTTAGTCCTAACAGTACATTATTAGATGGATTTCGGTCACCAATTTGATCAAGTCGGTAGAACAATGACACGTGGATAAGCAACTTCTATCACCGTGGATCTTAAAACCAACCGGCCCTGACTATTAACAAACAAAAGTAGCTTAAGAAAAATCCACTCCAGCTCCATATTCTCCATTTGGCTACTCCTCTTTCTATCCTGTTCATAGCTAGACCCTCGCCTTGTCGTGTATATGTTTTACATCTGGCTACAACTTTTACCTTCCATCGTGGACAAACATCTTTCATCATTATTATCCTTTCGGGTTTCAAAGTATTAATCATAATCGAAGAAACTATCAAAAAGATTTCCCACAAACAACCAAACTGCTCTGTTGATGGGAACCTGGGTCAATAAATTTTCAAATCCGCACTCATAAAAAGCTCAAGGGATCTTCTTGGTAAGAAGAAATAATGGGTTTTGGGAAATTGGCCTTTTGACCACCACTCGACTGAGAAGAGACAGCATCGAGTTTTATCTTTTGACGTCAAATTTTTCTTTGATTTAGCTCATTGTTATAATGATGAAGATTAGCTTATCCAAATACCATCATTTTGATGGATTTACAAGATGGGCCATCACTCAATTGATATAGGAATGCAAAACATGTACTCGAAATCATTTATTTGGGCTTTTCCAATTGGATCCATCCGTGGTGAGGTCTGGGCTTTGGAGGGCGGGGGGACGAAGATATTCAAGAAAAGACAGTCATGGAGGATTTCTCCATTTCTTTCTCTAATTCGTTTCAAGTTTTAGATATGCTGATGATATTTATGTTAACAGACTGTCTAGTAGGTATCTGTATCGTTATGCAATCAAACTGAATATGTTTTGGGACCGAATGTAGGTCCCAGGTTTCGAGTAGCAGGCGAAGGACACATTATTGTGGCAGCCTTTAATCTGCCATTTGTTTTTACTTGTTATCATAGAAAATCACTTCCAAGTTCCAACAATGGCGTCCACATCCATATTCTCAATGTATCAACCTGCCTCTCTCTGTTTCTTTCATATATTATTGGCCACATAAACCACCTCTTCGTTTCTTTCACCATTCCATTTCGTTGTCTGCTACTGTTTGTCCACAGCAATGCCACTAAGTTCTTCGTTTCTCAGTGTCCTTTCCGCGTGCGTGATTAAAGGCTACTGTTTGTTTGATAGTGTCCGGAGGGGAATTTCGATGGGTATATGTAGCAAGGATGCAACGTTGGTTTTTTTTGGGCTACATTCTCAGGCCCAGTACTATGAGAGGAGGATGATCCCACAAAGTTGGCTGGCCAGTTAAAACCTCGAGGATGAATTAAAATTCTTAAAATTTGTAGTTGGAGGAGGATGCCATAATTGAGTGGTTTATTGTTTATTTTTGTCAAATCTCGTTTGGGGCCTTGGGCGTCTCAGGGCAATCGGTGTTTCAAAGCAGCCTTTTTAGAAAGCGCGCAAGTAAAAAGATGGCTTCTTGAACATTTCCCGAGGAAATAATAGAATTTAAAAGCATGCAGAATAATTATAAAAAAAGGCGCATGACTAGTTTGTAAAATCCCATTGTAGAGTGTAGACCATACCTTTCTAGGAAGTTGAGACAACATAATTAAGATTGCAATACATTGTCTAATTAAATGGTTGAAAACTGATGGTAGAACAATATATATATCACATTAAATGTATGAATAGAATTCAGATTGAAGTGCTATGAAAGAAAGATACAGTTAGGTAAGTGTGCCCTCCACCGGAACCTCATGTTGTCTCTGATATGGACTTACTGTAGGCCGATGCCGGACATCTCGTTGTCATATATAGACAGCTCGAGCAAGCCAGCACTTAATTTTCTCCTCCAGATCGATAAAAAATTGTTTACACGTGAATTCTTAGAGAAGGAAAATGGGTTTATTGGACCCAGAAACCACAACCAATCGTGCTAGACAAGAGGGCCAGAAATATATTTCTTTTAGGAACGTACCATAGCAACTGTCCACTTTTTAAGTGGAGTGCTGCTGATATTATAAAGTTACCTCACAGTTCATCGAGAGTGCGTGCCAAGAAGGGTTTTGATCTTGCTGAGGATGTAATGACCTCGATGAGAGGCAAGGATTTGAAAGATGTTGATTTGGTCTGACGGGTTTGACCAAGAACTTGTGACCTCAAATCTTAACGGGTTTTTGATCGTATCGAACGAGTGGGAAATTATTTCCACTCTATAATTATAATAACACTCCTACACCGCTTAATAGTCAATGGTGTCGTTGAGAATATTTAAATCAGTTTCACTGTTACGTGTAGCATTACAGTAACAATGTGGAGCCTTGTTTATTACCATCACATCACGTCCCGTCCCGTCCCGTCCCGTCCCATCAAATCAAATCCACCCAACTTTGATTGAAGAAATTTTATAAAATTATAAGAGTTTAAAATCTATTTTATTTAAATCTTTATTTTATGCCTGACTCACCAGTTCACTAAATAATTAATTGCTCTGCTCACGTTCTCAGCCGTGTTTGACCATAACAACTTGAAATCCATGCTTTTAACAAAGTGGATCGTTTGGTATAGCTAGAAAATAAACGGTTTCGTAATGTTTTTTAAAGTTTTTTTATTTAAAAATACATTAAAATACTATATATATTTTTTATTTTTTTAAAATAAAATTAAAAATATTTTTTAAATCGAAAAACAAAACACAATCTTGTAATGATACAAGGGAGTGGTTAAGCTAGGTTTAAAAAAACTGGACGTGAAAATGCGTGGCCTCTTCAGGTAATGTGCCTGACTTGCATCCATTTTCCTAATAATATAGGTTTGTTCATGGCCCTCACGTTTGATTACCCTGTAGCACATTATTTGTTATGTAAGTCATGCAGACACGACGTCGTGCTCTGATATTATTATCGCACGTCTTATACATCCTTAACCCAATGACTGAACTTCTAATTACGCGCTAAATAATGATTCTGCTGCCTAATATAAGGTTGATTAACACCCTCATGTATTATTATTTTCTATGACGTGTGTTTGTATAAAACTAATTGACAGTGCATGTGACGAAAAATAAACTAGTTTGTTATAATTCAAGATATGAACTATAAAGAAGCATTTAAAAAATATTTTTATTCATCAAAATATTCTTATCAAAATGCCATTACAATCGGAACCAAGAAGATTTTCTAGGAGTGTTAAAGATTAAGAGAATTTTTATAGGGGGGCAAAACTTGGATTTTAATATATAGTTTTAATTTGAAAATTTAAATTTTTTCTTTTTACGGGGATATAATATTAATGTATTTTTTTGTAGGGGCCTAAACCCACGCCAGCCCCCCTGCCTTTGCCTCTAATTACAACCCTTTAAATAAAAAAAAATAAAAAAATTAATAATATTGAATAGAAAAAAGAAAAAAAAAACAAAACCTTAGAATCATTACTAATTTTCTAATAAACAACTTGCCTCGTTAAATAAAATTATTGAATCTTAGAAGATCTTAACAATTACTCCAAGAATAGTGATAATTGTTACTCTTCTACTTCTTTGTAAAGCATCCTTGTGGATTTGTAATAGCTTTCATGCGTCTTTATCCCTTGCTATTTGAAAAAGTTAAACAGAATACAAGTAATAATAATTTAATTGTTTATATGCCTATTATAAGTCTATTTGTAATCATCACAAATTTCAAAATTAATAATTTTTTTTATAGTTTATCATAATAAAATTAAATCCTATGTGTCCCGAGTAACTAATCATATATCCAAAATACAATATAAAACATTATCCTTGTAACTGTTGCCGTGCTTCAGCCAAGGTGATCATCCCACTATAAAATTGTTCCTTTTTTACAGGAAAATTTGTTCTTGATCACATGCATAATTTATTAAGCAATATTGTCTGGTAAAAGGAGAGATAATTGAATTTATGCTTGACTTAACTATTCTCAATTTCCAACGAAACCTAAACATGGCCCAAAGTTTTCATCTGTCCCAAAAGAAGCCAAATTAAGGGAGATACGCCTATGGGGATCTTAGTTATCCTCCTGCTACTCCTGTCCCTTTCGATATCACAAGACATTATAATTACGATTTCTAATTTGCTTTTCTCGTTTAATCTTCTATTATGTATAAAGGAATATGATCATAGGGAATGGTTTGTCCCCCTTCCAACAAGCCTCATGTTGGGTATGATTGTGCCTTTTCCCCGACATGTGGCCGCACCCTATTTATGAATTGGAGGCCAGAGAACTCATTGGCCCTTGTCGCTGTCATTATGCCAGTTTCGATCATAGAATTTCAGTGTCAACGTAAAATGGATCCGAGTTGAGCATAACATTGTTTCTCGGTAATCTACCGAAGACTCAACGGATGGTGCGTGATTACTCGAGACGATGAGCCTTGAATTATAACTGCTCTGCCACGTGGGATAACAAAATAAGCTTTTATCTCGAGATTACGTGAGCTTGAGGATACCCGGGGATAAGTGAGAATTCATGGAAGAATAAGACTGGAGTATATCTTGAAGTCGAATTTGCAACGAACTTGAAAAATAGAAACAGCGGATTTTAAAATTTTATGGATTAAAATCCAATTAGGTAATTGGATAGACCATTGATTTATTTATTTTTTAGTTTAAAGGGACCTGCAAGTTAATTAAATGGACGTATTCTTAGACAAAGTCTTAAAGTAATTTATAATATAATACCAGCACACACCTGTCACGTATTTGAATTGAAGCCAGCCATACAATGATGGAGTGGAATCCGACTTTAGTTATGGGTGGTTCAGGCAGGTCCATTTGGAAGACTATAGCCAATTAAAAAAAATGGAAGATTTGAGATGCAGGTATCCACCAATGGCACGTCTCCGTCGCTCTGAACTCTTATTGTTGTATGGAACGGAGGTTCCATGCTGGGTCCTTTCCATCGGAGGCCAATTACATTTGACTCTGAAATATTTAAATTCTGATAGACATAGTGCTTGTAAATAGAGAGAGGAACCAGAAGCTACTGCACAGGGTTTCTCTCATTTCATGGCTCAAAAAGAGGACACTCGGCTTTCCTGCCACCTACGCCGTGGTCGGTATGACAGTTAAAGAGTTATTTAAGATGACAGTACTGGCGGTTATTTTTTAATATTAACACAGATTTAAAAATATAAAAGAATTAATTTTAAATAAATAAAATTTTATTTTTTAAAAAAATATGATTTCAACATGTTTCAAGATGGTACAACTTCACGTGCACTCATACCCACAAAACATGCATCATTAATTTCTGACCTCAACTTAAAGCATGTTTACTATTTGAGAAGGAAAGCGAAAAAAATGAATCAGAAACACAATTATTTCCAGGATGTTACTATTGCTGTGCACTAGTAAGTTTAATGACATAAACTTCTCTTTTAAGCAAAATGTGGAGAGCTAATGAGAAAATTAGTTGGTTACCCATGAAGTCAATTCAAATTTAATCTCAATTTTTCTTCAAAATACTGAGCTAATCATACATTTATAGATCCATGGTAAGATGATAGAATCAACCTTATTTTATATTCCTAAATGATATATTAAACAAATTTTAATGCCATGTTTGAGTTATAACAATCTTCTATGAAGTGCATATTAAATTTAAATATTTAGTAAATTAAATATCTGTCATCGTTGATATAAATATGTATGACACTAATAAATCAATGTGTTTTTGATATATTTGCTTTAAAAACACCCAATGTGTCTAGACTTGGCAGGATGCCAACCCTAGATGATATAGGCATGACTCACTCCCAGGTTCAACATTCATGAGTCCAACTATACGCTCAGTCCAAGTATATATGAGTTTGAAAAGATGTCAAACTCAAACATCCTTGAGTTAAGCTATTTGTTGAATCCATGTGCATATGGATCTAGCAAGATGTCAAACTTAATATCCTTGGGTTCAGTTACGCGCTGAGTCCAAGTGTATGTGAGTGACAATATATCAAGCCCAAACATATTTGAGTTTAGCTTTGCGTTGAGTTCAAGTGCATATGAGTTTGGCAATATGCCAGATTTAGTATCCTTGCACCCAGCTGCGCAGTATTCTTGGATTTAGAATGATTCCAAACCTAATACATATAAAGTTGATAATATTTTTAGGCCCCATGATGGGTTACGGGGATTGATTTACTTATTTTTAACATAAAATGTTAAAAGTAAAAAATGATCATCTTTTTAGAGTCTAAAATATTTTCATCAACATTAATATTATGTAAGAGATAATTATAAATCATTAATATTGTTAGGATGAGATGACTTTCACTACCACAATCTTTATATTTACCGATGGAATTTTCCGTCGGTATTTGTACTATCATTCCGTTGGTAATTAATTTATCGACAGAAATGCTTCGTCGGTAATTTTTTATCTGTTAGTAATAAAAAAATATTATTACCGATGGATTTACTGAAGGAAAAAACATAAAAAAATAATTACCCGCTTCATTCTATTGGTATTTCCCTCGGAAAAATATCGTACATAATTATGTTGATAATTATTTAAAAATATTTTATAAAAAATCTATTTTACAAAACTATAAAATAATTAAATTAATATAAATCAACACTCTATAATACTCAAAATTGAGTTGCTTGGAAAAAAAAAGAAAATCAACTCAAACAAATTTGCAACAAATAAATAACATAAAAAAATTCAACTAAAAAAAATTCACATGAAAAAAATGAAGTTGCAATTGCTAAAAATAAATCAACTAACAATTGATCTCGTATGAAAAAAAAAAATCCTGCAACAACATTCATACAATTATCAAGAACAAAAAAATTTTAAAAAGAAGAGAAAAGAAAAAAGGAGAAGAAGACATACGTGAGCATGGAGAAGAAGAGAAGAAGTTGAGGAGAGAAGAAGGGATGTTGATTTTTTTACATACGGGGAAGAAGAAGAAGAAGAAAAGAGGTCCATGTGTTGTGAAATTAGAGATTCTAGACTTTTTATTTGGGCGTTTTACCCTCAAAATAACACCGATGACTTTTTAATCCGTTGATGATTTTGTCTGTAAAGAACAATAATTAACAGTGCAATTGGAAAGTGAACAGTTCCAGAGCTCTTTGAAAAATACTGACGGAATTTTCCATTGATGATTCCCTTTGTAATTGATATGATAAACAATATTAGTAGTTTACCAACGATTAATTTCGTTGATATAAATGACATGTCATTGTATTTTTTAGCTTTGCTTTAATATTTTTTCTTCATTGTAATTTTCTTGGTATATACCGAAAGAATACTTTCATCAGTAAAATTCACTTTTTCGGTTTATTTATTTTGAAGAAAAGTAAAACCTTTCGTATGTTTAACTTGGCTCAATTTCGAGAAGAAATGGAAGAAACAACATGCATATAGCGGGTCTTTAATTTAATTTACCATGATATAAACTTACTAAGATTTTTATCAATTGATTTACTTTTACTAAAAACCAGGTTAAAAAACCTAATAAATTAACAATGTGAATAGAGATTGGTCTCATTGTAAAATGAGCATCCATGGAACCGGACAGGACGACAAGTCCAGTTGGCAACGTCCTTCCTACGTACTCTTGAATGAGCACCCTCTTTAGCTAGGGTTTGTCCCGTTCTCCACGATCTTCGTCAATTTTGATCCACACTGATGAATAGGACAAATATTAAATGTGAGCAGTCATCTTAATTAGACATACGGCATGTATGGAACTGGTCCAGAGGTCATTTGTCATGGTGTACTTAGTCCACAAATCATGTTGGTCCTTTCAGACTTCAGTTTCAAGCATTCCAAAACTATATCAATTGACAAGTATATTGATTATCTTAACCCTCATTAAACAACGAACGCATCCATGTAAGCTTAAAGAGGATAATATAGTTGATAATTATTTTTATAGATTTATATAATTATTAATTTTAAAATTTATAAAATTAGTTAAGATATACGTAAGTTAACTCAAACACTCATATTAATGAAAAAAAATTTTACCTTCTGCAGTTTTGCTAATTTAAATATCAAATGTCTTCAATCTATAAATGATAATCAAGAATTTTAACCCAATAATTAAAATTATTAAATAACATCTTAATATATAATTTATATTATTATCCAATACATTTTTTTAAATGAAAAATTTTTAAATTTGAAATTTAAACAGTCTCATACCCTGTCTTATATTTAATTTTTATCAATGAATATGATGAAACACAAACTTATTATCATATAGTTATCAAAACTCTGATATCATATTAAAATATCATTTTAATCTAATAATTTACACTGATAGACAAGATTATAAAATATAATTTATATTATATTGGCTTTATTTTGGAGGGATTCTATGGTCTCCATTCACTCAAGAACTCGCCCTCCTCCAGTGTAGATGTTTTTTAACCTCATCGTGTTTATTACACAATTAAATTTGGTTCGCTTTCCGGTTCTGCAAAGTTAAATGTAATAGTTGTGCTTTGGTTAAATGCAAGCTAAATTGTTCTTAAAAGCCTCCTGAAGACTGTGCAAGTTAAATGGCTTGATGAAAGGTGAACAGTAGGATGAATTGGCTGGTTTTTGTCTAGTTTCACTGATAACAGCAGAAACAGACAAATATTTATGAACTCTTGCTGCCTTCTCAGGTAACACAGCGAGTCTCGAGTTACTTTCACATGTAGGCCGCTAGCTACTGTCACCATTCCTTGATTGCAAAGAGGGTTGTGAAAAATATTTAGCTGCCGTGGAAGCTAGGTTGAAATCGGTTCGGCGTGCTTCGACGAAAAAACATTGTAAATTAATGAGATCATGATCGGTCTAAACTGACTGGACTCTACGTTTGCCATTTCACAAACCTAAAATACATTGGGTGCCCATCTTGTTCAAGCCAGGAGACAAAAGGTGATTTTAGAGTTGTTTGAAACTGTAATAATTGTTGTTTTTGAAAGTTTTTAAGTTTAGAAATGTATTAAAATAGTAATTTTTTGGTTTTTTAAAAATATTTTTGATATCAACGTATCAAAATAATCTAAAAATATATAAAAATAATTTAAGATAAAAATTTTTAATTTTTTTTTAAAAAAACTTTTGAAACATAAAAACAAACGAGGTCTCTATTTTTCCTTTTCTTTTTATGTTTAAGAGTTAGAACAGTGTCTCGAAATGTGGTTGTAGTTGTTTTTTTAAGTGTTTTTCGTTTAGAAATATATTAAAATAATATTTTTTTTATTTTTAAAAAATTATTTTTGATATTAGAAAATTAAAATGATATAAAAACACCAAAAAAAAATTAATTTGAAATAAAAAAATATTTTTAAAATAAAAAACAAACAGATTTATCTTCATCTCTATCTTTCCACATATTAAATTTTGTATCTCTAACCCGATGAAAATCATATCATATAGAGCTGACAGGTCCTCTATCAACCAAAATCATATCATTTAAAGACCTCTTGTTATCATTATAGCAGGCATGTTGGACTGGTTTAGATAAATTAGGAAGGATTGTAATCTACAGCAAGAACAATATTCCATTTAATCATCACACAAGTTAATTATTTTCCAAAGACATAGTTCATAAAAATAGCATTTTAATCTACAGCAAAGACGACATTCCAATTTCCAGCAAATCATAGACATCGTTGATTAATAGCAATCAAATCATATGAACTACACAAACTGGTACGATCCAGTCAAGATCACTATGAGTCTGAGACTAGATTTCGAGACATGTCTCTTGTTATATGTCACGGCATGGACATACACGATACGACTAGCCCAGCTAGCTAGGGGAGTCGTAAAAATCTCGACAGGAGAATAAGGCAGTGAAAAGTTGAAGACTAACACGTGACACTGACAACTAATGCATGTCTGCCACGGACGGCGACTGTGTCTGAATTAACGAGGACAGGGGCTAGGAGAGTACCATTTAATTTATTAAATTCTTTCCACTGGGGCAATGGTCCCAACATAAGCCCATAAAAACAGACTAGAGATTTTACTTAGATCTGTACCAGTTTAAATATATATATTCGTACGTCCCCTCTCTTGAGTAAATAAGCTAATTAATATTTCTGCTTTTGAGGTAATGTGCGTTGATGTGGTCTATTATCCAATTGGCAACAACTCCTCCGGTTCTATATATCTGACTAGCTCTTCGCGCGGGTTATAAATTTCTTTTTTTTTTAAAAAAAAAAATCTAAATATACAAGCTATTTTAAATATTTTTATATTAAAAAATTAAAAATATAAATTAAAAGGTTTTTGCAAACATCTAATTAAATAAATCAATAATTATTTAGGTAAACAAACAAAAATAAAATCAATAATAATAAATAAAAAAAAATTAGAAAAAATAATAAATATATATAAATCAAGATATTTGATCTCGTAAAATGAGACGTTTATTTGTTTGTATTTACTGAATTTATTTCTTAAACTCAATAAAAAATAATAGAGATAAAAACACATGTAAAATTGATTGAATAAAATAAAAGAAAAACAATTATGCAAAGCTGGACATATTAAAAATATTATTTCAAAAAAAATATTTTTTTATAAAATAAAGCTCGGTCGTAAAAATAAAAATTAAATCCAAAAATTAAATACAAACAAAATATTTTTTTAACAAATTCATTTAATCAAGGCTTTCGAAACTCATAATCTAGTACACGAGATCAAAATAGATCGATAGAAAAAAATTTAAAAATAACAATAAAACGAATCTTTTTTTAAAAATATGTTATAGAATAATAAAATTTAAAAAAAATTAAAAAAAATATTGAACCGCATCAGTTTTTCAAGCTTGTTACCCATTTCATTAAATTAAAAATACTATAAATAAAAAAAACTACGAAACAAAGTTCTCAACAAATCATATGTCAAATAGTGAAACATGAAAATTATCAATCGTAAAAAATTATAATTAAAAGAATAAGGATGAAAATCAAAATAAAAATAAATTAAAGGGTGCTAGAAAAATCTAAATTGGAGGGTTAAAAAAAACTTTAATAAAAAGAAAAAGAAATAAAAAAAATGAGGGATAGATTCAAAAAAGTAAAACAATATAAACTTTAATTTAAGAATTAAATTAAAAATAAATAACAATTGAACTATGTATTTTCCTTTTCCTCCATCTCTTGCTGCTTGCTTCCAGCAAAATCTTAATTTGCTGAGGAAATGGAAGAGTTAGAGTAATAACGAGGTATTTATTTAGACGACGCTGGAGGAAAAGAACAAAAATTTACTTGCATTTGGAGGCACTGTTAAAAAAAAAAAGTGATGGATTGACTGTGAAAATCATTCAAAGCGTAGAAGAGTAGTAGACAGAAAAAATCGTAGTGATTGTTGAAGGAAGATGGAATTTTGATTTCAACGTCCTTCACATGAAATGAATTTCCTTCTCAAACCAGCAGGTTCGACGACCTCATTATTCAGTAGACAAGGAAGAAACTGCACTGTGGGTGCTGCGGAATTCAATGGGCAGCCAACGTGAACCACTGTCTTTTGTTTAGAGATAGTGCGGCCAATATTCTTCACAAAAAAAGTCAAGAGAACACTAATAATCGTCAATTTCCCTCACTCTGCTAGCAGGGCATGCTCCTGGATAGTAACCAACCATAAATAGTTAAATATGATGGGGACGGTTCATACTTTCTTTTGTTGGGTTCAGGCAGTCGTGGTACTGTAGAATATTAACAGTTAAAATTCCCAAGGCACAGAATATTTTATGAGTTAGGATCATGCGGGTGATGAATTATTGAAGTCCATGCAATTTGGCCTTTCTAGAGGTGGATCTGCCCAATGATTTGTTCAAAATTATATGAATAAAATCCATTTCAACTCAATATTTTATTTCTAGTCTTGCTATTGACCACCCTTTGAAGAGATAATACATCTGTCTTTTTCATTTTATGTAATATCTTCACCTCTTCGGCTTTGATTCCAATATAAATGTAATACAAAAACCAGTACAATAGAATAACAAGAAAACATTATATGCAAATACTTGAATTTGTAATCGAGAACAGTGTTACTGTTCTTAAATATTTGTGTGTAATGAAATTTCCTAAAAAGCCTAACTATTTGATAGGTTTTGTTCTTTTGAAACCCATTGGTGAAGTTTGTTCCATTATAAGTCATTAATATTTTAAGGCAATGTTTGGAAACGCGGCTGTGTTCTTAAAAAAATTAAATTTTTTATTTGATTAAAATTTAATATAATTTATATGTTTTAATGTGCTGATAAAAAAATATTATTAACATGTATTTTAACATGAAAAGTTATATAAAAAACACCCGTAACTACACTGCCAAACCCGCTCTCGGACAAGAAAAGGGTATCCCAGAAACTAATTTCACATGAAATTATGACGACCTGTGATTTAATAAGATGGAAACAAATTTAAGAATTGAATATTCCAAAATTCAACGGCTATAAATCAATTGGACAGTGCCAAACATATCATGATCAACTGGAAAACGGTTACTTAACTGCGAGAGATCTAAGGCAATGGCCCCAGGAATCAGAGCGACACAGACCCGTGCTTTGGGTCTGAGCAAGCAGATACTAGAAGGTCCCATGAGGTCAAGGAGAGCTACCAAACTCTACTTCCGTGGTTTGGTTGCTTGGACCCCAGCCAGGCTGGTTTGCTACAGTCTTTGACCTCTCTAGTTCCATCCATCTTCTAAGTGACTAAATTACCCTCCCAGTTTCCCAGGAGTGATCCCAATCTTGGTTAAGAAAATAAGGGCAAGTCCAGGTCAATGGTCTTCGCATCACATGCATGCATGTGCTTGTTGGTTCCTTCACCATGCATACATTCATTCTTCAAAAGCAGCAGAGGGATTTTTGTTTTTATTTTTATTTTAAATTTCAAAGTCTTTCCAAAGGAATATAAAATGAGGAAACAGTACGAAGACCGAAAGGGTAACCAAGGGAAGCAACAACAAGAAATAACAGCGCATCTTTCTGTGCTCTCTCCTTTCCATGTCTTTTCAACTCTTCCTGCCCAATGCCGACCCCTTTCACTGCAAAAAAGTAAAACAAGGACCCCATTTCTATACCACAGAGGACCAATTTTTAAACAACAGTCAAGGGAGGGACAGATAATGAGAGGGAGGGACACACACACAGACACAGAGGTCCGATGGGACCGACCTCTCTAGTCTCTAGTGGGCGGTGTGATTCGAACAATTTATTTTTTTAAATATATAATATATATGCACCTCAAAAAAATATCAGTGAAATTTCATAAACTATTCATCTTTTCTATAGGCTGTACAGGTTCTTATTCCAATTTCCCTCCCCTTTTGAATCTTCTCTCTGGGAAAAACATTTCCCTGTTCCCTATACCTAACCTTCGTGCCTTCACAATCCTTGGTCGCACAAAAATTTTCAAAAATATTTTTTAAAAAAAAATAGAAGGAAATTGAGCCATACTTTCCCTCCTCCTCCTCCTCCCCCCCCCCCATTGGACGGCGCACATAATCTACCCCCCTTAATATCATGGCGGCTAATCTTCAAAATTCAGCCACAAGCACCCTTCCAAAAACTGCCTGGCTGCCGAGCTCTCTTAACCACATCTGCAGAGGCAACAAGCAGATTATGTGCCCGGAGCATCGGCACAATTCCCCCTGTTTTCTCATGAAAGGATGCAGTTCAGATTCGACTACCACTTTTTACCCGCATGTTTCTTTGGTTCTGCTACCTGTCTTCTATAAATATTCTCCCAATGAAATCCCGGAACCTCTTTGAGTAAAGTTTTGGATCTACTGCTGAAATTGAAGTAGGATCAGCTTGTAAGGACTTGTAGGCATGCTCCAACTTCTTGCTAATATCATAGTCTTGCAAGATATCAATAATTCCAAAATAAAGGACCACTTCGTAGATTTCACCACTTCGAGAAGGGGTCAAATGGCTAAATCCACCAGGGGTATACTGATCAAAATCACTCCTTCGCGCCATCGTCTCTGCTCTTGCTGGCATGTTTGCTCCCAATCTTATTAAAGGTTTCCTGAAACAACACATTGCAATAACAACACATTATTCACAGTTCACCTTTATGATCATAAGTACAAAACATTTATCTCTCTTTTCATCATAATGAAAAAAGAAAAAAGAGTAAATTACGAAGGAAAAAAAATATATGCTCCAGATCCAAATGGCTAGTGTCTACTAATGATGGTTTGCACCATGTTCATTTACAAGCACAAAGCTCCCCATTAATTCAAGATAAGAAAAACTTTGCCAAAGAATGGAAACTTGTCTAATTCAGCAAACACCATTCAATGAAAAGCACGGCTCTTATCTTGTAAATCACAGGACCACTATAATTTATGTGCCCCACAAACAACTGTTGTCTACTGAACTACCCCCACAGTATCGGCCCACTTTTTCAATTATCCCAATGACAATGGCCAATTTCAATTCAGAAATTATTGGCCATCTTTAATGCCAAAAACAACATTCAACCATTTGCTCAATTGCTCTTGCACATGACATCCACCACACGCATTAAGAAGTCAGCAGCTGATTGCACAAAAACCATTTTTCCACACAATTTAATGCACTCAATTGCATTCGAAGAACCCCCCCCCCCTCCCCAACACACACACACACACACATTAAGAAGTCAGCAGCTGACGGCACAAAAACCATTTTTCCTCGCAATTTAATGCACTCAATCACATTCAAAGACCGGGTATGGTAAACAGAAACTAGAAGAGCGATGGAAAGGCAAGAAACATACCTGCCAGATAAAATACGATCCATGTCTTGTAGCTCTGCTTCAAGAAAGCGACACCCACGCATGAACTTCTCATTCTGGTATGAATCTTTTTTTCCTGCATAAAGCACATATTTATTTCTATCGAAGAAAAACAATTCAGAGATAGATAAAAAATTGCAATCTGTTTACAATGATGCTAAGCTTGCTAACCAGTTCGCAAAAGGAATGGTGACAATCCCATTTTGTCATAAGTATTGTCATCACGAAAGTGGAGGCCAACCAAGAGACTATAATCCATGATTTTCTCAGCTTCCAAAAATTCACAATCACGATCAATTTGCCTGGTGTCAGATTGCATATTATGAGTCATCCAACACAAACCAACAGGAAATCAAGGTGAAACAAATGCCCAACAGAAGATAAATATCATGTTCTTGAAACTTACTTGATAAGTTCCTGGAACCAATTTCGCTGTAGACGAAAGACAAAATTGAGATCAAGGTCCTTGAGAGTTGTGGTTTCATCTATCTCACCCTCAGGCTTATCTGTTGTGCGGCCATGGGAGGATCCTTTCAGGTCAAATCTTCTATGTATTCTATACTCTGAACAGAAGAGATTGCCCATCACAATGAAACGGATCTGCTTTCCAGATAAACATATGATCAGACAAGGAAACAAGTTCGATTAATGAGCAAGTTGTAACAGAATATTTCCTTTTGACTTACCTTCTGTCCACCAATCGGTTTAACACAATGCACACCAAAGAACTTTGTCACTAATGAATTTTCATACCGACAAACATGTTGGTAATAACTGGGAAGCATCCTAATAAGCACCTGAACAAGGATAGCAAAACTTCAGAACCAACGTAAATACCCACCTTTCAGTCTTGTTTTATCAAGAAAGGTGAAGGCAAAGACATGAGCAATTTATAATTGCCACTCATGCACCCTTGAAAGTTTTGTGTCATTACAAATTATAAAATAAACAAAGACAGAAGACAATGAGGTAGACAACTAACCTTGACTTCTGATTTCTTCACCGTCTTTATCATAAACCTGTCATCCTGAGTAAGGTAAAAGAAGCTTCCACTCTTCCCTGGTGAAGAAAGCTCTCTGAGGGCATCATTGCCACAAATAGCTAGCATGTAATCAGCAGGATCTACTTGAAAAAGCTCTCTCAAATGTCTGATATATCCGATAAAAAGTGGAAAAAAACAAATACAAATGTCATTACCATAGCAAAAACAAGAAATTAAAAAAAAAAGAAGCAATGAAGCACTTGATCAATGCTAACAAGTCAAATAAACATACACCAGTAATTGTATTACGCTCAAATATATGAACACGGAATATCATATCATGGGGGAAAGGAATCGCAATAGAGAGCATGCATGAACCTTAAAAGTTCCAAACATGTCAAGTAACAAAAATCATATAATTGAGCAATATCTAAGTAGAAAATGCGATACCTAAAAACCACAGGACAATAATCTTTCCATCGAAAATCTAAAGACTGATGTGGAGGAGTAATTTTTGAGCCTTCAGGTGGAAACCTCGTCCAGAACTTCTCCTTGGGTTCAAAATCGCTTGGCTTCAAGTCCCTCAAAATCTGGGCATGCTTCCCAACAGAATACCTAAAATTAAGCATTACAGAATCAAATCCCCAACTCAAATCACAAACAACACAGAAGAAAAGCAGTCAAGCAGAAAAACACCCACAAATTCATTCTATACAATAAAACAGCTTTAAAAATAAAAAACCTTACCTAATACCCAATTGCAAATTAAGCATCAAATCATAATTCTTGTGCCCTTTCGAGATGGTCTGCCCGGGTTTCTTGACCTCTCCACCATTAAAACAACAGGGACCTCTTCTAAACTGCCTAATACATTCTCGGTCCAGCCCTAACCCATCTCGATAAATCATCTCTGCTTCCACGTTATCAATGATATCACAAGTAATGTCCCCAGCATCCCCATCACTTTCCCAAATACAAATCCTAGGAAAATTCATCCCGCTCCCTCTCCCTCCATCAACTGAGGATCTCTTCCTCGTGGGTGTAGTGGTCAAAACCAAATCATTCTCATTCCTCTTTAAACAACATTCCTTCCTATTCCCAGGACAAAATGTGCTATTCAATTGCTGCCCTTTCAAATCCTTACTGTTATTATTATCCCAGCTCCCAATATAACTCCCATCCGGCCATGTATAAACCCCATTCCCTTTCGGAACTCCATTTTCCCATTGCGCATCATATCTATTCCCATTAGCCCAAATCAAAACTCCTCTCCCTGAAATGACGCCGTTTTTCCACTCACCAAAATACTCATTCCCGTTTTTCCACACATATCTCCCTTTCCCATCTTGTAAATTCTTCTTCCATGTCCCTTCATATAAATCTCCATTCGCGTACTGTTTTTGCCCGTACCCATGTTTTCGATCGGAGCTCCATGATCCGCGGTAAGTATCCCCTTCGGATCCTATAAAAGTACCGAATCCTTCCATCCGACCCGACTTAAATTCCCCTTCAAAAGTAGCTCCTGAAGGCCAAGAGAATTTCCCTTTCCCAGATGCTTTACCGCGACGCCACTCGCCTTCGTACATGCACCCATCAGTCCAGACGTATTTCCCGGATCCGTGAGGCGCGTGACCCGAGAACGATCCTACGTACAGATCCCCGTTCGGGAGTTGTTTTTCTACAGTGATTTCAGAAGAGATGCTGGTGGTGGCGACGGCGGTGGTTGGGGTGGTGGCGGGAGTGACACGACGGGTGGCGGATTGGGATCGAGCGCGGGTAACAACAATGGGTTGTGGCGGAACAGCTGCTTGTTTTGTGATTTCTTTGTCTGCCACTAGCAGTATAACCTTATCTAGCTGCTGCCGCTGATTATTGTTGTCGTCGTCGTCGTTGTTGATGATGTTGTCGTCTTGCTCTCCTGATTTCTTCTTCTTTGTGGTTGAAACGACGTCGGTTACCGCATCAACGATAAGTCCTTCACGCATTTTGTAGCTCGCGTATAGAAACCCCCTCACACTCTTCTCTCCACAAATTCTCTCCTGCTTTCAAATCTCTTTTTATTATTACGGAAACATTTGCTGGGTTTTTTATGTTGTCTGGTTATGAGGAAACGGAAACGCCGGAGAGAAGGGCATTTCCCGGGGAGTTATTGTGGTTTTGATATTTCTCTCTAGAAATTTTCTTCTGCTTGCTTAATGACTATCTCTCTCTCTTTAACGCTTAGAGTTGGGAGAAAATGTGGAGGAATCTTTGCAAACGCAAACTATACAACACCACTGTAGTCAAGAAGAGATAAAGAGAGTGAAAGTAAAATAATCTGAAAAAAAAATGTAGTAAAAAATGAAGAGAGAGAGAGAGAGAGAGGAAGTAAGGAGCCGGCTTTTTTTTGCCTAGGGAACGCTGAGAGGAGAACGTACTGTGCAAGATATACTAAAACCAGGCCAGCCTTTTTTTTTTTTTTTTAATTTCTTTCAATGTTTTCTTGAAAGTTTCTAATTTGTCAGGACAAATATGCCCTCTCGTTTGTCTAGCTGCGCTGCAGAAAGAGAAGCTGCACAGTATCTATCCTTCTCTTCCTCCCTGGTTTCATCGTGACGTGACGGAATGGCCTGAGAACTATACGAGGGTATCATCACGTAATTTTTTCTGTACCCTTGTTTGACCTTGTTGTTTTGTTTTATTACGTAAGGGACATTGTTTTGTTGGTGATTCTTTCTTTTCTTGGGATTCTTGCGCGTGGTCCACAGACCCGGTCCTAAACCTTTGACGATTCTCCCTCTTCTGGTAAGGGTCTAATATTGAATTAGGGGCTTGTTTTTTTTTAAAAAAATAAAAATTATTGGTTAAAGTTTGGTAACAACCCTCCGAAGAACTAAAATATTCTGCATTTGCTATAATCCCAAAATTATTTTTGGTTGGATGATCAAGATATAATTATTTCTGTTAGGTGGATATTGATATTTTATAATTGGAGTTTCGATTCTTTTAAATAATTGTAGCCAAATCTGATCTTGGAACATGAGATAAAAAAATCTAGAATAATAAATATTGCTCTTCGAAGTCTGTGTCAGATGGAGAATATTATCCGATAAATTGTGCATTTATCATGTAAAATGCAAATAAAAAGTTACATGGTATAGAAACAAAAAGTCTTTGTAAAATAGGATATTTTTTAAAATCATGATTATTAATTATGATATTTAGTTAAATTTTTATCTAATTATAATAGATTCAAATTCAATTATTTAGAATTACCTATAAAAACTACTATCTAAATAATAATTTTTTAATATTTTAATTAAAGTTTGTTTTTTACAAGTTTGATAAAAATATATATATTTACTCAAAAAACATGTTTAAAATAAAAAAAATTATAAAATTATAGTTTTTGTGTAAAGCAATTGACCAGTTATATAACTATATTCAATTGATTGATCGATCATATTTATTTAAATATTATTGTTTTAAATTATGAGAAGATTAAAAAAATATTTTTTTAAGATGCTTTTAATTTACTGATTTTTTTAAAAAAATATCCAATATTATCTTGTTTTTTCCTTGGTATGGTCGACTAGCGGGAAATTACAGACAAGTAAAAGGCCTTGGCATAGTTTTACTTTCCGAGGTTGATAAAAACCTAAAAACCTAGTCTAGCGCAACCAAAAAAAAGAAGTGATTAGCATAGCTTTGGAAATGGTGGTGATATCACCAATAAATCATAAAGGCAGCGACCTGAATTACCTTTCTATGGCCCACTTGGAGTCCCATAGTGGGTTGTCCAGCTAGGCTTCCCAAGATCATTCAGCGAGAGGCCGAGGGAAAGATAAAGCATCATTTTCATCCCTAACACGGATTTGTGTAGTGGGAGCATTGTTTTATTTGCTTAAGCTTCGCTCTAAAGTCATGTACAGAGGATCCGAACCCACCACACACAAATGGGAGCAATGTCTTTGCCTGTAATTCTTTCTTGCTCATGCTTAAATGCTCGAATGTCTTTCCAAACACCAGGCAGGTTATAATGGTGAGATTTGTGAACCAGATCCATATTTAGGGATTTTGATAGTATTAGACTGTGTTTGTAACTCCATAATATGTTTAGATTTCAAAATAATTGAGTTTTATACCGCGAAACCCACTAAAATATTGAGTTCAAAACACGGGATTGTGCAGTAATTTCTACGTGTGAACTTTTAACTAAGTTTCATAAATATTCATAATAAGAAGATTAAAAAAAATCAAAATATTTTACAAATATGTTTTACTATACACAAACTCAATCATAATTTTTATTAAACACGTATTTTAATCCAACTAAATATATTTTTTAAAAACTTATTTTTTTAAAATTACAATCATAAAATCTATCTCATAAACAAACTTATTTTTTTGTTTAGGAACGCTGTTGAAATCGTGTTTTTTTAAATTTTAAAAAAATTATTAATTTTTTTATTTTTAAATTATTTTGATGTATTGATTTTAAAAATAATTTTTAAAAAATAAAAAATATTATTTTAATATATTTACGTGAAACCATTATCTCAATTCTAAAGAGGCATGATTCCTTTTGGCCTCCTCCACTCGAGTAATGGCCATGAAGCATTGGTATTTACGCCAATGCATCCATTTGCTAAATTAACACCAGGTTCAAAAGGCTGGCGAGAGCATTTGTGGGTGAATATGCATAATTATTCTCGCGTGGTGGATTGAAGCCATTGGAAGACCAGAAATACGTATCTTGTTTTTGTCACTGCGGCAAAGACATTAGTCGTGAACGTGCGTGACAAAACAACGTCGGTTAAAAAGAAGAAGAAGCCAGACAGGTCAAATGGGACTCTCTTTTTTTAATTACAGATAGAGGTTTCAATTTCATATTTTTTAAATAAAAAAACACCATTTAATACCATTTAATGTCACATTCGATTATATGTTTTACTGCAGATTTGATACTGTGATTCGAACTATTTCTTAAGTTGTTTTAAAAAAAAATTATTTGAAAAATATTAAATTGATATTTTTTACTTGTTTTCAAGTGGTTTTTTTATTACATATAAAAGTTTAGATTTCATTTTTTAAAAAAAAACCAATTAATACCATTTAAAATATAGTTCATTGACAAATTGATGTTTATAAAATTTCACTTAATTGGCCATAATAATATACATTTTACTATGTATTTGGTATTGTGATTTGACTTGTTTGTTAAGATGTTTTTTTTAAAAAAATATTTTAAAAGTATTAAATTAATATTTTTTACTTGTATTTTTTTATAACTTCGATGTTGTTGTGTTAATATAAAAAATAAAAAATATTATTTTAATTAAAAAATATATTTTTAAAACACAAGAAGAAAGAAGAAAGAAGAAAATAAGTGAAAAACACTCTTAGACACAAAATATGATAGTGAGATGTCAACCATTCTATATGCGGAAACAAGTGCATGGATTATCAAATCCATCTTTATACATTTTTCTTGGCTAATTTGCGAACCTCTATCTAATTCCATGTGCATTGCCCAGCCCTTGCAAAACATTCCAGGTACTTGCATGCACGTTGCCACAATAAAAAATCCTCGCAGCATTCTGGATTCCCCGTGGTTGCTTGAACCCTGGAACAACTATATTTAATGATTGCAGGCAAGCTAGATGATTAGTAATGTAAATCTAAAATAAAATAGTGGCGTGCTGATTCTTTCTTCTTCTTCTTCTTTTTTAATCCAGCCCCCTCCACCTCTTGAAAAAAAAAAAATTCTTGCTTTATTTAGCAAGATAAACACAGAGCATATACCAATTCTTCAGCAGCCGCTACTGGCTGGTATCGCGATGCATGTGTGATCATGAAATCTAAATAAATTCAACCTCTCGGGGGCAAGGAATGAGTCCCGACGTGTAATTCCACCCACCCATTAATCAATTCATACCATACCAGCTCACCATCCATGCCAACACATGGTCGTGACTTGTGAAACTTATCATTAAAAAAAAAAAAAAAAAAAGAGGTTTTGGGTACAGTAAAACTCGAGTAAAGAGGAGATGCCAGGTTCGATATCAAGAGAGGATCATCGCAACATTCACGTCATGCTGCATTGGTCGGGAAACCTGGTTAGATTAATTACTATCATTCCACCCCCTTCGTCTCGCTTTTTAATTGCAATTTATCAGTCATATAAAGTTGATTTTGAGTAACCCACCGGGGCAAATCATTGGTTGAGAGGTGGGATGATAATTTACGAGACACACCACTTCTCTCATTTTCTCATGACTGCTGGCTCTCTGTGGACTGTGAAGTAATTTATAATATTGTTTTATATTTTTTTCCCATCTTGGTTCTTACTTTTGCTATTAATTTTTTTAAAATATTATTTTATATTGTATTAATTGGAATTTGAAATTAATAAAAAAATATTCAATTTGATTGTTTGTAAGGAATTAAAAGAGAACAGAACAAAATTGAAGGAAAAGGAAGCTTGACTATTATTTTTAATGGAGAAAAGTGTCAATTATAGCTTCTTCTTTTTCCACCTCTCCATCATTGATTTTGTTTATTATTTTCAATTATATATTTTAATATTTGTTGATTAAAATTTAAAATTATAATTTATTTTAATCTATTTTTTACATGGTTATCTTAATTATAAAAATGTCTTGTCATATTTTTCAAACTCAACATCACATAAAATAATCTTGTTTTATTGTATGGCAATAATTGAAAAGAGCTAGGATGACAATAATTATATTAATGAAATATTTGACAGTCCTTTTATAAAAAAAAAAACTGTAAAAAAAAAAACCAATCATGGTTCCTTTGATTTTAAAACTACATGGTTAGATTCAGAACTTTATTTTTCTTTCGCTTGAGTTCTGAATTTAAGAAAGGAAAGAGAGTTACCGAATCATGGTAATGAAAAGAAAAAATTGACAACCATCTGCTTTTAGCCGGTAAAAATTGTCAGTATCAATGACTTTATTTGCTTAAAAGAGTTTCATTTAATTCTCCATTTCCATTTATTTTGTTGAGAAAATAGATTAGACTTTTAATTTTTATTATTATATATTAATATAGATATTTAAGCCAGACTATACATATTAATCTTATAAATTTTAAAATGTCAGTATCAATGAGTTTATTTGCTTAAAAGAGTTTCATTTAATTCTCCATTTCCATTTATTTTGTTGAGAAAATAGATCAGACTTTTAATTTTTATTATTATTAATATGGATATTTAAGCCAGTTTATACGTATTAATCTTATAAATTTTAAAATTAATGATTTTTAAATTTGTAAAACTCAAACGTAATTTCTAAAAAACAAACTTATACATTAACCAATTAAACTACTCCCACGTTATTTTCTTTAGAATTTTATTCTAACTCTGGTTGGCACCACAACAGCCGCATGCACATGACTTCAATTTCTGGAGGAGAACCCAAGCCGTAATGCAACAATAAAGCCACACGAAAAAGGACAGTCGCTTGATTGTTTGGCCTTCAAAATCTGTTTTCAAAACGGAACATGAATACATGAGACTGACATTCGAATCCATCCTGCCGAATTAGACACAGCTCTCCCGATACCACAACGCCTCGGCCAATTGTCAGAACTTGTTGACAGCTTTCATCGACCAATAAAACCGAAATAGTTGGTGTGGACATTGGTATAATCTTCCTGTATAAAAAATATGCGCTGTGCGGGCATTGGGTCTGTCTTTTGATTAGGCGTTGAAATGCTCCTTTGATTACATATATTTCCTTTCATCATGTAATTGATTGATTGGTTCACTGACAATTCAATTTAGAAACTTCTTAGATCACGCCTTAGTCTATTTTATTATTATTTTTAAAATGATTTTTATGTATATTTTTATTTTAAATTAATTTTTTAAAATTTTCAACGGTTTTAACATGTCAACGTTAAAAAAAAATAAAAAATAAAAAATATATTTTTTTAATATATTTTTTTTTAAAAAAACTTCAAAAACATTTAACTGCTTGCGTCACCAAAAATAAATTTACAAATTTATATATACACATATCTATTATCCATGCATAGCCGCCATATACATGTGTGTGTGTGTATTTTTGTCTAACAACGAAATTAGTATAAAAATATATTATAAAGGATACGTTACCATCCGTTCATGTACAAAATCGTTCGAGTTTCTTCGGCTAACTGGGTTTGCTCTATTATTTAAATCTGCAAGGGATGAAAATATATAACAGAAATACGAGGGTCGCTGAAGCCAAACAGTCGCTTTTACGGTTGAACCGGGTCGGCCGCAAGTCCATGGGTTTCCCAAAGGGGTTGCGTTTAGAGGTTGTCTCTCCGCGTGTGGGACCTTTCTGGGCGTCGCTTTCAAAGGGACAGACGTGCGACGCTGTCTGCCACCTAGACAGTTCAACGGGGCATCATCTTCGCCCCTCTTGTCCATGTGGGTGTTTGTAAAATGCACACGTGGCCCATCGAAATTGGATCACATGCATGTCCATATAAGACAGGTGCCGCGCCCACCAGCTTTCGAGATACTCGGTTTTTTCACGCACCGTTTACAAGCTGTCCACGTGTTATTTGCTTTCAAATTCACACGGAACGGCTAGAAGTTTGCAGTTTTTGTTTTTCAAGTTAATTTATGTAGTATAATTCTAACTAGAATAGCTTCGAGCAAGCCGCGGATTTGTTAAGAAAATAACATTTCAACCTAATAAAAAATGTTCAGATCGTACGTTCTATTAAACTTATCAAAATTACACCGTTTAAAAAATATCTCAACTTAATTATTACGTTCACTTACCTGGTTAAAAATCATCTTAATTAACTGACAATAATTTTTTTAAATAAAATCGTGATAGAAATAATAAAAATAATTCTTGACCTGATTCGAATTCAAAATTAAAGGTTAAATTAACATAACTCAAAAGCAACCTAGCTAATTAATTAAAAAAGTTTAAAAATGAAATTAACAAAAAAAAAATATCAAAACCTAACTTCTAACCTAACTTAGGTTTAGGTTTAAAACTAAATTGCACGGAATTAACCCGACATCATCTAGCCTAATTTGTAAGCACAGATGCAATTCAAGTGACTTCTTATAAAATTGAGAAGTAAATAAATAAACTGCTTCACTGCTCGAATAAAATGTGCGCACCCGACTTCTTTTAATATAGAGTATAAAAGTATTCACCTTGAAACGACTATTCGAAAGAAACCTCGGAACCACGCCGACATGGATGAGATTGAGATCATTCCTTTTTTCTTTCTTTATTTCGAATGGAAGATTGACATCGAATTTGATGAACTTGTCATTCTCGTTAGCATGGTCATTTGATCTGCTAATTTCTGGGATCCAGTCAAATGGTTTTCTTTTATTTTAAAATTTGTTCCAATATTTGTTTTTTTTTTTTTTTGCTGGCTCACTTAGCTGGTAGCAACTGTGCTTTCCTGAACAAGCAGCTGGGATTGCATAACAGATCGAAGCATGTTTGGTAATGTAGCTGGCAGTGTGTTCTCAAAAGTTTTTATTTTATCCTTTTAAATTATCTTGATATATTAATATAAAAAACAATTTTTTAAAAAAAATATTATTTAAATACATCTAAAATAAAAATCACTCTGAAACAACATCAAACACCGCAAGAAGATAAACGCTGCAAATAGAACTAGAAGTTCGGAAAACACACGCAAAGCCATCCCAGGCACGACACGAGGTACTTGTCGTCGGGTCAAGCGCTCAATTAAGCCCCACCAACCATGTGATCTCTCTTCTCGGAGAGCAGAGCACCAACATAACATCAGGCGCTGATATCTCATCCACGAAATATCCGTGACAAGTCATCAAAATGAAGGAAAAATAATGGGTAGTGACTGGCAAAGGAAAAGGAGCACCGTGTTGATTCGTGAACTCAATGTGAGTTTGACCTCCTTCAGGTTGTTTGTTATATCATTCCCTCGGTGAAAAAAAACACGCAATGAGATAAAAATGTCTTGGTGACATAATTACAGGATAGAGAGAAATTCGGATCATGATTTTTGTGTTCAAATCAATGCTGGAAGACGAATCTAGACTGAGATGTCGTTTTGGAGTTTAAAAGCGTTGCACTGATGAACGAATGCCAGCTTAAATGATGTGTTTTTGTTTCTCAGTGTATCGTTTTGTTATTATCAAGGAAAGAAAACATAAAGCATGCTTGTGATGGGAAGCACATTTAGCAAAAGTTGGCTTTGGCCAACATCTCAAATTAGAACCAACAAGTTATCGTGTATGGCGATGACTTCACGAGATGGTAATCATGAATTAACTACAAACAAAACTTTAATAAATTACAATAATATTTTTAACAAGTGCGGGTAAAAATGGAGGTATTTTTTTATGATTGGATTTTTAATCTCATTTCCTGAAAAATTAACCTTGTTTTTTTAATGTTTTAAAAATATTTTAAAAAAAAATTAAATTTATTTTATTTGTTTTTCAAATTAATATTTTTTTGATGTTTTTAGATCATTTTGATGCGTTGATGTCAAAAATAATTTTTAAAAAATAAAAAAATATTATTTTAATATATTTTCGAGTAAAAAACAACATCAACCACATTTCCAACCATAATTTTTAATAATGATTGTATTAGCCATATTATTTTTCTAATGTATGTTACTTTACTAAAATTTGTAAGAAACTGTCTTAAAAATCTAAAACAACGTCGTTATGGTCCCCCATGGATAGGTTAGTGGAAAAGTAATTAACACCTCCATATGAAAGTGTATAGTCCACCATCTCGCTGGCATTAATTTGCATAAAAATCCAATTTCGAAGTACAATTAAGGTGAAAAATATTCACTGCCCATCTCAAGCATATTTTAAATATTTGATTTCAGGAAGCTGGCGAGTGAATATTCTCTGGTGGTTCACTTTCCATGTTCTTGGTCATGACAAAAGATCTCAACTTCCTCTTCACGTTACCATGGATCTCGGCACATCTTGTAAGAATAAAAAGGCGTGCACTTTGGTTCCTTATTTGCTTAATTACGAAATTATCTAAACATGTCAAAATCATATCACGAAAGATTCTAGAAATTTCGTTCCAAAAGAAATTCTGTTTGGAACTCGTACACAGGTTTTTCTTCTTTTTTTTTGTCAGCCGGTTTGTTGGTGTATTCTATTTTTTTTTTACTTTAAATTAAAATTTTAAATTGTTTTCATGTATTATTATCAAAAATAATTTTTTTTAAAAAATGAATTATTTAAATATATTTTAAAATAAAAAATATTTTAAAAAATAACTACTATTACAATGTTAAATAACCCACTAGAGTATTTATGTTTGCAAGAATCTAAAAATCCAGCAGGCATTCGAAGGAAAATTGAAATTCAAGAAATGCTCAACTCCTATTAGCTGTCGTGCAAAAACAGTCATTGCCTAATGTTTTTTTTAAGAAAAATTACAAACCCTCTCGAAGTTTTTGATCCAACACTTTTCCTTACTAGTTTTATAAATCATGGCACAAAATTTAAATTTTAATATGAAAAACAAATATATCATTATATATAATATAACACTAAATTGACTAGTCAGTCTATAAAATATGACATGGTTTTCTCTCTTTCCCACGAACGTAAAATCTCACGAAAATCAAAATTTAATCTTTTGTGTTTAATAAATCAATTATTCTTGTTTTTTTTAAAAAAAAAAACCAAATTGATCTATACGGGTTATTGAAACCCCAATTACGTGAGGATGTACACGAAGCCGATCAAAAACTGAATGTCGTGCCCCTTTGAAGTTTTTTGCCTTCTCCTCTTTCTGGAATTTGTTATATCTCATATCTGGTGGGAGTTTGGAGAGGGTCTTTTTATGGATCATCTGTACCTAATGGGTTGTTTAGTTTGGACTTATTTGTCCTGTTCTTCCTTTCCACCTTACGTTTAATGGAGGAGTTCGTATTTATAATCTGTCCAGTGCCATACCATCTGTAGAGCTTGGGCTCTTTAACCTGGGAACTCCTGCCTAAATTTTCCTGGATAAAGATTTTTTTTTATGTGGTAGTGCAGGCTTAAAGAGGAGTTCATATTTAGCAACCGGAGAGACTCCTTATTTTTCTCTGATTGTTGCAAATGTTGCTTGCCTTCTTGTACATCCACAGCTGATGGGTGTTTTGTTGGGTAAAGGTGGCGAACAAAGTGTAAAAGTCATAAATTAACACTGTACAGGTTTTTTTAATTATTGTATAAATAATAATAATAATCTTATAATTTTCTTAAACTATTTTGTTTATATTTTTCCACACCATTAAATAAGGATGTAAAGTATAGGAAACACTATAAATAATGATATGCAAACTGTAATTTATAAAACTACAGTAACAGATTTTATTTTTTTTTCAGGTTTGAGTTTCAGTTTGCCAGATTGCGAAAGGTTCATTAAGAACCAAAGGCGAGACCCTCCAATTTTCATCATCTTACCGCGAAATTGCCTTGAGATCTGGGTTGTTACAATTAATAAAAAAAACAACCCATCAGCACATATAACTTGGATTATGACCCAAATTATCGTACCAAGCCATCCGCATTGTTAATTTTTTAATTTTCTTGGAATATACCCACATTGTACAGAAGATGCATCGAATATACTAGTTATTGTGCTGTTACCCAGAGGGTAACTTTTGATTCAAAGACAGAAGGACAGATCGACCAAAAGGCTAGTCATATACCCGCTCTATGTGCTCAGGGCTCTTATAACCAAGCTCAGTAACCATCCTTGCGAGGAACAGGTGAACAGCTCGTAAAACATACCAATAAATGCTGTAATCTAACATAAGACTGGCAACTAAAAGAAGCCTGATTTGAGATCACTAAAACTGCCTCGTTTGCATAAATTTAGCTGAAGTCAGTCGGCTGGAAAGTTGTGACTTCAGAAAGAAAACCATCACCAATCAGTCCAAAATAACAAGAATCTGGTGTTCTGACGTTAGACACACTCTTGCATAAACCCCTGAAATTTATTGTTGTTTTGGCTGTTGTGCAGGCCGATGGGTTGGATAGGTTCAGATGGGTCCCCCTCTAAAGGAGAGATTGAACGGTCAAGAATGATTGAACAGTTTGATCATGCTGTTGGGACGTGGGATATGTTGGGTCATCCATCCATCTAATCTATCATGCCAAGAAAAAGGAGCAGAGAACTTCAGTTCGTGGCTGATATCTTACAGTGTCAGAACACAACCCTCATTGCGTCACAAGCAACTCTGTCGAGAGGGAGAGGGAGAGATTTCACATTTCATCGAGGTTAGCAGCCTAGAAGAGACCAATCTATTATGATCATGCAGGATATGAAAGTGTGAACGTGTCAAAAGAACTATTCCTCACTCTGTAGAACAAGTGATCACGCAAGATATCAAAGTGTAGACGGGTCGAAAGAACTATTTATCACCCTGTAGAACATTCGACTAGACTTGGAATAACTGGCAGTTGAGCAGAATAACCAAATCAAAGAAGCGAATGGAATAGAAGTCTACATCTGTTGGAATGGTAAAAACAAGCTCCTTGCCACCCCGTTCTTTCAACCAATTGAATGTCATATTTCAAGAGACCACCCTCAAAACCACCACCCATGGAGGAGTTGGGACCGAGCTTTCTGCTCTTTTTCGGGACTTGTATTTCATATTCTTTTTTTTTAAAAAATGAGCTGAAACTTTAGATGGAAAATACTGAGCTATGGATTTAAAATATAAAACCTAGAAGAACTCCGATAGGTTAATAAGCTAGTAATGGAATGTAAGCGCGGGCCAAACCAGTAAAATAAGATAAAATTCTGCTGGAGGTCGATGTATGCCACACATGCATTCTCCGAGAGACAAAAAAAAGGGTCTGCTTCTTTTCAGTGGACGTGGTTCCGCCGGCTACACTTTGGGCTAGATTTCGATTAATATCTAGACGAGGGAGGTCAGGAAAAAAACTCTTTTACTGAACCGATTTTTAATTTACTTACATTGGATATCATGGGGCAGCTGGACTGCTCACATCAGCAGTCATCCACTACTTCCACCAAAAAAATGAATCAAGGATTGACAACAGAAAGAAGGCAATTGTGATTTTAATCAAAGAGCTGATCGATAGGAATCTGGCCAAATATATCAGGGCACGAATCCCAATCTCCCTTGTCTCTTGCCTCCCAATACCCGCCAACATAATGGTATGCATCACTTCCTTTATCCTTTGCAAACCACCGCGGCTGCCAACCCCGCTCTTGCATCTTTCGGGCCTGGAATCCATATTAAAACAACATTCCATCACACTACCATCAAAACCACAAAGAAAAAGTTGACTAAGCACATCAGCAGTGAAAGATAACAGCAGAAATACCCCATTGTATTATTAAAAAGTTAACTAAACATGCAAGTATCTAGAACTGTCTACATATAGAATTCATTCTACAACGGAGAAAAGCATTGTGCACGTTACCTGGCGCTGACGTTGCTCTAGCCGTAATTTCTCTGAATTTGCCATATCAAATTCACCATTTTCCAAGTACCTTTGATCGGGTCTAAGCCTTGAATCTGTGGGAGGCAACTTTTCCTGCACATAATAAGAGGCCAGCAATCAAAACCAATGAACTGGAAAAGTTGATAAACAGGGGGAGTCATGAATTCATAAACATGCATGTTAAAGCATACTGGAAGTGTATATACCTAGATTTTCCCCCAGTAAATGTTGCCAGACGAACAAGAAACCAAGCTACAAAATTGCTAATGCATATAAAAGTACCTCAAGTCCAGGAGTGAGCTCATTCAATGTAATGGCGAAGCGTGTCAAATTGTATCTGGTGGGAAATCTGGGAGGTTTACTTCGCTTCCAGAGCATATGAGCTTCTTTCACAGACTCAAATCCTTTTCCCTTCCCGGAAACGTCACCATTCATGTAATACACACTCTCATCCCATTTTCCAAAAAGAGTTGCCACTGTTTTACCATGCCTATCTTGAACTACTCCCTGTACCTGAAAATTAGTTTGTATAAACATAACTGAAGTCATCTGGACAATCATTCGAGAAAGACAAGAAAGCACGCACCTGGTGAGGATTTCGGTCTATAATAGACTGCTCCTTGAATTTCAGCTTACATGAATACCCACAATTTCCTTCTAATCGCATTGTACCATAGTGATCACAGTACAATTTTCCTAGTATAAGATTATATATTGATGTTGTAACCTGAAATAAAATGTCTACTTTCAAACTGGAACATGAAAAAAGAAAGGAAAAGGAAAAGACGTCTTGATTTATACCTTACTCCATTGGAAGACTTCTCCGTCATCAAATTCCAAGGTCAAAACTCCAACAGGATCAAGCTGAATCGAGCGACCCCAAAATTTGCTTCTTAGATTGCTATCACCCCAAAATTTCCATCCTGTACCCTCACAATGGCAAGCGACAATCATGGGGTGATGACTGACCTGACATCAAAAGTTACATAAAAAATAGCTACTTAATACTCAACAATGAAAGAAGGAAAGCATTCAAGGCCATTATAATAAAATTGACCCTTATGTGAAAGAGCTGGGTAAATAGGAGTCTTCCAGGGAAGAATGAAGAAGAGAGCATGAGACACTGTGCATGCACTTTTGGCTCTTGCATCGTAACAACTCTGAGCCAATTTCTCCGTCAAAAGGGAAGAAAATATCTACCATTAGTAACAACCCCAATTATATGATGATACGATCCTCACAGTTAAATAACCCATAAATTCTACATATTTATTTTGTTTCTTCGCTCTAATAAGGCTCCTCGTCATTTCCCAACATTTTTCTCATTGCACAAAAATAATAAAACTAGCAACCCCTGCACTCTCACTGGACATGATACAGTATACACGACACCATATTATCAAGTTCAAAATGTTACACATTAGAGAGATTTCAACAAACCAAACCCCACCTTCCCCATGGTAATAATCCTTATAGACTTATTAGTGCGCTACAATATGAAGTCATAAAACAGGAGCTTACTAAACAAGCAGCTTCTCTTCTTTTTTCAATTTTATAAAACCATCTTTGAATCAAAGTTTAGGATTTGTAGTACTCAAGCTATTATCATTCTGACATACATATGCGCAAAAAAAGATTAGAAGAGAATAGATCAGATCAAAAAGTTAATTTGAACTCTCAGAAGTTGATAACAAACCTTTTCTGAGAAAAACCGGAGGCCCTTGTCTGGATAGTCGGCCTCATATGTTTCCCCTAATAATGGATTAAAAGGTTTGCAAACTCTTCCTTCAGTTGAAGCATATCCAGAAACAGCAAAAGCAGCCACATTAAGAATCCTCATAAGATTGTTACCCTGAACAGAAGGAGATTCAATGACCATGGTTTAGGGAAAGAAAATGCCACAGAGGTTTATTTCATATAAGAAAAGATGGACCATTGGAGGTTACTATGCCTTAAGTGTGAACACCAAGCACTCCATGGATCAGAAAGTTAAGAGCTGCACAGGCTTATCTAATGGAAAGAGTGAGACGATGCTTAGAGACTAACCAGCTTAAGTGCAAACACGAAACACAGAAGTGTGCAGCATTTGCAATGATAAAAAAACAAAAATCAGGAGGCCCATTATACCCACCACTATTTTTTTTGGAGCATGAATATTTGACATCTAAGATAAGCATCCCACAGGGTGCAGCCTTGAATGTACAGAATACATGCAAGAGCAAACCCGAAAAAAAGTTCATATATGCAACATGCACATGGTCTCTCACTGCATACTAAAATAACGAGCACAATTCATGATCCTGCTGCATTGAATCAAATTGTAAATTTGAAAGGCAAACAGTTATGAGGACATAACCAGATTACCAGAATCCAAGATAGAAGTTTCATGGTTCAACTTATTTTTCAGGAAAAGTATGTTCACTCTAAGATGCTGAATCAGAAGTTTAAGAAAAAGCAATGGGTTTCTAAGATGGGTATATTTAGAGAATAATATAAAACATATATTGGAGTCTCATCTAACAGTTAAGCTTTTGAGTTGAGATTATTTTTTGATATGATATCAGAAGCTTTAAAAACCATTAGTTTATCAAAAATTCAAATTTTACATCTCCCATTCTTTTTTCTAATTAAAATTAACTAATAACACAAGGTAGTGTAAGGTTCTACTTAAGAGGTGTGTGTTAAAGAATAATATAAATTATATCTTGGGACCTTTCCTAACAACTTATACTTTTTGGTTGAGATGGTTCTTTAATAAGAAGTAGGTAGAAAAGGGTAATAGTTACAGAAAATCACAAGGAGTCATGCTATTTATATCTAAGAGTTAGGTTGAAAGGTTATTCTATCATTCACCATCCAATAATCCTTTTAGAATTCACACAAAGATAGATTTTTCTTGTGATGGGTAACTAAAAATATGGCTGAGGAAACAACAAATCATTTGAGAAACATAAACTAAATGGGCAAAAGATACAGCAGGTACTTTAATAGAAGCAATACATAAATTTGCATCCAACTGATATAGAAGAAAACCAGTTATGAAATCGCACAGCTTTGTTAAAGTGACATGCATAACAAATAATAGAGCTAATTACCATTTTGTGGAAGAAAAAGAATAGCACGAAAATCTAACACATAAACTGACCTGTTTTCCCCATTCATATGCCCGATCAAGAAGATACGAGTATTCCAAATCTTCAAAGCATTTTTGCAACGAAGAGAGAGGCTCATTGAAGTAAACAGGAAGGCAAACTTTGGTAAGGTCCTTCCCAATGTTATCCTTAATCATCGACCATAGACTTACACCTTTTTCTTTTTCAATTGGGTCAGGTAACTTCTTACGACGCTTAATGTAAGGATAGTTTGAGCCAACAGATCTAATTGAAGAATCAATGCAATCTTCTGATTCTAGAGAAAAAAAACCTTCATCATCCGAAGAAAATGATGGTGTTCGGAAACCAGATTCGTTACTTTTGAAAGAACCCGATGATAGAAAATCACGGGTGTCAAAGAATGTATTCTCTTCATCATCCGTCTCTTCCTCTGCAGCATCAACTCTTTCATTATCATCATCAGATTCACTGACACTTGCTTCGAGAAAAGAAACAAATGAGAATCAAATTTCAAAGCATCCATAGAGAGAGGCAAGACGATAAATTTAAAAAATACATAAAACCATTTCAAAGATGATTAAAATCAGAAAATTAAAGAACCACAATGATGAAAGAAGAAATTGAAAGGTAAAAACAAGCATTGACACATTTAGACTTCCACAAACAAGCAGCAATTACAATGTAATGCACAAAAATAAAACAAAAGCTTACCTATTGTTACAAGTTGAATCAGCACACTACCACAATACAGCAAAATCATTCTGTTCATAAGAAAAACATGAAAACCAGACCGAAACACTAGATGATGCTATATGCTGCCAGTTACACCTTACATTGTTCAGTTGAGGAGAATAGAAATAATCCCAGATTCCAAGTAATAATATCATGACCCTTCTGTCAGAGCCTGTTGTGTCTTAAAGGTTTCAATGTTTAACAAATATTAGTTTTCAGTAAGACACATGCCACAGAGTGGCCTGTTGAGAATCAGGCACCAAACTGGTTTTCGGATATTTAGTACCCGGGCATGATATTCTCATGACAACAATATACATCATTCAGGTAATCCAGCAATGCTGAGCTCATTTACTAACAGAAGAATATACTGGACTATAACAGGACCTAAACACCAATCAAGTATTGGCATATTCGTATATAAATCACAGTGTCTTACAAAATCAGCTCTTGATGTTAAATTTTTTTTATTGCAGTACTTACCACTAAACTTGTCTTGTAGCAGAGTGGAAGAAGATGTGCGTTGATCGTTCAACTGTCTTTGGCTCTCATCAACTACTGTATTCTCCAAGTCAACCTTTTCTGTCTGCATAATACAAAACAAAAGCAGCTCCCTGGTTACACTTGGAAATATTTAAGATTGAAACCTTGTAACAGAAACTGATGCAGCATTTAGTCACAGACTCTTACTAAAATAAAACATACATTCAAAATGCAAATGCAATCAATAACTGAAAAAAAATCATTATTACTAGAACAGTAAAATTTAATTGGCTAATCATCTGATTCATCAAATAAAAGCAAACATTCATATTGCAAGCAAAGGAACAAAATGCAAATCGGGAATCAAAGCATCGGAGAGAAGATATGCACCTCACAGATGTTTACATAGTATGCAAGGATCTTTATGGAAACAATGGTAAAATATTAAAGAAAGGATACGATGTTATAGCCCATAATTCCATTAGGCAATCAATCCTTAGCCTCAGGTATAACATCAAAACTGTAAGATGCATAAAATGTTAAAAAATCATCGAATCAAGTTCTAAGCAGTTCACAAACTTTACTGTAGCATAACCTCATCATGTGTTAGAAAGTAGCAAATATTGAACTTTGATCTTTCCTTCCTACTGCAAAGTTGAACAATTCTCTACCTTATACCTCCCAGTAAAATAACAGAAAAGATATGGGATGGAATTTTATTTATTTTTGGCTATAACTTGAGCAATCCTTGACATGAAAAATCTTACTGATGTGGGGGCCAAAGTAGTATGGTTTTTAGGTCTAATTCTATATCAGCTTTCTTGCCTTACCCAAGGGGGTTGTAGCATCGAGTTACTGAAGATCAAGAAAATATCTAAAAAAAAATAATACATAATGGTATGGCAGAATTCTAATGCAATAGAAAAGCCATCTTAAAAAACAACAAGGTTAAGCGTACTTGCAAAAAAATTAAAAATTTCATTGCTGCAGATATATAATTTAGCAGAAAACCTGGATAAAATCTGAGTATAAAACCTCAGAAACACTGGCAAGTTGCACAACCATCCTCCTGGAGTGGAAAATGAAAGAAATCCTTAAAAAATAAAATTAATACTATAAATTTTGAAGTCAACAAGTTCCCCATAGTCATTGTGGGAGAAGTTCGCAGGTGGGCTACAAGTTCCACCATAGGAAAACCAAGATCTGTTTATTTGCAACACTCACCAGCTTCAATAGAATCTGTTTTACAATACCAAGTTTGGAACACAGGGTAAGCAAGGAAATTGGAGAGCTCATTAAGGGAGTGAACTTAAGGAGATGTTGTCAAAAGCTGATTGATGATGACAATAGTAATTCGCAGGAACCACTCCTGCAAACCTCACTACTGAACCCAAGGCTTCAATAATATTCTGCCAAAGAAAATGTTTAAGTGATGATGATGTGTATCTGTGCAGCACTACAAAATGCATACTCCCCATGCACAAAGAAAGCATGGATGAACAAGCAAGTCCCTAGCCTATATAGAGCACATATACGGTCGGAGCGAGCCAAATAGATTACTTAGAAAATTCAACTGGTTGGAAAGAAAAATGTCTAGAGTGGCCGAACTCACTTAACAAGTCATGTACCAAAGCACTTGGTGATGACACTCTCATAAACCAGTATTGCATCTTTGATTTCCACAACAACCAGTAAAAACAACACTATTAAAAACACAATCTCCACCGAGACAATCACCTGATTTGCAAATATCACTGTTTCTTTTACCATTTTTAATGTTGTCAAGGCAACCAAATTGAAATAATTTCCTAGAAACTTATGCTGCTACACTGAATAGCTAATAATACTAGTAAAATATTTTTTTTTCCAGAGATTAAATACTTTCAAGTAAAAATATGATAATGGTATCTAAATGTACACATTGGCAAGGTACTTCTTACACTTGCGAAAAGCGAGAAATTAACTTATAAAAGTATAAAATATAGAATTTTCTTAATAAAAGATACTATGAACGTCTATAAGAGTTTGCCATTATGAGAGAAATAAAGTACCTATATACAATAAAAACTTACAAAAAAACAACTTTGTATGCCACCAAAGTGCATGTTAGGAGAAAAAAAAATACACTGGGTGTATAAATCATGGTAAAAAAACCAAGCTAGATGTATCTGTCTGGTTAGCATACATGACCCTTTTTTTGTTACAAAGGAGAGGTTCAAACTTTAGGCTTTTTGAAGGAAGGAGGGACAAGAAAGCTAGAAGAACGAGAACTCATTGCCTAGCAAACATGACTTTGAACTCAGGAAAATATGTTATCTGCGAAGGAATCTGCTACCACGTAAATGGTATACCTCGTTTCATTTTACCATTATGATAATTTCTCAGGATGTGAGAGAAAGACATGATGAGGCGTCTTCTAGACTAACAGATAGAATAAAATGGAGAACCTGATCTATAAAAGTCAGAATTGTGTAAGTAACCTCCTATCTAGCATTTTCATATGAAATCCTAGTTAAATCTTCTTCTTCTTCTTTTCCAAAAGGAATATAAAATATTGATCATTGCCTGAATAATACACAAATGTTAACACATAAACCCTATCCAAATGAACTTCTATACAAAAGAATCACGTAAAAGAATCAACAAAGTGCATCTCTACTTACCGACACAGATGCAAAAAACCACCCCATCTATAGATATCTAAAGAAATCAGATGGAATTTGCACGACTCTGCATGGTAGAAGAAACTGTAGAAGCACAAGAAGTAGAATTCCGAATTCCAATGGCATTTTCTTTTGTACTTTTCATAACATGTACCTCTAGCTGGCGAAGCGTGTCGATGAGAAGCCATTGCTTCTGCTTGAGAAGCACTATCTGGTTCTGCAGCGCTGCAAACTCGGTCCTCATGATCTGCTCGCCATCCTGTATCACCTCCTCCCTGACTCCCTCCTCTTGAAGCCGCTGCCTCAGCTTCTCTGTTGAGACAGCCACATTGTCCAAAGGAGCCATTAGTTCACTGTTAGACATACGAGGGAACATATCCTTCACAGCCTGCAATGCTTCCATCCATGCCAAGCGATCCTCACGTGTCTCTGCTCTCAAGTGCAGCCTCTTTGTGCCAGTAAATATTGAGAACCTCTTGTCATCTGATCTGCTCTCGCGGATTGATGATACCTAAAAACATAAATTGAGATTTAATGGGAGAAACTATAAAAAAAAAAGACAATTCCTATTCTGATAAATGAATAAAATTGATTTAGAGAGAATATAACTGAAAGTTGGGGGAAAATCACATGATTCCACTAAATTTTCATCGAAAGTAAAATCTTCCATTACAAGAAACAAAAGATAACAAATCGCAGTAAGAATAATTGACAATCCAAATCCAAGAGGCCATTGAAAATTGAAAAACAAAAATTATCATATATTCACCTTGAGGTGAATTTCACCAACAGGCTTACGCCTATTCTGCGAATTCCCATTCTTAGGCCTGGAAATACGTCTCATAGATTCTTCACCGATAACTTTGGATCCTTTCTCGGTCTCTTGATTAACGAAAATCTTATCAGGTCCATGAATTTTATAATACGACAACACTCCATCTTGCAAAACGAACCATCTCGGCCTCCAACCTTTCCCGTAGTTCACCCACTTATATAAAACCCCCGATATCCCATTCCCTACTATATCATTTATCTTCACATCCACCTGTACAAGTGGTTGCTCCCTCTGGTGACTCGTCCTGTTACTTTTGTTACCATCTGTTCCGTTGCTGCTGCTGCAGTTGCTGGCGGTGCTGTGGTTGTGGTGGTGGTGGTTTGAGAAATGATTAGTGTTGTGTTGGTTGTGGTTTTGGATTTGAATTTGAATTTGTGGATGAACGGTGGTTGATCCGGGGTCGGATCTGGCGGTGACTGCCATCGATAGATTCGCCGGCGAGTGATCGGACACGGTGGAGATGCAGCAAAGCGGATGCATAAGGAAACTTCTCAACACAAATCAACGTACAACCCAACGGTTATTGGAGAAATGGTGACATGACAGCAGCGGGTGGTGGTGGAAGTGAGAAGCTTATTATTATTCATGACGGTTACAAGCGGAAAATTGTTAGGAAAACGGTTACGGAGAATGTGAAAAAAAAGGCTATTAATTTTGCATTTAATGATGATGATGATGATGATTATCAGCAAGGATTTTGAAAAGAGAATTATAAATGGGAGAAATTAAATCGGTAGAGAAGAAGTGACCACAGAGAAAAAGAACCCGACTAGACTTTTCTTTTAGAAATTGGAAATGGAAATTTAAAGAAGCAACCGCAATCTGATATGTGCAAAGACGGGGCAGTTTAAATACAAAGCGGTTGGTTGATGAGTTATGACTCTGTCTCTTCTTCTATACGGGTTTTGTTTCTATGTGGTAAGATGCAGGGAAGAAAAAGCAGAGATCGCCGCCGGGTCGTACAGGCGGTGATGTGAAGGATTCTGGATTGACACGTGGAGTAAATGCAGTGTGTGAAACATGTGGCGGGGGTGCTTGACGGGGAATCCAGCGAGGGAAGAGAGTGAAACAGCTGGCCCGTTTGGAAGCGGACCGGTTTCAAATGGGGGTAGAATCTTACCTGGAGATTAACTATTTCAAAATTTTTTGATAACTTTTGTTATTGGACCCGCTAGAGTAGCGTGAATGGCACTTGGAAAAGAGGTTTGGGAAGGTCAGGTGTTCATCTGAGTTCAATTCAGACTATGTGACAATGTTTTAAAATTTAAGATATATAGATAAAAAGTTATTTAGTATATGAGATAATGGTTAATTAATATGTTAATATACTTGGATTTTTTCGTTTTAATCTATGGAATTTAGGCTTACAATAAAAGTTTTGAATACCTGCAAACAGTGGCGGAGCCGGAGTTTTTTAAATGAGAAGATAAATTATTAACAAATATTATATTATATTATATAGACATGCATTAGAAATATAAGTAAAATATAGCATCTTTGACTAAGTTGTACTCTAACCATGTTGGGTATACACCAAACCAAGCCGGATTAAAGCGTTGTAGTGTTGATATATTCCCAAATTATTTTTGAGAAAAATCATAATGTAAAGGTTGACAAGGACCTTTTTGTAGATAAGCTCTTCGGATTGCATCCCTATCATTTATATGGTGCTCATAAATTGCTCTTCTTAAGCTAGGGTCAGCAAGGAGAGTGTCGAGGTTGATTTCAATATGACTTTTTTTTAAACTTGATTGAGTTACATGACTTGAAGCTTTGATTGACTCTTCATCCTTAAGGGATTTACGCTTGAAATACTTGTCTAGTGATATGTTAATTTAATATGAATCTGCTAGATTTTTTTATCATCATTAGTGTCTGCATAATAATTAACACAACCACACAATAATTTACTGTTAAACAAAAGTCAGTTGAGTTACACAATAATTCTAAATCTTTCATATGAAATTAATAGCAAAATACACGTCAATTCATCAAAATCAAAATCTATCTCAATTCATATCTATATGCATATAATAAGTATGTTGATTAAATTATACTTAATCATTTCTAGACATTTAATTAAGGAACAATGCTTGAAAACATTCTTTCTATTTGATATTTTACTTACAAACAAATCATGTGAAAATATTGAATTTCAATAAACTGCTATGTCAATGTAAGAAATGTCAAGAGTAGTGGTTTTGCATGAATATTAATTTATTTCTTTATAATAAGAAAAGAAACACTTAATTGATTAAATTAGCAGATTTAAACATTTATTTTGAACATATTCATAACAAAACTCCTAAATTATCATAAACCCTAATATTTTTAATAACTAATTATAAAAGAATAAAATTAAAATTAGACAATGAAATAAATAGAAAAGATAAGAAAATTTACCTAAAGCATAAAGCAAAAGGCAAAAAAGATTAATCGATGAAAAATTTACATAAGAGAGGCAGGAACGGCAGCAAAAAAACCCTCTTTGTTTTATTAGACAGGGGAAAATAAAGAAACAAAAGGGAAAAGGAAAAAAATTAGGGAGCTGTAATTATATATATGAGTCAAGTTAGTCAACAATAATAAAAAAATAAAAACTTTCCTTACCTGTAGCAATAATTCATGCCCGCTAATATATTAATATTTTAATAAAAAAAATTAAGGAGACAATTGCCCCCTTTTGACCTACTGTGGCTCCGCCACTGCCTGCAAAATATATTAATATATTTGGACTAAAAAACCTTTCGATAATAAAGTTGGTATCTTTATGAGAAATGTATTAAATAATTTAAAAAACTCTTAAATTCCATGAACAAACTTGAGGATGTTTGTTTTTGAGTTTTAAGTTTATTAATACTCTGAAATCTAAGTATTTTTATCTTAAGAAATAAAAAATTACGAATCATTTAGATAGAAGATATTTTTATCTTAAGTATTTCTATAATAATGACTTCTATGAAAGAAAAACGAAGAAAAATTCCTAAAGGTGATTTCAATTTGAAACCTGAAATTAGAATCACTCGTCAAAGATCTTCGGCCATAAAAATTGGCCTTAGATCTGAGAGGGATAATGTCCAACCTTCTTCTACCGGAAGAAAGGATGAGGATATTCCCTAAAAATTTTCAAACTTGAGAGGACAACTAGGGCTGCTTATGACTTTTATGGACAACACACAAAGTTCAGTGTCTTGGGACCAAATATCCCTAGCTAATGCTAATCAACTAGGAGAATATCTGATGGTCGTCACTGAAGTTGATGATCATATCTCTTATGTCACCAGCAAATATGATTATGTCACCAGCAAATATGATGGGGGTCATATTATCATTACAAGCCTTTTATGCCTATACAAGTTTAGATACTCGTTTCCTCTACAAGGACTTGTGAGGGATGTTACAAGGTATTGTAACCTTAGTCTTGTACAAATTCATCCTAACAGATGGATCATTTTATATTTATTTGAAAAATTATTAAGGATTTTGAACGAGGAGCCCTCAGTCACGGTATTTAGAAATTGTTTTACCTTGATCAGTGGCGTTGAAGAGGGACCTCCAATCCCTTGGTTCTTTACTTTTGTCAATAGATGGAATGAACCCGTGAAAAATACCACGAGGGGAAAGTCCTCTCCATCAAAACAGTGGAAAGAGCAGAGGGTAATTTAAATGAGGTATACTAGCCTAGTCAGACCTCAAGATACGTTTAACCCAATTTAAGGTTGTACCCACTACTAAAGGACACCCCTAGTGGGTGTAAATAAAAAGCCTTTCTTAAGCTCAAAAAAGGAGAGGGTTTGTACCAGGTTTGTACCAGGTTGGCCAACCTTCATATTGAATATGACATTAATTGTATGGCTAAAAGGCTATATGGCATTTCAAGTAATTTTGATTTCATATATTTGTTTTTTTTTAAATCTTTCATTCCCTAATTGTTTTCTTGTATAGGGTCTTTACCTAGGATCGCTAAATTCGAATATAGTGGGTCTACCCCATCAATGCCTAGTCACATGACTACGACTTCTCCCAATAGTGACTCCTCTTCCAAAGAAAATCAACCATTGAAGTGAAGACAAAAGTTAAGTTTTTTATACAAATGATTATCGAGGAGATTTTTATAATCCCAATCTAAGTCGAGGATATCCCTGAAGACATCCCTGTAATTGAACATCTTGCTAACGAGATTACTCGAGAGGCAACAAGGGGTCTCGTTTCCCTTCAACAAGGGGTCTTGGGGCGCCAATGCCCACTCCAATCATTCTAAAAGTCGGTTCCTATTGGAAGAGAATGAAAATCTTTATTCCTTTAGATTCTAAAGTGGAGATTATTCCTCTTCTACATAGTTGTCCTGCTCCTACAAGTGCAATTTACACATGTCATGGGTTTTCTAGTCAAGCTCCTACAACCTCTAGGGTGGAAGACATCTTCTTCAATCCCATGTTGGATCATGCCCCCATTTGTTTCCCCATTCTCAATAAGAAGGGAAAAAGGATAATGGAAATTGTCCTTCAAGGGAGGTCCATGTTGGGACCTGGGAGGTTGGATGTGAAAATGACATTAAAACAACTCCTCACCTTGTCTTCTGATGTGGGAGGACTAACCGACCCAAGCTTCCAGCGTTATCTAGCTATCACAAAACACATGACTTTTAAAGTAAGATAACAAGTTAATTTTAATATTTTTTTTAGTTTTATGTTATTCTGAAATATAACTTTTCTTATCTTTTTATTTAGACCTTCATGATGCGTGCTCACTCTAAGAATAGATGGGTTGAGGAGAAAAGGGTTATGAAATAGGTCATTGAAAAGTATCGAATTAGCAAGTTTGAAATGCCAAACTTAAAGAAGAAAAGTTTGCTCAATATATTGAGATGGATTTTCTTAGAACTGCATATTCCAGGCTACAGGGGAAAATGAAAGCTCAAACCCATGCCTTGGAATCCACTGGACAACAGTTGTCCGAGGCCTACAACAGTATTAATCTCCTGGAGAGAGGGATGGCTGACTTGGAAAAAAAGGAAAGTGAGCTTAGAGGGGCAAGATATATCTTAAGAAATGAGCTATAGATAGCTAGGAAGGAGGTCACGCAAATATGGAAAACCTGAAGAATTCTTCCTAAGATTTTTTGTTTGAATATGGGGAGTCCATGTCTCTATATAAGAAAAGAAATTTAATAAACAAACTTAGCGAACACAACTGGGTAAATGTCATAGCTCGCGAGATTAAATATCATTTAAATTATTTTATAGAAATATTATGCAATGGGAAAATAGAAATATCGACACAAATTAAATTGATTGAATAAAATAAAAGGGGAAAAACATTATGCAAGGTTACACATATTAAAAATATTTTCTATTTTCAAAAATAAAGTTCATCTATATAAATGATAAAAAAAAGAATTATAGATGAATCAGAAAAGCACTTTAAAATTTAAATGTGTAACAAAAAAATTATCATTTAAAAGAAGCTCTCTAAACAAAATAAAAGAGAGAAAGGGTATCAATTCAAATATAAATAAGAAAAAAATAGAGAAAAAACCATATAAAAAATCATTGATTTTAAAAAAGACTTAGAAAAAAAAAAAGCAAAGGTCAGCCATTGTTAGGCCTAGCTCACGAGGCCAGCTCGCCTGGCCTATTCATCAAGGCCCATGCGTCGGCCTTTTTTTGTTGCAACTGGGGTGGATGATATATCATCCACCCCAAATTTGTTTAAGAACAAAAATTAGATAATGTGTCATCTAATGTATTTAGATTCTAGCTACTGTGGCAACCGAAAAATTAAGGTTTAAGTGCTTTTACTCAAATACCCATTTTCTTTACCCAAAACACTTTACAAAATATGATAAACCGATCAATGGCCTCAAGAAAACCAGAAAATCATCCCAAAAACCGAAATCAGCCAGAAATAAAAAATCAAATCGAGCTCGGATATGTTTTGTCATAATCTTTAAAGGTAAAAAAAGAAACACTTAGTATGAACTTCTCTCATCAAATAAAATCATTTAACACAAATATCAACTGTCTTGGCGGCCTAAATCAGTGTCAATGATATTTTTTTTTCTTTTTATTGTCAAAATTTGACGATCTCTTTCTCTCATTTCTCAATTAAAGATTAAAAAATAACAAAAAAAGAGTAGAACCATCTACAATGATATATATATATATATATATATATATATATGAATAGTACCAATATCTATAATGAATATCTCACATGTTTTAATATTTAGTATAATGATGATAATAATAACAAGAAGGAAAATAAGAAAGACTAAGGATCGTAAATAAGAGTAGCATGGTCTGCATATACGGGGGTGCACACACAATACGATCCCAAGACTCGTGCTATTGACTTTTATATATAAAAAAAAGGGGACAACACAGTTATAATTTGTCAATGCTTGTTGTGGACACTCTATTAATATATAACAAATAATTTAGCACCAAAAGCATATCTGGACGGCATTATGGTCGTACCTTGCGTCTTTCTCTTTCAAGGAAAAAATAAATTAATCACAGTGTCGTGTATGCCTATCAATTCCAGCCATAAAGGAAATCTCCACTGCAAAGTTTTCCACTACATGTCTGAACTCTTTAAGATCTAGCGTTCTCAGCTGGCAGCTCGACCACGCCGAGCAAACTTGGCTCCAGCTATTTGTCTTCAAGGCTAAAGATTTTGATAATTAACTGGATCAGATTTGATGATTTTTCATTCTCTTGATAAAAGAAGACATGAGACCTCGGTCGTGGAACCGTTGTTCCACTTTTGTTGTCCATCAATCACTTTCTAGTCTGTATATAGTTTTAAAACCCGTGCCACGTTGCAATTAAGATTTTAAGTTGATTTTTAGTATACTATAAGATCGTGTGAATGTTATGAATGCATTATATTTTTTCTTGATTTTCTCAATTAACAAACACAAAGATATTATTTATGTTTAATAAAATAAATTAAAAATATATATGAATCGATACATTGTCTTTTACTTAAACAAAAAGCTAAGATTTCTTCTAAAGATAAAAGGCAACTCAATATACAAATAATTAATCTCCATTTTTCTTTCTAATTTATGTCTTTTTATTTTTTTACCCTACAAGTTATTCTTTATTACCATAACAAATGATTTTTTTTAATATATCATACATATAAAGTTTGTTTATATCAAATATAAAAGAAAAAAAAGATAAATTACAACAATCCTTTTCAAACACTTTTAAAATACAATATAATTAAAAAATAGCTAATATTTAAAATAATAATTAAAACCTCTCTATCTTTTTTAACAACTTTTTTACCATAATGTTTATTCTTGAAAGGAGAAATTATCAAAATCATAGAAGCAAAATTATTCTGGATAATTGTTTTTAATTAAAACTTCTTTATCTTATTAATGAAATTTTTATTTTGACAATTTCTTTATAAGAATGTTTATTTTTTGAAGCAAAAAGATTATGGAAAATCATAGAAGTAAAATTTAATAATAAATATTATTATTATTATTATTATTATATACTATAAATTTTTAGAGTTTGTTTTTATGTAATCATGTGATAATAAAAAGATTTATGACGAAGAGCTAAAAAAAAAGATTTAAGAAAATAATAAATACAGATCACAAAGGACAGTACAAAAAAAAAGGACTCGGTAACTTTATATTAAAAAACTATAATTTTACTTCTCAATATTATATTTTAAATATATTTTAATGTTATTTATTTCATGAAATTTAATAGAAAAAAAAAAGAAAAAAAATGCATAATGGCCCAACATATAATCCACCCTTTTTTTTCAAAAAAACAAAACAAGCCAACATCAGACTGTCTGCTTGCCCAATTTTTTACCATAGAAACGGTGGTTAGAAGTCACGTCGAGCTCTTTTGAATCTAAAACTACATTTTCAACTTGTTTTTACTTTAAAATACCCACCAAATATATTTATAATCTCAATAAATTAATTTATCAACTCAAAACACCTCTAAATTATTTTAAAAACAAAAAATCAAAACATGAAAATTTTTTATCTCTCAACCTTGATCTATTTTCTTCAACAAAATGAAGATTTAGAAACAACTAAATAGAACTCTCTTCATAAAATAAAATTTATTGGTAGCAAAATTGACTTTTTTTTATTATAAAAATATAATCAATTGATATTTTTTTTTTATTTTTTAGTGAGTTCTTTTGTCAAACAAAATAGCTAAAAAATAAATGAAATAAATTTTTGGATCAAAATTATGATTATACAAATGTTGATATTGACCATGTAATTTCTTTATATTTTATATTATGCTTTTTTTTATACAGTAATTCAAAAATTTATTTCATGAAGTTAGATTTCAACATTCAATAAAAAAAATTAAGGATAATATTTTTAAAAAAAAAGAAGAGAGAGCGAAAACGAAAAAAAAGAAGAAGAAAGAGTTAAGAGCATTCATTTCTTGCGTTTCATGACATTGAGTTGATACGAAAATTTTATTTAATCACGCGAAGTTTCTCCCACTAATCAGGCAATATCCCTCTAGCGCTCTCGTGGAAAGAGTTTCCTAGACGGGACTCTTAAATTCAAGCTGAACTCTTCCCAGCCCCGACTCGAAAAATGATTACTCATGATTTACTGCACAGTGACAACAAGTTACGAGGCGTTGTTCGGCCGGATTGAAGTCGTTTTTGTTCGATTGATGGTATTATAACTATAATTATATAAATAAAAAAACTAATAGGCATCATTGTCCAATATATATCATAAAAGCAGTGTTTTAAGACCCGGCCCGGCCCGGCGGGTCGACCCGGGACCCGGGCGACCCGGGTCTGTGGCCGGGCCGGGTCCAAGTAAAAAACAGGCTGGGAATTGGCCCGGCCAGACCCGGTCGACCCGGAGGGTCGACCCGGGAACCGGCCGGCCCGGCCAAACCCGGCTGAGACCCGGGTATATTTTTTTTTTATATCCTCATGCCCGAAACGACGTCGTTTTGGCCTTTACAATTGAAAAGCCAAAACGACAACAACAGAGGGACAAAAGCATTGCAATTTACAGAGCACCGAACTGCAGAAGTGAGAAGAAGACCTAATTAATTTCAAGAAATTTTCAAACCCATTTCACTCTCAGTCGCGAAGAAGAGCAGATGAGCAGAAGACTCTTGAATCCTTGATCGCCGTTTCAATTTTGAGCATAAGGTTAGATGAGCTTTTACTGGTTTCTTTCTTCTTTCGCCTTTCGCTATCCTCTATTTCATCTTCTTCCCTCTCGATTGAACTTGCAGGAGAGTATAACAGTGGCATCGGTTCTTCCCTCTGTTGACCCATCAATTCTTCCCATCGATTGACCCAACGATTCTTCCCACAGGTATGTATCTCGTTTTCTCTGTTCTTTTATTTTTCTGCGATTTCAAAGCTTCGGTCGGAGACCTTTACAGTCACCTTCTTTATCTTTATAGTTAGTGGTTCTATCTTAGTTTCTTTCCATTTTGTGTTTTCGACAGTACTGGATTGTGAAAACTGAAATGTGAATATTTCGTTCTTTAATTTTTGTAGCTGTGAATATTCTGCAAGTAGCTGTGAATTTGTTGTTAATTTTTGGTCGTCCCTGTTCGTTTACTTCTGCTTAAGTTGATATTGGTTGATTGTTCGTTTGCTTCAGCTTCTGCTTCTGCTTCTGCTTCTGCTTCCGTGATGTTGATATATTGATTTTATGAATGGTGTTGGCCATTTCAGTTTTCTGTGATGTTGATATAATGGTTAGCTGTTTAACTGAATTTGTGAGAATTAGTTATTAGTTATTGTTGAATTGAACTTGTTGAGTTCTAAGATAAGACAGGATGAAGTATTGTGTGCAGTAGCATGAAATCAGAATTTTGTTATAGAAATGAATTGAAACTTTAATTATGGTAGTAATTACTAATTAGTAATCTCGTTGAAAGAATTTTCCAATGATATCTTATAAATTATGCCAGGTCCTTAAAATGTCTTCACATGATGGTAGTACTCCAAGTAGTGATCCTTCAACGGCCCAATCATCTCAACCTTCAATTTCCATGTCAAGTGGTAGTAGAGGAAGAACAGATTTGGCATGGGGTCATTGTAGAGAAGCTCCTGAACTTAGTGTTGGATGTAAAAAAACTAAATTAGTATGTTTATATTGTGCTAAAGTATTTGCGGGTGGTGGCATTAATCGATTTAAGCAACACTTAGCTGGAGCTAAAGGAGAAGTTGAACAATGTCGCAAATGTCCTCCTGATGTTCGACATCAAATGCTTTTGAACCTTAAAGGAAATGTTGAAACAAAAAAAAGAGTTAGAGAAATGCAAGCAGATTTCAATCCATTTAATGCACAACAAAGAGAGCATGAAGAGATGATGATTAGGCAATTAGAAGATGATGGTGATGATGATGATGAGGAGGAGGATGATGAGGATGTCAATACTAAAAAACATATGTTACCACCGAAGGTTGCAAAAAAGAAAAAGATTCAAAGCACCAGCACTGTAAAACAATCAACTACAAGTTATGGAAAGCAGAAGAAATCTGCAACATTAGGGACATATTTCATGCCTAGAACAACTCCTGGTGCTCAAAAGTCTCTTCAGAATTGTTGGCAAAGGAAAGAAGCAGTTGAACGGTGTGATCTTGCTTTAGCGAAGTGGATGTTTGATGCATGTGTGCCATTTAATGCTGTTAACTCTGTGTATTATCAGCATGCCATAGATGCTGTAACAACCATGGGTCCTGGTTATAAAGGACCAAATTTACATGCTATCCGTGGTTATTACTTGGCAAAAGCGGTTGATGAAGTGAAGATTTATGTTGAGAGTTATCGAGAGATTTGGAAGAAGACTGGTTGCACATTAATGGCTGATGGATGGACTGATCAGAAGAGGAGGACTTTAATTAACTTCTTAGTATATTGTCCTAAAGGAACAGTTTTTTTGAAAACCGTGGATGTATCAGATGTCTCAAAGACTGCTAGATTGTTGTATCAGTTATTTAGAGAGGTTGTTTTATATGTTGGGGTAGAAAACATTGTGCATATGGTGACTGATAATGCTGCAAATTATGTTGCTGCTGGCAGGTTATTGATGGAAGAATTTCCTTCAATATTGTGGTCTCCTTGTGCTGCTCATTGCATCAACCTCATACTCCAGGACATTGGTAAATTGCAGTCAGTTTGTTGTGTTGTTGAGCATGCTTCTGGTATCACAAAGTACATTTATAATCATTGTTATCCATTGTATTTGATGAGGAAGTTCACTAGAGGAAAAGAAATACTTCGTCCAGCTCCTACTCGTTTTGCCACCAATTTCATTGCATTGCAAAGCATTTTAGCTCATAAAGATGAGTTGAGAGCTATGGTGACATCTAGGGAATGGGTCTCATCTGCTTATGCTAAAGATATCAAAGGAAAAAATTTTGTTGACAGTGTGCTAGACTCTTTGTTTTGGGAAGAATGTGTAATAATTGTGCGAATGAGTGAACCTTTAGTTCGAGTTCTACGATTGGTTGATGGTGATGATAGACCTTCGATGGGATATTTGTATGATGCTATTCATCATGCAAAAGAAGAAATGATGAGGAGATTTCAAAAGAGAAAGCCTAGAGTGAAACCTTTCATAGACATTATCAATAATCGGTGGGATGGACAATTTTATAGAAATCTTTTTGCAGCGGCATTTTGGTTGAATCCTCGATTTCAATATGATGCAAATATAATGGATAAACATATGAGAACCATTTCTGGACTTCTAGATGTTCTTGAGAAGTATGCACATGGAAATCTACCATTGCAAAGTAAGATTACAAGTGAGATGAAGTTTTTTAGGAATGCTGAACATGACTTTGGTCGAGCGTCTGCAATAAATAATCGCACCCTTATGCCTCCAGGTATATAATTTTTATATTTAAAAATATTATTTGACATAGTCTTTCACAATTGACATAGTTTTACATTACTTATTATTTTTTTGTATAGATGAATGGTGGATGACATATGGAACCAGCGCTCCAAATCTACAACAATTGGCTATACGAGTGTTAAGTCAAACTTGTAGTTCTTCGGGATGTGAGAGAAATTGGAGTATGTTTGAACATATTCATTCCAAGAAGAGAAATAGATTGGAGCACCAAAGGCTTAATGACCTTGTTTACGTCCACTGCAATCTAAGATTGAAGCAAAAGTATTTTTCTTTTCTCTAATTCCTTAAATATTATTTTATCTTGTTTAGTAGCATTATTAATACTTATATTGTGTTTACCTTCACTTTTAATATATAGGAATTATTGGAAAGGAAGAAATTATGATCCAATTAATGTTGAGACAATTTTTGACATTGAAAATTGGGTAGTCGAAGATGACCCATCAATCTTGACAACGGAAGAAGTAGAGAGTTTTCACCAAGCTCTATCAACTATGACCATACAAGATACTTTAGATGATGGTAATTAATGATTGATTATTTAGTGATAAATATTATTTAAAATAAAGTATTGTTTAACACATAATATTTATTTGTTAATTATGTTTGAAATGTAGATGTCATAAATGTTAATGAGATTGAAGATGATTGTGATGATGAAGTTTCAAAGGAGCATGCTGATGATTTATTAGGTGTTGACAAGATTGGCTCATTTCCATCGACATTTGATCCAAATTTTGCTGCCATAGACACAGAAGAACTTAATGTGTTCATTCAACAAAAGTGAATGTGTTGTTGATTTAGAATTTATGTTGTTGGATGTTTTGTTTAAAATATTTTAGAATTTAATTTATGTTGTTGGATGTTTTGTTTAAAATATTTTAGAATTTTATATTTGGTTTGTGTTTTGGATATTGAATTAAATTTATGTTGTTGGTTTAAAATTTAAATTTGGTTTATGTAAGTGTTGCATTGTAAATTTGCAACTAGTTAGGTGTTTTATATATGTGGTTTTTTTTTTGGGTTGACCCGGGTCAACCCATCTGACCCGTGACCCGATCACTGGACCGGGTCGATGACCGGGTCGGGTTTTAAAACTATGCATAAAAGAAATTACATTGATTATTATTTATTTCATTACATTTTGTCGTCATAGGAGGCATAAATGAGGAAAGATGACGTTTTTGCTTTTGTGATTTTGGGCATTTAGATGTATACGTAAAGCGATCTCTATTTGTATAAATTCTTTATATTCGCACGCGATCTTCGTGAAAAAGAGTCTTGCTCATACCAATAGCTATTTAAAGAGATGATTTGTTATAAAGGTTTACTTTTATAAATAAATAAAAAAATTTAAATTAATATTTTTAAATCGTTTTGGTTTATTAATATTAAAAATATTAAAAAATAAAAAATATTATTTTAATATATCTTCTAATAAAAAATACTATAAAAAATAACTTTAATTCAAAGACGCTCGTATTCCCATTCAAATTTGATATACTGTATGGTTATTAAGTATCGAAGTTTAAGGAGATTAGTAATAGCAGAAATCCTCAAGTCTGAGAAAACGAGTTTCAAGAGAATTCTTTATCGAAATCGACCTTTATTTTCTTTTTATTGTCCATTCGTTGCTAAAATGACTGCCGAGTTTTTTTCTTTTTTTCCAAAGATTTTGGTGTTTCTTTCGATTTAGTCTTTGGTCATATTGGTCACATCATTACCGGTGGTGACATGATCTTGAAGGCTTTAATTAGTTGGCAGCGGATATGATGGTAATAATAATCCAATATCATTGGTCAAGTTTAAATATTTAATTTTAAATAACAAAAGCAATGCGCGTGTGGTGTACTGGTCAGGAGACTAATCCAAAGTTAGTATCGAGAGAGAAATGGCATTGTCAGGATAATTATGGATGTTTTGTCAGGTTTATTGACTTGCTGGGTGCATGAACAATGCCAAGAAATTACTGCACAGATCTTTTCAAGCGTTTGGTGGATCACAACTGAAGATGCTCGGTTTCCTCTCCATTACTTGCTTTTAGCAGGGGTCGATTTGTTTCGTTGTCATTAGTAAACGGGCACTTTGAATAAGAATGAACTGCTAACCACTTAAGGTTGCTTTGGAAAAATCGAGTGATAGGTGATTTTTTTAAAAAAAAAATTTAAAAATATATTAAAATAATATTTTTTTATTTTTAATATTAGCATATTAAAATAATATAATATTTTTTTAAAAAAAATCAAATTTCATGTTGACTAATCTTATGCACTGAGGATAGTTTATGGACATGCATGTCTCGAGATCAGTAACTCCCATTCAACTAATCAATATGTTTTCTTTTTCACCTCGCAGGGAAAAAGAAGAAGAGAGGATATATGTAAGCGAAATCAATCAAATTAGTGACTTGATAATCTCTCAATATCCTTCTCTCCGCTTTTCTCGGCTCGGAAAAAAAATGATAAAAAAACGATTGGAGATCACACGCTCCAAGGGAGCATCTATGCTCCCGGATCAAGGCTTCGAAGAATATCCATATGTTCCTTTTCATTTCTTCAATTAATTATCTGTTGTTGTTGGCATTGAAACCTTTAACTATATATGCTTGTTGTGGTTACTTGAAAAATATTGTAATTATATTATTTTTTAAGAGTTAATTTTTGGTTGACATTTTTTTTATAAAAAAATAAAATAAAATAACTAAACTCATGGTAACATGGATCTGACAATCAAACCTAAAATATTTAGACTTGACAGTTAACTAAACTCATGGTAACATGGATCTGACAAATATATTACATCCAAAAAACTTGAATTTGATAATCAACCAAGTTCAAGGAAATGTGGGTCTGAATAACATGCTACACCCAAGTAACTTGGACTTGATAGTTACCTAAGCTCAAGAAAACATGAGTATGACGAACATGTCTGGCTCAAAGAACCTGGACTTGACAGTTAGAAAACGTGAGTCTTACAGACATGTCAGACCCAAATAACTTGAACATTACCAAGTTTTAAGGCCATATATCTGATTCTAAAAGATCCTCTATAATATAAATATTAAAGACATGATAAATCGTTGTGCCTTTTCATCTAGAATAATCGTTCATATTAAGATATTAATTTTTTCATATGCTTATAGGTGTATACAATATTTTTTAAGAGACCTTTTACACTTATTATCTCATTAATAATATGTAATAAATATCACAAAAAATAAAGAATTTTCTAGTCTTTCTTTTCTTTTAAAACAACAAAGTTCAAGGGATATTATACCCCCGAATCATCCAGATAAAATATTCATAATTTTATATTTTTAAAGATAAAAATATATAAATTTTAATGTATTAACCAACTTAAAATACATTGAGAATGAAAATACAAGTTTTTAAATGAACCTGCCAAGCTTTACTAATTAAATCACATTCTTCTCAACACACATTTTGTTTAATTGTAATTAAGTTACACTTGATATCGACATCTTAACAAATTAGTTCCGTTTTATGGTCACAAATATTATAATTATAGGATTATTAATATCACGAACAGGCATTTGATGCACGAGCATCTTATGCCTCCTCCTGTGTCTGTGCGTGCGTGCGTGCGTGGGGGGGGGGGGGGGGGGGGGGGGCTCTCTGGCATTTGAGTTGAACATGTAAGCCATGCATTATGATGTGGATACAATTCGAGCATATGAAACTTCTGTTTATTCTTTTATAAAATTTTTAAAAAACGAGGGCGGAAATTTAGCTAGATTGGAATTCTTAATTAGACATAATTGAGTTTCTTATTAATAAGTATACAAACTCTATTAAAAAAGGATTTATCTAGATTTTAATAGTCACATCCCCAGCTATCAAAAGAAATGTAATAAAGAAAAAGGATGAAAAGCTAATTTGATATAAAAATCAAATAAAACTAGATAATAAAAGATTAAATTGAAAAAAATTAATAAAAAAATAACAATAAAAATAATATTAACTAAATTGGATGTAAAAACAAAAGAAAAGTCTTTTTTGTATTTTAAAAAAAAAGAAAAAAGAAAAAAAGCCAACTATTACCACCTTCTTAGGCCGCCACCATGATGATCTCGGTGTGCCGTTCCAAATACCACTGTGAAAAGGCAGTGTTTAGTGCAATAAATTTTTTATTTATCAAATGACCTCATGGCCTTTACCTGATCATGATAAAAAAAAAAAAAAAACCTAACAATAAGTTCAGTGTTTTTGCTTTTAAGGTAATATAGATTTTTTAATTGTTTTGAAGAAAATAAAAAGACAATGAAGCCCTTGTACACTAGGGTTTTTTATATTTTAAGAGTAAATTAGTACTTCTACTATGCAATAAAAATGTAAAGTGACTCATTTATCTCAGTTCAATTTGATAATTGCAATTTAACCTATGAAAAAATCACCCACTCTGCACTTTTTTGGCTGGCACAGTCAAGGGCAAAAAGTCATTACACTAAACCAATTCACAATGCAATGAATTTCACTCAACAATGTTTCACCGACCACTCTTAGTCTTCTGATAAAATATAAACAGGAAACATGTTTTTTTAAAAAAGAAAATTAACAGGTTAGGTTGATACAATTTTATTTCAATAGGTTGTGCTATTTATATTATCATAATCTATTGATTTTTTATTTATTTAATAGATTGCATGATTAGAAATGGGCACAGCCAATTAGCTATGTTATTTTTTTAATTTACAAAAAGGAAATTCACAGGTGTTACCTTTAAAAAAGAATTACGAGTAAATAGTATTAGAGAGAATATGATAATAAATATGTTCAAACTATATTTTGTTTAAAAATATATTAAAATAATATATTAAAAAAACAAATAAAAAACATGTTTTAATCGTTTTTCCAAACATTTCTGCACAGCTGCTGTGGTGGCCTTCTCTCATTGTCCTATTTGAAACCGCCCTCGTGAATTCCAAAAGAAATTGCACACGCATACGTGTTGTCGAGTGTCGTCACACATGAGAGTTGAGACAGTATTTGGGTGTTGGTAGAGTATGTTCAAGATGCTATTTTGAAGTGATAAAAAATGTTAATATGACATTTTAAATAATGTAAATATGTTTTGTTTTCGGTTGAAGTCATTTTTTTTAGGGTGTTTATAATTGCTTTTTAAAGTATTTTTTATTCAGAAAAATATGTTAATAATATTTTTTTATTTTTTAAAAATTATTTTTAAAATTAATAAATCAAAATAATTTGAAAATATCAAAAATATATTATTTTTTTAAAAAAATTAAATTATTTTAGAAACACTTTTAAAAAGCACTATCAAACAGGGTAGGCCGTTTATTTTTTTATTGGTCCGTAGATTTTAGGGATTTTTTTTTTGGATATGTAAAAATAGTTTTTACGGGAGAGAAGGGTATTTTAGCTGTTCTTTTACCGTTCTCATTGAAGCTACCAATTAAAAATAAATAAATAAAGCTAAAAGGACAGTTTTTTTTTTTTTTTTTTTTTTTACTTTGGCTTTTCTTTTACCTCATGTGTTGGAGATGCTCTCATGGTTTCTATCCTTTTTCAACACAATATCACAACCTACCAAATTACCGAAGCAGATCATTCGCCCGTTTGCTTTTTTAGCCTAGCTAGGCATTTATAGAGGGAAGTGGAAACTCAGATGATCATCACGCTCGGGTCTTCGTAGGACCGCTCGTGGATTCTTGAATGGACGTATAAGATGTGATTATTTTTGGAATCAAGAAATCACACGTCTTTGGATATAAAACATGAAACGTTGGTTTCCTCGCGTTGTTGACTTTACGTGGGTGTGGTTCGGAATTTGGATGAGATTTTACGAGAGTAATTATATTGAAATAATAATTTTTTAAAATTTTATTTTGATATCAATATATTAAAACAATTGAAAAACATTAAAATAATTAATTTGAAATAAAAAAATAAAAATTAATTTTTAAAAATACTTTTAAAACAAAAAAACTTATAATATATTGCTGAATTGTTCCAACTTTATAAGATAATGCGTTATATATTTAAAAAAATAATTAAAAAAATCTCTAACCTCTACTCCTTTATGGTTTTCAAGAAACAATTAATAGTGTTATATTAATTATTTTCTAGGTTCACTTTTAAAAAAATAGATATAATTAGAAGAAATAAATCCTAGTTGGAGATATTCTTATTATTTTTAGTGTTAGTGGATCATAAATTTTATTTTTTCTTCTCTCTTTGTGTTTATTTCTTTCTTTAAGATAGATAAAAAAAAAATAACTAATAAAATACTAATAATTACTCTTCAACCACTATAAAATCTTTTGTTATCTAGTGAGAGGAGGCGAGCTTGTTTGGTTTCCTAGTTTTCTAACTTTATTGTTTTACTTTGAAATAAAGTAGATAAAAAAAATATTTGGTGAAGATTTTATAAATAATTTATTTAATTTTTGAAATTAAAAGATGATTTTTACAAGAAAACATGCTATAAGTATAATAGCTTACACTTTAAAAATCATTGAAAATGGTGTTTTTAAGATAAAAAAACTGTTTATTTTATTTTAAAAAAAATCTTAAATATTTTAACCAGTATCTAATGACATAGATAACAATTTTAAATGTTTTGAAGTTAACTTGCCTGAATTATTTTATTTTAAGTATATCAACCCTCATTTTGTATAAATATTAATTAATTTTTTTAGGAGCTCTTTTTGCTTAAAAACAACGTAATATTTTGATCATTGATTCCTTTTTGCTTGTATTTTTTAATGATATTTGCGTGTTAAAAAAATCAATTCTTAAACAATTCATTTAGTTTCTAAAATATTAATTCGAGTAATATCCTTAATAATTACTTTAATTTAAACAACACATTAATATATTGTTAGAAAGTTGAAGTTATTTTGCTCAATGCATAACACAAATAGTTTGAAGTTTTCAATCTCACATCACATCACAACAAAAATACAAAAAATATATAAAATATATATACAATAATTATATAGTAGGTGGTGGAATAGTAAACCATCATAATAAAAAACAAAACATATATATAATAATCATATAATAGATGGTCCAGTAATAAAACTTGGAATCAAGAAATTTACTCCTCATATAATGTCAAGTTCAAGTCCTATGATTATTAATATGATGGCCACTAGAGGTTTACATGGTTGTTACCTTTAAAGTCTGTGGAATTAGTCGAGGTACGCGCAAGCTGACCCAAACACCCATATTAATAATAATAAAAACATACATACAATATAGGCCAAACAAACTCAGAGAATTTGACAATAAAAAATCTCTTAGTTTTTGCACTTCACTTCTTGAAACTCATCAATATATAATTTTTATTTTTATAATAAGATTTAATTTTTAATGAGATTCGTTATTGGTTATTATATTTAAATTATGCTAAATATTTTATCTCTTAATATTTTTTTACATGCTCAATACATCACCATCGAATAATCTGATCATTCAAATTTCAAGGACATGATAAACACAAAAATTTAAATTATCAAATAAAATTTAAAGAATAATTTTATATTATTTTTTAACCAAAAGTTACCCCTACTGGTTTGATTACAAAATCGGATTTTTGATTGTTTCAAAACAATGGAATACTTCATCGATGATAGCAAAGAGAATCTAAAGATAAATTACAGGCGCAGTTTGTTTGTTTACGTTGTTGATAAGTGTTTTAATTTTTTTATTATTTTTAGATTGGTTTGATATATTAATATTAAAGATAATTTTTTTAAATAAAAAATAAAATATTTTGATTATTTTTAAATGATAAGTAATTTAAAATAATCCTACCACAATACAAAACAAACTCTTATACTTTGTTATTTTTGCGATAGAGATACTGTTTTTTAAAAAATTGATTATATTTGTTTAAAATTAATTTTTTTAGTATTTTTATATTATTTTGATATGCTAATATTAAAAATAAATTTTAAAAAATAACTATTAACTCATAATTCAAAACCATCCTTGGTGTACAGTGCGTGGTTTGTGATAATCTTTTACCTGTGCTGGATTAGAAGGTACACGTGAAAGGCAATAGTGCCACAGAAAGCAGACCAAAAATAGGGATTTGGCTCGCACGGTGGTCAAAGCATATTATCTATCTTTTGGCAATGATAACATCGAAATTCACTAGAACAACAACTAATAAAGTTCAAAAAAGAAGAGCAAAAGTGAAAGTTCACAACGGGACAACGCACAGACTCTTCACCTCGAACTTACTGCACAGGTCAATGAAATCCACGTCGGTTTGTCTCGGGGAAAATCGGAACTGTACACGTAAAATGAAGACGCATAACGCGTCCAAAGCAACGTTCTGATCTGCCAGCGCCGTTAAGAGCCTGCATGTAATTTTCAATTAAAATTCAGAAACGGGGAAATTTGAACTTTCTCGTTCAGCAGAAAAGCAAGCTTCATTTCATACCAGGAGAACGGAGCAGATACAGTTCCCCAGAGTAACGCCTAAGATTACTGTAGAGGAGATGCTGCACGCACTCAGCATTGCAAGTAGTTCCATCAAAAAGCACATAATCATAACAATACTAAACAACAAAAAATGGTGACAGATGCCATAAGAATACAAGGGAGAAGGCGATAGATTTCACCCAATACAAGAGCAGAAGATAGCCCGAGTTTGAATAGAATTATAGACGACATGAATGGACCCATCCACTTTGGATTGGAGTAGCTGGTGCCAACTTTTTTGACTCATCTTCGCCGAGAGGCCAATTATTCATTCCTAGAATCAAATCAAATAAATCTTTGCATGCGGGCAAGCACGCATAACCATTATGATACGGGGAGCGAGAGAGGTGATCATTATTTTCTTCGTTAATCGTTATCAAACTCTAAAGTATAGGGTTAATAATTGGGTCATGCATGTTTTCTATTCGGGAGGGAAAAAAGTCGTAAGATTTCACCACAATAAAGTTAATACCGTTGGGAGAAAGAACTACAAAATCGCCTGCCTTCTACCATATCTATTTTCGCCTTCGTCAACATGACTCGTTAATATACGTGTCTGGGCACTCGATGATATGATATATATACATATCTTCAAATCAATTTATGTATTAATTAAAATTAGATTTATTTTAAAATATCTTTAAACTACATTTCCTAAATTAATCTACCTTATAAAATCAAATCAAGAAACCAACCTTTGAAACCAGCAAATATAGCATCGAAGTTAAATTCAAGTCTCAATGTTGGGTCGTTCGAAAACAGAAAAACAAAAAAACTTGTGCAGTATCACTCTTCGACGACGATGGCTTATAGTAATAGACGTGCAAATTGTAATTGCACACGGTAGGTCAGTGGCTTGACACGATAGCATAGAATAAAAGCTACAAATTGCTACTAAAAATCAAGTTACTGTTGTTCTAAAACTCTACCTGTAGATGAGAAAGGAATTTGAGAAATTCTCCATCTTTCAGCAATTTTTCTCTCTCCACATTCCCAGTTCCATGTATTAACCTCATTTTATTTGATTCACCCTGGTCCACCATGCCTGCTGGCCATGTGATTATGCTCAAGGTCTACTAGACTGATCCTATTCTTTTCCCCCTCCACAACTAGGTCTCGAAGCATAATGAACCCACTGAACATTATTACAATGTGAACTTGAACTTGCCTCTATCTCCATCTCTATTCATGTCCCTTTGACATTTAAGAGCTTTTATCATAAGAGAATGTGGAATCTGAACACTGGAATACGGGAATCAGCATATATGTTACCGATTCCGAGCCATTAAGATTTGAAAATGATCGATTGGCGAATCCTTTTGTAGGAATTAGTTAATAACCAGCCTCAAGTTAGTTCGACCTTCAGACTTGCTTCACAAGAACGCCTCACGGACCGAAGAGGGCTAAACACAGTTGTTATGCTTCCCTTCAAAGGATGTTCGAAATTGATGAAGATTTCATTTTGTTGTTGTCCTGTACAAAGCATCACGTTGATCATTAATCCTGGCAGGGCTACTGGCTTGACAAAAATTGTTTGATTGATTATGTTACTCTAGAGTTTGTTTGATTGACTATGTTCTGATTAATCAGTTACACGCAATTTCATCCAAATATCCATGTTAATAAAATTTTTTCAACACCAATACAGTTTTAAAAGGAGAACGAATAATGCTGTTACAATCTCAAGGATGGTGAATATAACCCATCCATTCGGCATTTAAAGGCATAATTACTTTTGACATTTCGTGTTAATTTGTTTGATCTTTCATGTCAAATTCGCCACCAAAGCCATGTGCCTACTAAAATAACCAAGTCAGAAAGACGTACAAGGAAATTGGTGATTTGGTATTTTTCTTGCTCGACGAGCCAATTTAGAAAAAGGAAAGAAAAGGCTGGCTGAAGTAACAGTACTCCACGCTTGTAACATCCAGTTTTTTCTTTTGTCCTTCTCAGTCTACAGTGTAACGTCCAATTTTCAAAAAAAAAAAAGAAGAAGAACAAATGATTGAACTTTCATCGAGAGTCGAATTTTATCACCACTCGTGGTCAAATGCAAAAAGCCACCCTCCATTTCAATCATCCTCTTCGAAGGTGCTAACACATCTAATAACCCCCGATAGGTCATTTTCAGCAAGAAAAGCCAAGTTAACCAATTGGGACACAACAAATGTAACAAAGAAGTTTTGTTTTTGGATCCAATCCATGAATTGCTTCTCCGCCAGTAAGCAAAGGATTGAGAATCACAAAACATTCTTATACCTCCGCTACAAGCAACAACTAGCATACATAAACACACAGCATCCGCACCAAATTTTAAGCAACAATGAGTGGGTTTTCCTAACGCGTCGACAATCTACAAACATCTCATGCAAGACATTCCAAAGATGGACAAAAGCTGCAACTTGGCGCTCTTTTGATATACGAGGGGACCTTCAAACTTCGAAACGGAACCCAGAATCTTTTATAGACGACAACGAAGTAGAACGAATGAACTTTATCTTACTTGCTCTTTTGCAGCCTTTTGAAGAAGACTAAACCTCAACATAAATCCATATTGACACACAGCAATGAAGACAATGTCTGCCACATGGACCCCGATAACGGGTTACGGCCGCCCCAATAATACATATCAAGTTTGAAAATTTTGTTTTATGCAGAAGCTGGTGTTTGAGGGGGTGGAGGGTCCTTTTCTTTTCCTTCCCAAAATAAAATGCAGAGAGAGAAAAGGGCGGAGAATAACACAGATTCCCCTCAATCATAGGGCGTACCAGTGTCTGAGGTTTAGACTGCACACCAGTCAAGGTAATCTCCTGATGAGTGATCATCGGCCTGGAAGAAAAATCTTTGCCCTGCATGTTTTCAACAAATCAAGAGTGATAAATAAAGTAGAAAAACAATGACAGCCATATTAGTTTGACACCTGGTTGATAATGGGTGGAAGGATCCAGCTAACAAAACTAAAGCAAACACATCTTTCAATATGGCCTTTTGAACAAAGAATATAATCAAAGAACCACAAGACCAAATCAATTATGGATTTGTTCTTTGGTATCGTTCCACAGCTGGCACAAAAGCGACCAAATTTCTAACAAATGATTGATTATTGCTAGAGATCTACATCTGCTCTCCGCAAAGTAACAAACAGCTTAAAAAAGTATGTGATCTCGGTTTGCAAATGTACAATACGCTGTACAATGTTCGTAATTTAGATGACCTGACCTTAATTATATATATTGGGTGAAGGAATCTGACCTAATTCATAAGTAAATAAAGATTTGCACTTGCAAGGTTAAAAAAAAGAACTAAAGAACGACCTGTGTAAGTTTTGTCAATATCTCATTTAAACAAAGCAACTTGAAGATAAATATGGGCAGAGTGATTTAATTAAACGAAAATAAGAAATACAGCTCGTAAAACATCTCCAGTTGCGCAGCTGTTCCAGCATGACTTTTGCCTCCAGTGGAAGATGCTAGGGAATCTTCTTTATTCAAGTTTTCTTCTGACTAGTCCTTTGAAGAAGTCAAAACTGCAGCCAATGAGAACAAATAACGTGATTACTTATCTTAGGAGGATAATGAGGAAAGTTCTCTGTATGGAACCAAATCATCTGGAATGTAAAACTATACGATACCAATCTCAGCATATTTCTGTGAAAAGCAAGTAGATAATAGCAGATAGTAACACTTAGTAGCACATGGGTTTTTTATTTGATGAAAGGAAAATTTAGAAACACGGAAAGTTGTTAACGGCCCATTAAAACACGAACCAAGCCAAGGGCTCGAGACATCTGGGTTGAGAAAAGTTACATAGAGGACACTATGCACATGGGTCCATGTAATCCTTGTATTAGAAAATAGGATACACCAACACATCATTTCCTCGTACAGCTACCTAAAGACATGGTAAAAGTGGTTTTGATATGCTGATGACTGGAAAGTAATGAGAAAGCTAACGATGAGGCTGCAGCCACAAACGTTTCGTCCATAGTGCCAAAGGCACCCAATCTTATTGGAGGAGAAATCAGGAAACAAATATTCACACATGCACACATACCCTTATATCTCTCTCTTTTTACCACACGAACTTGAATGAAAGAAACATAAGCTTATTGCGAAATTGAACTTAATAGCCTTAACTAGAGAGCAAACTTGAAGAAATGAAATCATCGGATATCTAAAAATCTTCACAGACCTAGCACTATGTTTGCTTATCACATTGCCTCTTGGAATTTTATACAGCTCCTCAGTCAATTGTAGAAAACTTCAAAGCAAAGCAGGACTCATGCACGATGATTTTGTTGAATAAGTACTACTCATGCACAACCCAGCAACACACAAACTCATAAATTCTCTTCAAATTCAACTTGGAACTAGTGTAGATTATCCTAAACAACAATATATATCTGGAAAGGTAACGCCAATCTACCTATTGCCATCAGGATGAAGTTCACACATTTGATTGTCTTCACCGATAGCTAGCAAATAACCCGAGGATGTCAAACCCTGTAAATAAAACAATCAGCTAAATCTTAGGCTCTAGCACAAGGAACATGACACTTCCACTTATTTAGCACCATTGCAAAATGCAATGGCACCTTATTTTGCAGAATATCATATAACAGGTTTGTCATATCAAGTGGCTTAAGTAACTAATTTTTTCCATACTTCATCATTGAAACTGAAATTACAAAATCAAGTATGGATCTTCAGTTTGTAATGTGTAACAGAATAAAACTGTTCCTCAGATCTCCATAGGAGAAAAGAGTGGATTCAAATTGCAAGGTAGCATGCTATCTAGGAACCATATCAATGGTCATACCTGAATGGTGACCACGTTCTCCACTACTTGGTTCTCGTTCTTCTCCTGGATGATGACTCTCTGCCCACTACATGAACATCTCAAAACAAAATCATAACTATACATGCAAAAGATGACATATGTATTGCAGATTATGATAATTGAATTCAAGAGTTAGTACGGGATAAAGAACATAACTATGGTCCAAGATAACAGAGATAGCCTCTGAAGTTCCAATTATAGAAGCATATGAAAAAAAATTAAAATTTTGCAAATTAGTGAAAGGTGTTCCCAGAAAACAAATCGCTGAAACATGCTTGTCTAAACAGTTTAAACATGTCAGATCAGCTGTCTTAAAGCACAGAAAGTTGAACAGTTATCTAGCTCAATATGAGGAATTTTTAAAGCAGAGCGAATAGAAATTTGGTGATGTGTAAACAGTAAAAACCAAAAAAAAAAAAGAATTGGGAATCAAAACACGTGAGAATATTGAGTAGGGGATGAGAAAATAGTTGACAGAAAAGATTTGTAGAAATTAACCAGTTACACTTGTAAGGTCAACACATCCAAAGGCCAATGATAATGTGAGCAGCTGAAACAGGGACATTACTGAGAAGATAACAGATGATTCATTGGTTTGAGCACCACATCATCCTAGCTGAAGCAAAGTGTGTGAAACCATATTCTTTTTCCATATGGCAACTAGAATGTGATTTTTTTCCCTTTTAATTTCAGTCAAATTGTTTTCAGGTTTGCCAAGCACCATTCTCAGGTGCAAGGAATTCATAAAAAAATTAATCTAAAACTTCTATGGACCTCAATACATTTCATGGCTACAGAAATAACAGGAGATGATGGACCTCCTTTGCTATGTATCTTGAAGATTATCTCCTTCAAAACTTGTATGGACATAAAATTTCAGAGGAAGTGATGAAATGAGAAACCGATAAAACATCTTTGATTTGAATGAACATCTACCTTAACCAATTATAAACATTTCCAGCGCCCCTTACATTAGATAAAGTAAACAATCACACCCAGAAAAGGAAATCATTAGCATAACAAAGAGGGAATCATGTTAAACACTGGAGAGTGATAAAAAAGTATGTCTTACCTGTGTAGCCATGTTTTATAGTAAAGCTCCTCAAGAGTTTGAAATCCTGGATGACATGCCAAAAGAAAAAAAAAACACAAAGAAAGAATGAACGTGGCATTATTGTTATTATTATTATTATCATAAATAATACAATTAGTTTGACAAGAGAAATGAAAAAAGTCACTAGAAACAAACTGCTATTTCTAAAGAATTTTCTGATGCAGCTATGAAAAGAGAGAAGGAAACAGCATCAACACAATTAGTAACTTGTAACAAGTCATTGGAATTTATGTTTTTGAGAACTAACCGAACAAAAAACTTAACCGCCCTTCCATATATGATTAACCAGGGACAAATGAGTAGAGTTAGGGGATCCAAAAAAAAAAGCCATCAAATCTTCACCCTTTTGCTATCAAACTTCACCATTCATGTTAACAAACCATATAAATTCAATCCATTATCCTACCATTCTAAAATCCCTCGAGCTGATTCAAGCAGAACTACATGAAGCAGTTGGTTAAGAATTAGCATGTGCATTCCGTGACTAGTTGAAAAGTATCAAATCAGCACCCTCGTTCTATCTTAGAGAACTTAATAAGAATAGCTCATTGCAATGCTTTCTGATTTCTGAATAAAGCCAATTCCAGCTGGTGCTTTACCAGGCTAGGGGACAACAAACAAATATCTGGAAGAAATTTGAAGCAAACCCCTAAATCCCACAATATGTAAGTAATACAAGAATTAAAAGCTGCAAAAACCAAGCACACTAGTCTGCAAGTATCCAAGGGGAAGAATAAAAAAGATAACCATAGAGCTAAAATAAAAATCTATTCCACAAATGCAATGGGAGATGGGAGGGGATGAAGCCATGAAGCTATAAATAAACCTCAAAAACAATCATTTGAGCTTCTGTAACGAAGTTCTATCTCCTCAAAAGTTTGACTAACAGATATTAAAATTTCCAGGCTAGCTTCTTCTTTTTTTCATCCTATATCCAATAATCCTTAAATTTAAGTTACCAAGGTGTTATTTCTCTTCCTTTTATGATGTTACATGGCAAGCATACCTTCAAGAAACAACTGGAATAATCATGCATAGACATACATGCCTTCTAACCTAGCAGGATTTCTAAGGAAACATTTCAAGTATGGGCCCTTATCAAATGAATTTATCTGGAAATAAACTCAGTTAATTGCTACAAGAAAATGATAGTTTCAACTTTCGACATGATAAAACCAAAGAAGGTTGGCATGTCTGGATGACATTTCTACAGAATGATTGATAAATGAGATGACATATTGATGATGGATATGACTTTTCAAAAAGTATTGGCTCACCTCCATTTATGAAAAGATCATAAAAAATTTCAAATTTATTTAGAAAGGCTGCAACAATATCTTCTCTTCTTAATGTGCATGCAGCAGCAGACAATTCTCTTAAGACTGCATTCAAGCATGTTGTTGGTTTCTCATTATCGACATTCAAGCCTATACCTGCAAGATTGTGATGCTATATTATTTGTATCATACATGCAAACTTAGAACCAACCTTCTCTATGATTTGGATTATAGAGAACAAGTGATAAAGAATAAACAAAGTAGCCAGTTAGCAATGTGGAAGTGTGTACATCAGAAAATAATTGCAGATCACACAAAAAGAATTATATTTACCGGTACTGACATTGAACTTCTTTGATTTATATGTTGAGGTGGAGAGAATGCCTCCAACTTTAAGACCATTCAAATAAAGATCATTTGGCCATTTGATTCTAACATCAATACGCGGTAAGCCCTGAAATAAATCATATACTCCCAAATGAGCGAATCAAACCTCAAACTCACATACTGGCTGGCTGAAAAATTGCAATAAAACAATCATGCATGGCATTGATGGGTAAAGCAGCCACAAGCCACCTTTCAATCAGACACTATCAGGTGAAAATTCTTTAAAAACTTATGTTTTTCACACACCAACGTAATGAGTTACTAGCATTTCGTTCTCTAAGATCACATACTCTGAATGCAACTTGACTAATTTACTTGTTTAAGTCATTATGTTCTCTTGTCAAGTAAACATCACCAAGTAAGCGATATTTAGATATCAAATAAGAAAGAGCAAGGTTATAACTAGTTAATGACTGGTAACACCCTTCAATTAAGAAGGAAAAAAAAACCAACATTTTTGTCGCAAACATCCTTTATTGCCTCTGTAACAGCAAGAGACACTACATATTGCAACAAAGGCACAACTCGTCCATCCTCCATTTGAATGGTAAATGAAAACATCAGGCAACCTGCTGGAGATTCCCATACATTCTTTGATCGACCTGCACAATCAAACATACAAAGTTATAACTATTGATTATTGGAAATTCGAAATCACAGCACGAAATTTATATCACAAACCTCGCCCTTTATATTGAACATCAGCAACGCAAACAGTACCAATTGGAAGCTCACCAAAATTACTGTCAAAAAGAAGAAAAAAAATTAAGCATCTGAATTAATTATCACACGAAAAAAATCGGAAAATTGAAATTGGAGATTCTTACTTGGAAACAATATCATGAGTTGAAGGCAATATCGGCGACCAGACGAGTAATCTACCGAATTGATTAGTTGAAAGAGAATTCATAAACCGTTCAATACAGAAAGACTCTTCGTCTTGCCGCTGCTGCTTATTAATAATCTCCGAGTGCAAGAGAGTAGAGACTTGCACATTATCAGGCAGTTTAAGAGTGTTATTATTCATTAATGATTTAGCAATTTCATTCTCTGCAGATGATTTTCCGCATAATACCAGCTTACAAGGCGTGCTGCTGCTGCTATCCATTGCTGAACCAAAACAACAGCAGCAGCAACAAATCAAGATTTAAAAGCATTTCCAGTTGTCAAGAAAGGTAAAGGCATCTGACACGTACCTGTAGCGGCTGCAACTGATCGAGATAGAGTGAATGGGCTTCTCTGGCTTGTAGGAGCAATGAAGTTATGTAGAGAGCGGAGCGAGAGAGAAGCTTGTGGAGAGAGAAGACGCAGGTGAGGAAGCGTGAAAGAAGCGCGAGAGAAGCGCGAGAGAAGTTTTTCTGGCATTAGCTAGATTCCGCTCTCTTGGGGTCCAATTCAAGTCGTCAAAAACCTCTTTCTCTACGGAGTTAGAAGTTTAGTTTGCGGAGAACACAACACGTGTTATAGGAACAGCAGGTGCTTAAAGTTTGGTGTCACTGACGTTTTGGAGCCGTTGGATTATAAAAGCGATACGTTATTCGCAGAAGGAACGGCGGAGAGGTATTTTATGACAAAAGAAATTACATAGCCCAATATTTTAGGGCATTTTTTGCGAATGTGAAAATTGGAGGAAGGGAAGGGAAGGTGAGACTAAATATTTAAATTTAAAATAATACTGGAATCGTCTACACTCCAGTCTAAAATATTTACAATTCTACTCAACTACCAGATACAAGCGGCTAGTTCTTCCATCTGTTATTTTTTCTTTCAAAACTATGGAAAAAATGAGGAGTGAATAATTGTGTTTGTGTATGATCTTCAGAAATCAGACTGGAAGTTGCATCGCTGTCTCTCTCCCTGCTTGAGAAGGATGAGCGAAGGTCTATTGCGCCTTCTATTCGTTTGATGGTTAGACTCTACCTTTGTAGAATTTGCAAAATGAGATGGTAATTACTCTGTCATTCGTTTGATACGATTTGCCCTCGTCAACTTCCTTAATGGAAGCATTCAGTTAATACAGTCATAGGAGGTAATCAATCATGGAGCTCACAACCGGCTTCGTTCCTTTTCTACTGCCTTCCATAATCAATCAATAGTAGGACGCAAAAATTCACCGGCAAAAGGGAACCCCGGCAAACCCGAACAAGTTGCTCACGCCACAATAGTTTGGAAAAAAACAAAATCGTAGGAGCAGGCAGTTTTTCTTCTCACGTCGAGTATGATACAAGTACCCTACCATTCCAGGAACTCGCATTTGCATGAGCCAAAGTGTCACAGGGTTAACATCCGTCAGGGTGTAGGCTACCGAAAAGCATTGCTAGATAGTAGTTATGGGGTGGCAGACCGCATGATAATAATGAAAATCGACAGCATGTGTTTGTGGTAACATGCAACAACTAGCACAATAATGAGTTTATAAGAGTTGGGGCTTAGGCGAGGATTGTCTAAGACTTGATGAAATAGTGCTGGAATGACACAATGAGATAGTGAGGAATTCGGTAGCACTGGTGAATTCGACAGCGTCGAGGAATTCGGCAGCAGGGGTTGACAATAACTTGGACAACGGACGATCCAAAGCATGCGAGGCAGTTACGATGACAACATGTATGCTGGCAGTAGGCAGTTGGCTTACGGGAGAACATGTCAATGCAGTTGCGGCAGTTTTAGGAGCATTTATCAGCAGTTTGCGGCAGTTTTTTATGTGGGGAAGAAGTTGGCCAGAACATGGGATAATGGGTGCTCCAACTGTGCAGGAAGTTGGGGGTAGTTTCTACATTGTAACTTCCATTATCTTGTAAATAGATAGGCTGTAAATGTGTAACTTCCATTTTATGTATGTGTATTATATAGGACCTAAACAAGTGTAGCATGCAGATCGGATTGTGCATAGCACACTTACATTGTTATTGTGTATTCCCTTTGTTGATGGATTAATAAAGGTTGGGTTGTTACCAGTAAATTGGTAAGAGTTGTGGAGAAAACCTCTAGGTGTGTGAAACATTTAGACTTTAGGCAACACAAATGTCTTGGGAGAAAGACCGAGTCTAGTAACAGGACTAGACATCCGCACCAGGATAAAAATTGGGACGAAAAAATTATCCCGTGACACAAAGTATTCTAAACAATACTAGTGAGGGAAAAAAAATATCATTTTCGGTAAAAATCCTGAAGTTACCACACAGGAGTTAATTTAGGTTTTCCGCCACCAGGGGTTGTTTTTGTTATTTTTATTATTATTTATCGTTACTTGCTTCCCTAGACAATGTGCTGAAAATTTTCTCAGAAGATCCATGACAAATAGTTATTACAGTTAAGTAGAAAATCATGTCAATACTGTGCTATCTTACATAGAAGTTGCGCAAAGCAAGTGAAAGATTACACATCCATTGTCGCGCTGCGCGCATTCAAAAAGGAGATGCATATAAGTAAAGAATTGGAGTTCAATTCTTCTGTTTGAAGGCATAATTAAACTACAGGGATGTGGACACCTTACAGTGGACGGACAAGATTTCTCATATTCCCAAACGAGAAGAAGACCTTCCCAGAGTTGACTACCTGAAACCATTCCTATCCTCTCTCTAACTTTGCTAAACACTCCCAGAGCTGAAAACAAAGCTTAGACATCTGGGAGAGCAACTGACATTGTTGGCCTCGCGATGTCAATGACTCAGGTGTGAGAGTACCTGGGTTAAGCAATTGTTGGAGCTCACGGCATAGCAGAGAAGCTTCTTGGTCACCGCTACAAGTTTCTGAGACAAGTTGAAGCAGCTTACAACCTTGTTTCTGAGATACTGATGGTTGAGTTGGTACTGGTGGAACAAGAAAAGGGTGTTGGAGTAATTGAGGGATTCTCCACCTCTCGTTCCGGTCCCAAGCCAAGCATTTTTTCATAAGATCAAGAAGCCATGGGTTGGAAACTGGCTCGTAAGTTATCTCATGGTTTGGATCTGTTATAACTTTGAACTTGGCCCAAAAGGTCTTGAACTCAGAAAAGGGGGTTCTTCCATACACCATTTGGTAAAGGATACAGCCAAGGGACCAAATATCTGATGGTCGACCACACTTTATGGTGTTTCCATTCGCATCACTCTCATTGCACATGAATGCCTCTGGAGACATGTAGCTCAGGGTACCTACCTGCAGAAACAGAATATGAACCACTAAGCAAAATAATACTAACTAAAGAACCTCTTAAATAAGCTAAATTGACAATTATGCAATCCTCTTCATCCAAAAATACACAGAACAAAAGAAGGGTGTGTTCTTAGGTGGCAACATGTGGTCAGTCAACAGAAGGACACATACAAGGTGGAATATGCATTCTGATGCAATCATACTTCTAAATCTAATAATAGTTTGGAAAACCAAGTCTACCTGTGAATCCCTTTGAATATTAGTGGTATCACTCATTATGGCTTTGGCGATACCAAAATCAATCAACTTCAGAGAACCTTTGACAAGAAGAAAATTTGCTGGCTTCAGGTCAGAGTGCACAATACGTTCCTCGTGAATGGTATTGACAGCTTGAAGTATTTGCTGCAAGATATTTGAACAAAACAATGTCAATCTGCACTGCCATTCAAATAACAATGAATAAAACAAAAAATTAGGCCTTAGACCAACAAATTCTGTGTGTTTTCAAGATGATGTAAATTTGCTATTTGTTAGTATCATATGAAGACAATGTTGCATTGCTCATGTAAACAAGTGTGTTTCCTCATCCATGCCAAATGCCCTTCCATACAAACTATGAGAGAGATGGAAAATGGAAAATGAAAAAATGACAATAATCAACATCATGCCAAATTAGAAACTTATCCACCCCGTGATGCAGACAAAGTCCCAATAATGAAAACAGGAGCATCATTACAGTGCTTCCTTTAAACAAAGACAAAATGCTCCCCGCTGTTCAAAATGACTTCATTCTAGCATTAAAAACTGACATCTGAATTAGTAGCTATAGCTATCAATCTGTAATATGAGAAATAGCTATAGAGTGTTAATATAAATTAAACTGCAACTATGATGCAAGGCCAGGTGAAGCCCGAGGACCTGCCAGTAAAATCTAAGCCAATTCTCATCTATCGTCTGGTTGGAGCTATCCATCTCCTTCCATTTCTGGGCCAGCATGTGAGCCAAATCAATTTCCCCATATTCAAGGACCATGTATATACACCCATCATCCTTAACTCTTCCATCTTTATTACTTATGGAGCTACTCATGACTTCATGGAGCAAAGCTTTATCTGTCACCTAATTCCAAAAGAAAGTGTTAGAGATCTAGTAGATGAAGAAATCAAGAATAGATGTCAAGCCTTTAAGATATGGATTCTGATGAGAAGAAAAAAGAACATCAATATAAAAGACCTCTTCTTCTGGCACAGAAGATTTATCGTCTTCTATAATGTTATCTCGAAGCACATATGTACAACCACAAGGTATGAGTTTTAGTAAATTGCAAACATGATTGCCCCAGTTAAATCATATCATTTAGAGCATGATTCTTTTAAGGATGCAAGTGAGTACCTCATAATCTATTAACTGTATAATGTTGTTCTTCCCCTTTAGTTTGTTTAGATATAGAATTTCCTGGCAAAAACCATATGCAGTTCCATAATCACGACCCTTGAGCTTGATTTTCTTGAGTGCATAGATTGTACAGTCTGAGGAAATGACTTTGTGAACCTCACTACTCCCTCCACTTCCTATCTTACCAAGCCTTTGATAGAGCTTCCCATTAACTTTAAAGAACAAATCTGGATCATAACTCCTTTTCCGAGGTACTGATGTGCCTTTACTGCTTGCAACCTTTTCTTTGTTTTCTGGTTTAGAAGGCTCTAACTTCACATTTGAAGAAGGGTTTCTGGACATTGGACGCTGAGATTGGACATCAGTACCATCATCTGCGGGTCCCCTCTCCTTAGCGGGCTTATCAACAACAAGAGAAGGATTGTTTGCAATGTCATGTGCCTCAGGCATGCTTCCCTTTTGCTCCTTAGGTAGGTCAAGCTCCTTAAATTGGGAATGAATAGCAGAGGTAGAAGGCTGGGTTGCAGTGGCTCTCAAGTCAATTAGCATAGCACTTGTGTCCTTCAATAAAGGATGTGACAGCTGCTCCAAATTCCTTGGAGTTACATGCTGAGAATTTGCATTAGAATCCCTCAAAGGTTCGACAGCAGCTTGAGAACCACTCTCTGTATGTAGACGAGAGCAATAAGTCGTTGAGTTAAGCATGGGTGCCGAAGTAGAATGAACAGATGTTGTGGTAGCACAAGATGGACCAACAACAGATGATTGAGTAGCTGGTTGGTTTAAGAAGTTCCTCAATTGATGCAACTGATCCTGAACAACCATTGCTCTCTTTGCCAGTGATGTTACAGCTCCATCAGATCTCGAAGTGACATCTGATTCCATGTTCTGAAAGTTCTGCTGCTTCGTTTCATCATTAATCACATTTGACACCTCTACTTGATTGCTCACATCCCATTCCATTTCTGTCAATGCAAGTGAACCCATATGAGAAGACAAGTTCTCCAATCCAGTGGCCATTCCATCATCGGCCCCTGCAAGTTAGAAGATAACAGTACATATATATATGTCCAGAGTACAAAACTTAGAAGCTTTTGCCACGGCATCTTAGATTAGATGACAAACAACTAGTAATCCAACAAAACCAACTTTCAAACGATCACTCAAAAAATCAAGGAGCAGTATATTACCCTGGGAAGTGGCCTTGTTCACTGTCAAAAACTGGACTTTTCTCTTACCCTCAACAAGTTGAGATTCTACACATGTCAGGGGCACCTGATTATCCTCTTTAGTAGCAATAACAGATTCTGGTTGCTCTCTCTGTCCATCAAACGGATTGAAACTCTCATCAAACGTCTTTGTAATGGTTCCTGGAAACGGAGATGCATCTTCATGAGTTTCCCTAATAACAGCAACTGGATTCTTTGTTTGCAAAATTGAATCTTTACTTAGAGGAACAACATCTTGAGACTTCTTCGTCCCTGTAGTAGGATCCACGTTTGAAGCTACGGTTCTCGATGCTTCACGCTGTGGAATCAACGTACGCCTAGGCTTTATACTATTATTCGTTTGCATTATACCTAAAACGAGCATGCCAAACACTTAGAACTTCGACATATATTACAATTTAACTGTCAAAAAGTCATAATTAAAGTATTCTGGTCACATTAAAAAAAAATTCTTCGAACTTGACTTCATGATGAAGAAGTTGATTCCAAATTAATTAACACAATCGTGAACATAGTAATCAGCATTCCTGGATTAAGCCTCAATTTCATTTTATAGTAAATAACAATAGATAAATAAATGGATGAATGTGCCAAATTTTAAACCCTAATTTTCAGAACTTCTTAGTAAAAGCGAGATCTAGAGAGATCGAAAGCACAAAATTTACAGATAGGGGTGGTGGTACCGAGGGGGCGGTGGCGCTTGAAGGCGGCTTGGACATGCCGGAGAAAGTCCGGGGGAGAGGAGGAGGAAGAGAACGAGGACGAAGATGAAGTCGTGTCGGCGGCGTTGGTGACCGGACGAACGAGATTTTTTGGCGGAGGTAGAGATGGGAGAGGAAGGTTAGCCTCCCTGTCCATGGCCGGATCTCAACGGCATTCCGTCAAGGAGAGGAGCAGTTTGGAGAGGAGAAGACAAAAACGAAGATACTTATCTGGAGGAGAGATATTTTAATTAGAAGGAATTAGGTTAGGGCATGCGTGCTGTCCATGAGTATGAGGAGGAAGCATCGGAATTTTTGAGTGCCCTGTGTTTGTGTGTCACATTGAGAAAGTGGAACAGCACTCCATCCGCTGTTCTTGCCAAAGCCAACTGAGCAAGAGAGAGAGCAGCGTTGAAGTTTTGAAATGACTTGTTGGCGCCCTTGAATCTTGGTTGTTTGCTGTGTTTGGGCCTTTATTGGGCTTTTTCTTTTTTCAGCTCTAAACCATTTAATATTGAGTAAATTATAAATTAATACATGTAATTTTGCAAAATGAATTAAATAGTTATTTTAGTTTAAAAAATAATTAATTGGTCTTCTATTTTAAAATATAGTTATAATTAGTTTTATCACTCACGGGTAAAATTTCAAATTAATTTTGAATGTAATGGAAAATTGTGTTAGTGATGTACATACATTTTAAAATATAATGATTTTTTTTAATTAAAAACGTAAACGTTTTGTTTTTGCATATATGCTGTTTATGTTAGGAGAACGAGTTAATATTATGTTAGAAGAATTAGTTTTAAAAAATAATTAATTAGTCTTCTAACTCCAGGCGTGCTTGTTTTATTATTTATACGAGTAGTGAAACACCATTAAAAACTCTAGTTTTTTTCAAGTGTTTTAGTTAATATTATAATTATAATTTTTACTCTTTTTATCATATATCTTAATTTATTTTTTGGTGTTGAGGAGTGGAAAAGGAAAAAGAATAGCATAAAAAGATTGATGAGAAAATAAGATATATGTTGGATTATAGATAAATATTAAATTAAACATCATCAACACTAATCAATCAATCAATCAATTAATTCTTAAACTAAATGGACTGTTTAATCCATTTTGCAAAACTAAAAGGATTAATTTATAATTTACTCGTTATTAAAAAAGGCTTTTAGAGAATTTAATACGTGGATTGTAGCTGAAAAATAAAATGTCCTTCATGCAAACAAGTCTTTAGAAGGTACTGTATGATTTGTTTTTAACAGGAGCATGGATTTTCTCCGGCGAGGGGCAAGCAGACAATAAAACAGGGGAAGAGTGCTAACAAATACCTTGCTTTGGAGTAACACTGACTGTTAACAGTGCTGTTTTCATTTTAATCTCAATGCTTAGCAAAAGAACTATTCTTTAATGTCATTTTTTTAATATATATATAGCTTTACCGTGTAATCCAAGGCCTCATTTGTCAGAAAATAAATTTTTTTAAAAAGTGAATTTCATGAAAAGTAATTTTCAAGAAAATAGATTTTTTTAATGTTTGATTGTATAATAAAAATTGAGTTGAAACTATTTTATGGAGTAAACTAAGTTGAAAAATAAGTGTTTCCAAGTCAATAATTTTTTTTTAAATAGTAGTATTTCTAAAACAGTGCAATAACATTTTTTTTTTCTATTTGATGATTCTTGAAAATATTTTCTTTTCTATTCTATTTCTATAATATTTTTTATATATATGATTATTGTATAGCATAACATGTATATTTCAATGTGTTTTATAGCAATACTATATAAAGTAAAACATTATATACACTGATATATTAAATTAATATAACTTTTAATAAATATTTTATATTGATGTATCCTAATTATTTACACTATATATTATTATTTTATTATTTTCTAATAATATTATTTATTTCAAAATTATTTTATTAATATATAATGTTGATATATATTTAAATAATAAAGTGTTGTATTTCTCCAAGTAAAAGTGTTTTTTACTATCCTGAATTAGAAAACATTTTTCACTCTTTAAATCTTATATTTCTCTATAATAGAAAATTGGAGCCAGAAAAATATTTTATAGAAAAATATTTTTTAACAAGCAAACCATATACTATGAGATTCTAATTTATAATAATTTGATTATTAAAATTTTGATATCATGTTAAATAAAATTTTAAATTCAAAAACTTAAATCATTAAGCTAGTAAATGATTTTATATGAATTCATTAAAATAACACTGATCAAGCAGGCCATTGGACTTAACTCAGCTGGGTATTCATACATACACAGCTTGCACAAGCAAAGCACTCGAAAGTCATAATCTGTTCTTCTAATACATAGAGGGAGGAGAGAATCGCACCATGGTGGGGAGTCTGCTTTCAGAAATCAAGAGCAATATTACCTTTTCTTTTCTTTTTGACGTGAGAACAATTTTACTGATGTCAATTGATTTCCTTGATAAAATAACCGAGAAGTCATTTCTCGAGATTGCCGAGTCCGAATTATATTTACACCGAGACAAGTACGCCAGAAAAGAGTTACAGCAGAAGAACGTCGAGACCCCAACAAGTGGAAGAGAGGAGAGGATTACTGTCGTGTACTGACTTCTGGCACCAACACCAAAAGCAACATATACAGTCAAAGCTCAAAAGTCATCCTATCACAGATCACAATTTCAGTCCTCGTAAACATGAACTCGGTATCCTATCACACTTCCTTCGTTTTTTTCTTTTTCTGCACCTGGGAACCTCTCACCTTTTTATAGACTATGAACTCGGTAAATTTTTCTCATTCAACCTCAATTTAACAACACACAGCTGTCAATTTTTAGCTAATAAAGCAAATCATAATAGTAGTAACCAAAACCATTCTACAGTTGATTTTGTGCAGAAACTGGCATTTTTCTGATTGACTATTGTCCTGTTTGTTCCTGGGATACATTCTCTTTCGTTTTCATGGCCAAAGCAAAATTCAATGCATTGCAGGGGTGCTCAAAAGTAGAGGAACCAGCATCAGGCAAGTTGGTTTTGGGTCATTTGGGCTAAGGGAAGTATCGTTGATTTCCCTAACAATCGGCCCTTCGAGCCCAATACCAGTTTTATTTTATTGCAGTCGTAGATTCTCCAAATTGTGATAAATTTTCTCTCCTCTGGTTACTGGGTTCATTAGAATTTTAAAGAGCATTGGCTATCGATGCATCGTGAGGTACATAGGACAAAGCAATACTTTGGAAGGGGAAAGCATGTGAAGATTTTCCTTTGAAGCTGTAGTGGTATAGATTTTCTCGAGGAAGGGGAAAGCAGTCAATTATATGAGAGTCATCATGACAAACGCCCTGGTTATTTCTGCGAAACTAATCATTCTGTTTGGCATTCGGGATCAGGTGCTCTCATATTGGGCACTAACTTTTGTGAACCGGAGCCCTTTCCTTTCCTTGGACAGGTAATTTTTAACGCCCATTTTTTTAAAATGATTTTATACGATCCAGTATTATAAATTCATTCGAAAGTTATTTTTTTTTTATTATTAATATAGATATCCGGATTAATTTGTTCGTACCTTGATTAATTTCACAAGTCCTGAAATTAACGATCATGTAAACCTTCAATAACCATCATATTAACAATCACTAAATCACTCATTACATGGTTATTTGAAAATTACTTTTAATTTCTCTACTAATTGCAATGGTACATTAAAGACCTGAACATGATTTTTTAACATCTTCTTTAAAGTATGGAGAAAGATTAGATATGTTAATGCTAAGAAGAGAAAATAATTTTTTTAATTCTTTTATTTAAATAACATGATAAAGTTAAGAAACTATAAATATTACTTGAATCAACAAAGTAAAGAATTCTTGATTTTTTTAGTTCATAAAACATTTATCATATAAAAAAAACGTTATTGTTCTTAGAATATATAGCTCATTCTTTTATTTATTGTAATTTTTTTATTAAAAAATCACTGATTTTATCATTTGATGTTTCTTAAACTTCACTAAAAATGATTATTTTACAGGTGTTAAGCTTTATATTATCAACCATCTATTTGTGAGCTCCAAATAAGAGAATATTGATCAAACATGTGATTACTCATTATTTAAATATTAAATAATCTAATTTATGATGATATTAAATTTTGAAATATTATTATTTTTTTAAAACAACAACCACAAAAACTATCATAATATAAAATACACACTTAATTTGATAACATTAGGGGTAAACGTTTTATTTTTAGTTTTCATGAGTTATTAACATACAGAAATTCATTCCATTGTATATGGGTTCACGTCATTTTAAGGTGAAAGGAATCCAAACACTATTATAGTGTAATGAGTGAGTACCCAATCGCTAATGTGAACGTACTTTGATATCAATTATAATAAATCTAATAGTTCAGGTCAACAACAATAATAATTTTATTGAATTTGAAGAAATTGATTACAAAGATCTAATTAACAAAAGATAAAAGATATTTTTAGAGCATATTCGAGGTTGCTCAAGCCTCTCCATACAAGTATATTTGAGGTTGTTCAATCCTCCCATGACTTAATAGAAAGTCCCCCTAAGTTTTTTCGTAGCTTAAAATTCTACTTAAATAGAAGAAAAATTTAAACAAATTCAAATTTAAAATATCCTAATTTAATAACTTTAAATTTAAACATGAGTAAATCAGAGTTATGACTGTTGCAATTTTTAGATTCTTTGATTTACAAGTGTGATGAACCTTTCAAATATGTAGGATGTAGGGGGGGATCTGGCTACTAAAATTTTAGTTGGTCGTGGTGATTTAATTACTGAAACTTTTTAGCCATCTTGTTACTTTTCGCAGTTTCAAAACACTATGTATAAAAAAATTATAATTTTAAAATGCGATATTTACTTGATTATATGGTTCTCAATTATAATTTTTTAATATATCATGATTCTAAAATACAATACTTACTTGATATCACGTTTTCTAATTACAACTTATTTATATGTCGTGTTTGGAACAATTCAAAACTATATTATTTTATCAAAACTTTTTACAATGTTGTTAATTAGCCAAAATTTTTATTTTTCAATGCTAAAAGCACCAAATCTCCAAGTTTTCGCTGATGTAAGTAATAGCCTCATAGGAGTATCAGAACAATTACTATCAAATTAACTGTTCATCAATCAATATTTGATACTGATGCAAATGGAAAGGAAGAAGTGTGGAGTATAACACCATCTGGCCTTCCCATTCTACTGATCTAACCTGCTGGACAAAAAGAACAACAGCCCATGCAGAAAATAGTAGTTTAACAAGGGACCCAGATTTCTTACTTCTGCTACTGATCTAAGAAACTTTCATGCAATGAACGGTCAGATTCCCGTCGTGAAAAAGGGCTAGTAGTTCAGTATAAAATTCAGTTCGTCACATGCATATCAAAGATCACCATTAACTCCAAAATCTAGAAATAAATCCCCTTGCTTCTCTACTAGTTTTCGCACCTTCCCAGCGGGTGAGCTCAAGCTTCAATATTCTATCACCTGGCAATGGCCAAACCAAAAAACTCCAGAACAACCAAGGAAGTCCAACAGAATCAAAACTACCATCCCCTGAAAACAGAAAAACCACCTTCATGGTTAGTTGTAAGAGGCCTTTTTAGCTGCAAGCATCTCCAAGCACAGCAGCAGCAGCCAGAACAAAAGCAACCACAGCAACAAAAGCAAGATCAGCTGCAGCAACCGAAGAAGGAGAAAAAACACAACCAACGTCAAGACCGGTCAGCGGAGGAAACAAGCAAGAAATGCAAGAAAATGAGGTGTTCAGGCTCAATATGCAGCAACACAAAGGTCATGCACAGGCCTGAAACAACCTCCCCTGAATTCCAAAGGAAAGGGGCTTCAGTGGTCTCAGCTGGTAAAAATGACACTTCAAGTAGATCCATGAAAGCTCCTTTACATGAACTCAATGGGGTTGTTTCCTCTACCAATTCTTCACTTTCTGCATCTTCTAATTTCAGAGGAATGCCGTTCAGTAGATTCTCTGGTTGCTATGAATGTAGAATGGTAGTGGATCCTGTTCTTGGAAATGCCGGAGACCATTCCTTGTGGGGTAGCATTTGTTCTTGCCCTCAATGTGGTGAGATTTTCACGAAAGCTGAAGGTCTAGAGCTTCATCAGGCTGTTAGACATGCAGGTAGCCCACCATTCCCTACAACTTTTGATACATATTCAGCCAACTACCGTTTAATTATTATTTTCACATTTACTTATCTATTAGTATAATTTTGACTTACGATATTGTTTCTTGAGAAGGAATTTGATTTTCATCCTTATAGTTCTTCGTATTTTTTTTGGAGGCAAAAGAAGCCCAGAATTCCTTTTGGCCATAAAGCTTAGGATTTTTTTTCTTATTCCAATATCTATTGGTTGCTTATGACTACATTTTTTCAATACTAGTTTTTGACTAATTTTAACTTTTAAATGCCCATCACACACGTATCTTCGCATGCCCATCATTACCAAACACTAAAACAAGTCCTTAACTCCCTGATTTTTGGTTCAAATTTCACAGTATCTGAACTGAGTCCGGAGGATACAAGCAAGAACATAGTAGAAATCATATTCCAATCAAGCTGGCTAAAGAAACAGGCTCCCATTTGCAAAATAGATCGCATCCTCAAAGTCCATAATACCCAGAGAACCATCTCTAAGTTTGAAGAGTACAGAGACTCCATCAAAGCCAAGGCCGCCAAGCTCCCCAAGAAACAGCCACGTTGCATAGCAGACGGCAATGAGCTCCTCAGGTTTCACTGCACCACCTTTGGGTGCTCAATAGGCCTAAATGGCTCATCTAATTTGTGCATTTCAGTTCCAAAATGTAAGGTATGTAGCATCATCAAGAATGGCTTCAAAGATCCCACCGGTGGAGATGATAATGGACATGGGATTTTGACAACAGCAACCAGTGGAAAGGCACATGACAAAGCCACAACATTAGAGGATGGTTATGGTGATAGCGAAAAGAGGGCAATGCTGGTTTGCAGGGTGATTGCTGGCAGAGTTAAGAAGAGCATGGAGGGAAATATTGAGGATTATGACTCAGTAGCAGCTGGCATGGAGGTTTACTCTAATCTGGACGAGCTGTATGTGTTTAACCCTAGGGCAATCTTGCCTTGTTTTGTTGTTATCTATAGAGGGTTTTAATATGGCCTAACTCGTAACTAGTAGCATCTTCTATTGAATTAATTAGGGTAGTGTTTTCTGTTCTGTTCAGTTGATTCTGTCCATGAAACTCGATAATAATATTTCCTTTTGATAGGATTTTGCAACGCACAGTTTGGGGTCCTGGTCAGCTATAAACAAAAAATTTGTTGGGCACAGCTTGGCCAGTCTTCAAACAGGGCATTAAGTGTACATTGTTCTTGTGCACTGTCTCCTACTCACCAGACGAGAAGTTATGTAATAATATAAGCGAGAAGTAACCTTTGTTTTCTGTTTAGAGGGTATTTGTTAACGAGATTGCGTCTGCGTTTTAAATAAAACGCAGATGCAACCCGTTTAGTAAAGGAAAAAACCAACTTACTATTTATGAGTCCTACACTGTTTTTACGTTCAAAACACAGGGTTTAGAAAAGCAGACGAATGCTGCTTCCTGCGCGCTTCATGCTAATTAATTAGCATGAACAATGGAGCATGGCTATCCACTGTTATTGCTAATCGATCCATTAGGTTCTCCTATTTGTTCAGAAAAGAAACGAAAGACCACTCTGGTAACATTTTTTATTATGGTTAGAGCGTAGCCAAGTCCGACACTGTTAAAAGGAACAGTGTAGCCAGCTATATTGTTCCGGTCGGACCGGTCCCAAGCTCAAAATACATTGAACCAAGTCCGACATGGTAAAATAAATTAATTGTATTTCATTTTTTATTTTTTATTTTTTATTTTTTATTTTTTAATTGTGTTTTATTCAAAAAACTAGTGTTTAACATTATTCAATGATACTATATAAATTAGACATGGATCGCTTGATAACGTAACATTTGCAGAATTTAATCGCAATCCCAATTTTTTTCCTGATTATATTTTTCCTGATGTTGTTGCGTGCTTAAGAAACAAAAAAAAACTGTAGTCCTTGTTGGATGTATTTCAGATGTGATGGAATTGTAGATAGTTTAATGGAATAATAAAAAATATTTTATATAAAGTATTATTTATTTCATAATGTAATAACAATAGTTAAATCTATAATATTTAAATTAAAAATCATCAATATTAATGATAATTTTTTAAAATTATTTTATAATTTCAATTTCAAAAGCATTATTAACCAAACACATTAAACTACTTTTTGCTCAACCTCAATTTCAACTACAGTTTTAACCAAACATATATTTTTTCAAGTCAACCTCAACTAAAATTACTTTTTATAAAAACAATTTTTTTTAAACCACAACCACAACAGCAACTACAATACCAAACACATCCAATTTTTGAAAGCGAAGGTGATCAAATTCTTGGAAAGAATGCACCCATATTCTGAGACGTAACGACCGATTACTATGAAACTTCACCACCAACCCGAGCCTAATTGTTTACAGAGGGTTTAACTTTTCAAGATGCATTATCATAGAATGCATGGACTCAGAACACTACGGCGTTGCACTTTGTGCAGACGATATTACATCAGTCTTCAAGCTGCAAGACATGCCTTCATGTCCACCACTGGGCGTGAAAATGAACTTCATCTACTGTAACTCCGAAGCCTTCGATTTTCTCGGAATCATTTTCTGAAAATGCAATGTTATACTTCTCGTAGTTTAAGTAAAATATATATGAGGCTAAACCAGAGAAAGAATTTCTAACAGGAATGGCCAGAGAGAGCGGAGAAGGTATTTCTAATCCCGTGGGTTTGGCCATGGTCAATCCTTAATCTGACATGTACATTTGTACATTTTAGCCTGGCAAATCCTCCCAGGGCCACAAAGGAAAAGATAGCCTCTCATGCCTGCACTTATCCATTAAACGGCCAAAAAAGGGTAAACGATGGAGAGATCTGTGCTGCCCAGTGGCCACCAAATGTCATCTCAAATTTTCAATCCTTTGGCTTATTTGTAGCAATGAGTTCTTCTGGCGTGCTGACGTGGCAGGACTAGTCATAGACTTTCACTAGCTATTTGACACCCTAGTTAAGTATTTTTTTCCAAAAAAAAACTGACCACTAAAGTTTTTATACATAAAAAAATATTAAGTGTAAATAAAAAATTTATGCACATTTTTAGTTAAATAAATAAAAAAGTTATATAAATCAATAAATAAATAAAATTCATTAACAGTAACTAAATGCATATCTAGGAATTTTGAGTGGAGATGTAGATTAAAATATTAGATCTCACAATATAAATTATTTACTAAATTTTGTTCAATGTGGTTATTAAAATCAATTTTATATTTAATTAATTGATAATAAAAATAGACACATATAAAATTGATTGAATAAAATAAAAGAAAAAAATCCGGTTGTACTTATTAGAAATGTTATCCGAAAATAAATATTTTTTTAATTAATAAATTTCAATTATATAAAACATATAAAAAATTATATTCAAAAAATAAATACATATAAAATAATTAAAAAACAATCACTATTTAAAAAATATTAAATAAAAAAATTGAGAACTAAAATAAAAAAATTATAAATTATAAATAATTAATCTGAGTCAGTAAACAATACAAATACAATTAAATGGCCAAATCTTTTACTGTTATCTATAATATAATAATGTCACCAAACATCACTAATCACTAGAGTTACCTTGAAAAAGAAGTGAATGTTTGATAGCAAGTTAGAAGTTATTTTTTAAAATATTTAAATAATTTTTTTAATTTTTTAAAATTTATTTTTAACATTATTATATCAAAATGATTAGAAAAATATATAAAAAATTAATTCAAAATTTAAAAAATTCAAAATTTTTTTAAAAATATAATTAAATTGCAATACCAACCATATCCTCAAATTTATCCGTACGACCTCATGGCAGACCTGACTATCTTTGATCCGCAAAGGTTAGGGGGTCGGTACTATCATGCCCCAGGATGCTTGGGCATTTGATCTCCGGAGCTAGTAATGTAGCCTGTATTGACAGTCGCGCATAAGATCTTAGTTTGTCACATATTAATTGCTAGTTATTTAATTCGTGTTTCATCATAAATCAAAATATATATTTTTTTAAAAAATATATATGTAGACTTTTATAATGTATTTTTATAAATAAAAAATTCTAAAAATAATTTAAAAAGTTCATAGATATATCTAATTAAATAAATTAAAAACTACTTATGCAACAAAAAAAAATTTCAAGCTCGATCCCTAACTAATAAATTTAATCAGTCAAACCTGTGATATGAGTTGTGAATTTAATTGAGTTAAATATTTTTTTTATAAATTTTTTAATCTAAAATAGACACCTATAAAATTAAGAACTATCAAGATATCAGATATCAAAGTAATTAGAAAAAAAAATTAAACCAAAATAAATTGCAATGTCCAATTAATAATAATAATAATAAATATTAATTGATGAATTTGAAAACAAAATAAGCAAGAAAAAATATGCAATTGTAAAGTTTCATTCTTCAATATTGTATCGGTTAATAATTAATGTTTTTTTTTGTTCCATCATTCAAAATTAAAGCTTTTTTTTTTTATATTAGATTTCGTGATTTTCATTTATTTTCTTTCTATTCATCTATCACAGTCTCGTTGCTTAGACCACAAGTTGGCCTGGGTTGGGTCAATTGTTTTCAGGGTCACTTTTTTTTAATTTAATAATTTTTGTGATTTGTCCATTAATATTAAGTTATTTTATAATTTAGTTGTGTAATGTTTTCAAGTTTGTCTTGCATTCGATTATCTTATTAATATGGTTCAGATTACAGGGTTTGATTTGGTTTGCTTACTTGATTTTTTTAGAGTTCTTTTTTTTAATTGATTATATTTTTAATTTTATTTTATCCTTTCAGTGGATTTGTTTCAGATTTGAATTCAATTTTATTTACTTTTTATTTGTTTATTATCTTGGTCTCATATATTGACTTGCATATTTAGATGCTTGACAAGGTTGATCTAGGTTTTTTTTTTCATACTTGATTTACTGGAATCTTAACTTTGTCATTTTTTTTTAGTTTTTTTTTTAGTTGGTTCATATATCAAATTTTTTTAATCGGAATTATGCCCTAAATTTCATTTAAAAAAAAACCTTTTTAAGACACTTACGTTGCCCAGACTTTTTATTTTTACTGATAAAAAAATATTTTGCCCGTGGCGTATCACGAAGCGCACAAGTGCAGTTCATTCCTATAATACAAAATAGCTTCAACTACCAAGAGATTTTGAAGATGGAAATGAACGGTATTTATCATGGCAGCAAGCCATGAAATGTATCATGGATGGATGCCATGTAATGGCGGTCTATGTTAGACCAACTACTCATATTGGATGTTACTTGTTAGAGCAGCTCCAACCAAGCTAAATAAAATGCCAAAAACAAAAAAGTTTCTTTACTTGTTTTTCATGCTCTGAAAAAAAAAAATAAACAAAATAACATTTTTCTTACAAAAATATTATTTTTACACATGTAAAAATATCAAAACACATTTATTACAATATTGTTTTCTTTTTTAATAATTTCTTTCTCCTTTGATTTTTTTTAAATTTATATTTTTTTAATTTTTTTTTAATAAAATTATCCTAGTTCATGATCCATATCATGAATTTAACGAGTTCATTCAGGTTAATTTGAGTTGTTTTTTTTTAATTGCATTGTTATTAATTTCATCCTTTTGTTTGAGAATCATCCATGTTGTTTTTATACCTTCAAAATCAATTAAATAATTATTAAAATAATTGTGTATTAAATATATTAAAATATAACTGACTTTCTTAAATAGCTTTTTTCTATTGAGTGTATGTAAGAAAATATATATATATATATATATATATATATATATATATATATATTAAATAGTATTTTTATTGGAGATGCTATTAGTTGATGTTATGGCGCCCATTGATGATGGATGGGCTCAGAGGAGTATTTAATGTGTGTTCACTGTACTTTTACAGTGCTTTCAGGTTTTACAGTCATTGAAAATAGTAAAAAGAGAAGGCGACAAGCTTTAAAGAAGAAACACGGGCACAATCCATAATGTTGAATCTGTGGGAGGACAGAGAATTGGGAGGGGGGTGAAATGATTGAAGAAAGTAACATGGCATGAGAAAGAAGGTTCAAAACAACCAAATGCCACAAGCATGGAATAATGCCTTGCAAAGCAACGGATTGCCCTTTGCATCAACAATGACAATTGGGTGGTGTGGCTCTCTACTCTTTGCCTAGGTGGACCCCACGCCAGTTGCTTACTCAAGCCTGCCGGGTCAAGGTGAAATGGTTGGACCAGCGTTCACTTCTAGGTAGGACCATTGTATCCTTTCTCTTGCAGTGCCTTTCCGAGTCCACGACACGCAATGATTGTATTTACATTGGACCATGGAAGGAATAGAGGCCTACTGATGCTTGCCATACTATGAACCTCTTCGAAATGAGACTAGAGGGCCTTGTTTCGATTGGCATATAGCTGAAAGTGCAACTCAAGACTTTTAACGTTGGATTCTCAAGTGTAAACACGCACACCTATAGCTGTTTGTCCTATAATTCTTCTAAATGATACTAAACAAGTAGATACTGGGAGGGGGGGAGCAAGAAAAGCTTGCCAAGTTTTAGTTATAGAGAGGGAACATTTATAACTCTATATTACGCTAGTTAAGATCGTCATCATTTCACTCGTTATTGCTATTTATCGCAGTTTTAACTTTCCAGTACTACAAAAACAAAGAAATTTCTCACTACCAGGAGGGAAGGAAAGGACATAAATAGAAGTGATATGAGCGAGATGAGAGTGTATAAATTAGCAAATTCAAAGGCTTGTGCTTAATAGGGAGACGGACTTTAACATACCGTTGCTCAATTGCAGCTACTTTTTCATGTATGCTATATGCAATAAATTAGGCTTGGACCTACCAGTTTGTTTGACTGACCTCTATAGTTCAACAGTGTTCCAAATAGTTGAGCAAATTGTGAGAGGCCAAACCTGTAAAAAATTCTATTCCGTTTCTTCCTTTCTTGGGCCCTTCTATTGCAATTTCCTTCCTCTCTTTCCTACTCTGTAAAACACAAGATGAAGAATAACATAGTTCTTTCCGCTGTTGTTAAAAAGAAAACGATAAGAAAAGCTGACTGGTTAATATCATGTATTATTGCATCTGGAAATCCACAATGTATAACACACTTACATTAGTTGTAATTTGTCTCGTAAATTTAATTCAGGGAAATGATTTGTATTGGCATCCTGGAACAGTCAATCTCATGTGCTCCTGATTATCATAACATGTTAAAAATTATGAAAGGATGGAAAACTTATCGAAGATGAAAGCACACAGAACTTGTAATTTTCCTAGATGTTCATGCATGAAAGTAAGCTGGTGACCATACGGTCCATACCAATAAAGTGAAATGTAGCATGGTAACTGCAGGTGGATTGGGAGTTACCTTCATATCGAGATCCTTCTGACTGCAATATACATGCTGTATGTTTCTGCATCTCCAGGTTTTCTTCAACCCAGCCCAACTATTTAGCACGGGTAAATGCTCTTACACTGACATCCCAGACACATAATGACTAATAGATAAGTAGCAGTGAATGTTTTACCACTTAATCTTGAACTTCAGGCAAGATTAACTAATGCCATGCCATGACCAACGCATCTTAACTTGAAATCTCAATCCAGCTCGTTCCAGCTGCTTTGACACCCAACTTTTTAGCAGCTTCCCTCACTTGGCTTAGACTATCCCACATTCCCAAAGTTCCATAAGCATTTGAAAGCATAACATAAATCGAAGGGTCATTTGGACAATTAGCAAGAAGGTTCTCAGCAATGGTACTGACCAATCCAGTATTCCTGTGAGTCCCACAGGCCCCAAGCATCGAGCTCCATATGGTTTTGTCAGGTTTAAATGGCATCTCAGCAATTAACTTCTCTACCTCTTTGAAACATCCAGCTTGACATAGAAGATCAACCATGCAATAATAATGTTCTAGTTGAGGTTCAAGTCTGTGATCACATTTCATGGTCCCAAATATGGTCTGTGCCTCTACAACCAAACCAGCATGCCTACATGCAGTAAGGACACCTAGATAAGTGACTTCATTTGGCTTTAACCCTGATTGTACCATCTGTTGGAAAATTTCAAGAGCTTCATTTGCCCTTCCATTCTGCGCACACCCCACAATGATCCCTGTCCAGCATACAACATCCCTATCTGCAACACAGCCAAACAAAACCAAACCATCTTCTACCTCACCACATTTTGAATACATGTCAATGAGGGCTGTGATGGTGACCTGTTCGGTTTCATATCCTCTCTTGATACAAAAAGCATGTACCTGTTTTCCGGTTCCAATAGATGCCAAACTAGAACAGACTTTCAGAACATTAGAAACAATATACTGATCTACTTCAACACCAAATGTAACCATATCTCTAAACAGTGACAAAGCTAAGGAGTTCAATTCCATCTTAGCGCACCCCATGAGTAAACCAGACCAAGCTACAATATCTTTCTTGGGAAGCCTATGAAACAGTTTAAAAGCATCTTTCATATTCCCCAGTTTTGCATAGAGGTCTACAAGGATGCTTCCAACAACATAATCTAACTCGTGCCCACTGATAACAATCAAAGCATGAACTTGAATCCCAAGTCTCACATTGAGCAAGTTGATGCAGACCTTCAAAGCACTACTCGAGGTGTAAGAGTCAACCGAAGCACCAGAATGATGGATTTGTGCAATCATATTAACAGCAGCTCTATTTTTCTCATGAACAACATACCCTGAAAGCATAGAATTCCAGAGTACTAAGCTATCACAGATTGAACCAGTACCACCTGAGTATTGATCAAACAGCCTTATAGCATCGTCTAACTCGTTGCAATTTGAATACATATCAACCAGCGCTGACACAGCGAAGCAACTAGACTCCAAACCAGACTTTAAAACATAACAGTGAATCTGTTTACCTGCAACTAAGAAACCAGCATAACTACATGTCTTAAGAGCACATGGAAAAGTAAATTTATCAAGCTTAATCCCTTCCCGGTGCATCTTACAAACAAACTGTAATGCACGTGAACTCCCATTTTCTGCAAGACCAGCAATAATAGTATTCCAAGAAACAACATTTCTGTCCGGCATTTGATTGAACAAATTAACAGCCTCCTCCACCAAACCTTCCTTAAAATACCCTGAAATCATTGTATTCCAGGAAGTGGAATTCGCCCTCGAAAAGATCCCATCGAAAACTTTTCTTGCATCACTCAAGCATCCGCATTTAACATACATATCCAAAAGAGCATTCAGCAAAACAATATCGTAATCCAAATTCTCTCTAGAAAATCTCTTATGAATCAGTCTACCCAGCTCAATCTCACCCACAAGACCACACGCTTTCAAAACCACAGAGTACATAAACCCATTAGGGACTTCTGATTTAGAATCTAACATCCGGGCATATAGCTTTATTGCTTCACGAGGCTTTCCATTGCTGGTATACGCAGAAACCATAGTGGTCCAGGTGACGATGTTTTTTACAGGCATTTCATCAAACAGTTTATATGCGTCGATTAAAAATGTGAAGTCAGCATACATAGATACCAAATTGCAGGCTATGTAGACGTTATGAGAATACCCAGTTTTGATCAAATGAGAATGAAATGATTTGCCTTGCTTGAGAGCTTTGACTCGCCCACAATGGCGTATAGCTGCAACTATATGCTTCAAGTCCATTTTCATTATCCACAAAGGTCAAAGAGCTCGGGAGTTGTTGGAGGAAGCTACATTGCTAGAAGTTCACTACACGTGTCATAGTTAGCCATGGAATGATAAAAACCTTCATAAGTAGAATTTATAAAACACATCGAGAATAAAAAAGTGTATGGATAAAATTTGCCAATGATTTATACTTCCTATACCAAACAAGGTTCTATTGCATAATATTTTTACATGAATTCTATAGCTATGATTTTCATCATTTTATCCAATTCTGTTATTTTGGATGTCACGTATCAAAGATCTACACATTCTGATAGTTGAGGAGGGCTGATTTTCAATAAAATATTTTTTTAAGATGATGGTGATATCTTATTAGTTAGTTAATCACAGAGTTATTTGAAATAAAAAGAAGACACGAGCTAAAATAAAAAATAAAATCCATGATAATGACAAAAAAAAAAACATTTCTACCGTATTTATTTATTTTTTCGAAGTATTCCTTTTTTAAAAAAAGCGGACCACAAGTTTCTCGTTGTACATTATAATGTTACCTGACAGATAAGATCAGCCCATAGGTAGACAAGACGATCTCTAGGCCCGCGTTTACACCACCAACAACAATAAAATCCAAGCCCCAGCTCCAGACTCGTTAGGATTGGCTTTATGATATTTTTGTATCTTTCCGCCGATCATACATCAAATGCTCTATGCTATGCTATGCTATGCTATGCTATGCTTGCACTTGCATGACGAAAATCACATGTAGCCAAAAACCGAGCATCCACTCGTTGCAGCCAACAGAAAAACTAGATACCGAAAAACTTCCAAAAATATAGGGAACTTGGACACGTTTTCGTGTAAAAGGTCTATCCGTGTTGGAAATTTGTTTTGATTAAATAAATTATAGATAAATAAAGAATTAAATTAAAAAATTTTAATTTTTTATTTATAATAACAATAATAGTGAAAATTCATTTAATAACATTATATCTTTTAAAATTCACTACTAAAAAATTAAACAAAAATTTAAAACTTGGATCTTTCAATTTTACTCTTGCTCTCATTTTTAGTGTTTTTTTTTATATTTTATTTTAACTTTCCTCTCAAATCTAGAGTTTGTAGCGCACACCTTGTGTAGAAACACATCTAAACCAAAATCACGGTATTAGATTTTAAAAACTTATATTACTAATATTCTAAATTCACAAATAATAAATGTATATCAGACTTAGTTATGCTTTTACATGCTTCCAGTTTCAAACATGTACAAACTCTGAAGTTTTTATTAAATATCTTCTGTCCTTGTGATGGTTTATATATCTTTAGTCTGATATATATTTACAAAACTTTAATTTACATCAAAAAGAATTCCTCAATTGAAAAAAATCGGAATCCACACATCTCTCCGCATGAAAAATGTAACAATCCACGAGAACGGGCTGAACTGCTGGAAGACCGCTGAAGAAAACAGCCCAAGCTGCACAGACTATAAAAGCATCGATGGATTATTATACATGAGATGAGAGCTAATCTGAGACTGGAACTCTTCCTCTTGTGGCCTCAAGTTGAGGATCAAGAACATTAAGAGTATGGTTTATCCCGCGCGAGGAGTCATGTGATTGGAGACAGTCACATTCTGGCAACGGGAACGTGTAGATCGAATTCTTTCTGTTGAATTTTCTGACTCTTGGAATCATCATTCCCTTGCGATCACTTTCAAGGAGCATCGCTTCCATGTCATCCTTGAAGTCCTTCCAGCTGCAAATCCAACGAGTAAACATTCCATCATCAACTAATGATACAGTTTTTTTCTGCATTAGGCCTTTGCCAAGTACTAGAGCTCAATAGCATCTTGCACTCTAGCTTTAAACTGTACATAATGCAAAAACCACTTTACCCTCGGTCTTCTCTGGTTAGTTTAAATCCTTATAACAACGTCCTCTATAATATATTCTTCCACAACGATTTTCAAATTCTTGCTTACTAAGCTTGTGGTGAAATAATCGAGAAATACAATCTCTGGAGCATTTTCATTGGTTGAATATACTAACTGCTAGTTGATAGAACATGCCAAACTGCCAAATGGCAACCACAAGACATTTTATCCGTCGATGTTTTCCCCTGAACCCTTATCTATCATGTCATAATCAAATAATCAAAGATAGAAGCAGATTGCAAATCTAAAAATTTTAACATTACCTTTTAACTCAGTTCCAATGAACACAAGGATATAAACGAAGAGGAATGACGCAGTTGATGGAGAAAATACCTGATTGTCATGTTCTCTAGTAGACCAACAAGCATGCGTTTATCAGGCCTTATGGTCTTTGCATGCCCATTAAAAAGAAATCTACGGTGACCCATCAGAAAATGTGGGAAGTTTCCACCGTGAGTTGTCACAAAAACCTCACTGAACAAGCATACAGTGTAGTCCAAAGCTGCCAGCCTCGAAGAGTAGCCCTGCAATCATAGAAAATAGGTGTTTTAGCAAGTTAGTAGAATAAGCTTCTGGGTCAAATTGAAAAATAAGCACATGCATAGCAGTCAAGACGTATTCAGCTTTTTATATGGGTTTGTTACTATATTCAGAATCATTTTGTATAATGTTCATATTCAAGCCAAGAAGCTGAAAAAAATAAACTCACTGTCTACTGATACAATCAACATAGCAATCTAGACATATTCAGCATCATTCAATTGAATTAATCCATGGACATTGCAAAATCCTATTGAACTTGTAGAAACTTTAAAAATAGAGTTAACTAGATCCCTGTACTTTATGAAACCTATTTAATTAGTCGCTGAAGATAATTGAAAAGTCTCTTAATCAACAGTAAACATCCTCAATTTAGTAGTTTCTTGTTCCAAAAATGTCTCCCGAATTAAAAAAAAACTCATATTGCCTAGTTATATTTTAATTTTTATATTGTTAAAAAAAATAAAAAACTTCAGAAAACAGCAAGAAATTGATGAAAGGACTAAGTTATAAATGAATTTAAAAATGTAAACATAGAAATTAAATATATAGTTTTCAAAACCATGAGGATTGATTGGATAGTTTTGTTAAATTATAGGGACTAAATAACAAATAACACTTGGAGCAGAGTATCAAGTATATTGCTTAGAATCCCTCGTCAAAAAAAATGCCTTCAAATTTGATGGCAGAAGCTCAGATAAAACGTGGGTTGTAAGTGAAGCAGGAATGGTAAAGTGGCGCATGCTGTAGACATATATGGTTTGGGTAATCTGTAAAGAATATCAATCAATTTTCAAAAACACCCTGATCCAACAAACTCCTTTAACCACACAATGCAAGAGAGGTATAGTGAGCATTTAGTATTTACCTGAAAAGGAGCAAGCTCGTCAGAGGTTGCAAGTGACTCCTTGGTGTAAAGATGGGGAAACATCTTCAATAAAGGAGCTAAATGTTGTTCTCCTTTGTAAATTTTCCCTGAGGCTAAATAAATTGAAGTGTTGCTACCGAACCCCATGCCACGCAGCATCATCCCGACCTATGCTGACAGGAAAAACATCATGTACAAAGAAAAGAGTGATTACTGGCCAAATTAGATCACGAAGATGAAAACCAATAAGGTGATTTGAAAGATAGTGTGCCAACAACACCAGGTTGAATTAAGAGTTATTCGCAGTTAATTTGCTTTGTTATTATCAAAACTGTAAGAATTTTGTTTTGTTTTATTGCACAATGCAACAATCTTTTTTGCAGTTTTTAAACAGTAATGAAAATGTTGCACTGCACAAAACAAACCAAGAGAACATAGAATGTACTAGGAAGTAGGAACTTAGAGAAAAAGCTCTCAAGCACTATTCAAGGTCATTCTATTTAATTTAGGATGCTATAAGAGCAAGTTGAAGACCATGGAAATTTGTGTAAGGCTGCAACTCATAGCCATTTTTTGAAAGGAAGAGCTCTACGAAAAGCTCAAATGAAAAATGCTAAACGAGGTAGATAAATGGGGTACCTCCAAGGGTGTTAGAGGGCATTTTCCATCTATACGATTACGACCAGCTACGAAGTTGAGATCTTTTCTTTTGAACTTCCCCTTCCACCCTTTTTCCCGAAATGAATGCATTTCAGACTTTTCAGCATCCCCTCCATCATACAAACAGCATGAGAAGGCCACCATGTCCTAAAAGATGAGGACGGATATGTTTATCGTTATGTGAAATAGGATCCTCAGCATGCTCAACATAAAATATTTCAAGGAACATAAACCTTGCTTAGAATAGAATAATATATGAGATTTAATACCTCCTCAAATCGAAGGTGAACGGACACATATTTTCCACCAGTCATTGAGCTCCTTTCAATCATTCGGTTTACCAATTTCTGTGCTAGGGTTGTTATAGGAGCAGAGAACCTCAATGCTCTGTAATTTGTTATGCACCTAAGCAATTGAATGTGAGATGGGACATTCATTGCCAATCTATTGGCAAAGGGTGCAATGCGGATGACCCTGTTTTGAAAGGAGTGAATAGTCAAAAACGAGCTAGAAGCGTGTTTCAACAGATATCTGGTTAGGAAGTAGTAAATGCAGAGATCATGATAGCTGGGACAAATTAGCAACTAACAGATTAGTCATTTTCCTTCAAAAAGATATGTTCTAATTGAGGGAAGAAATAAATGATAGTAAAAGGAAAAGAAAGAACAGGAAAGAATGCTTCATCACGTACCCTTGCTCCTGCAGGACAGGATAAACTTCTCCTAAATAATGTTTAGCAGGAGCCCATGCTTCAACACGGAGGTGTGGAATATTAGTAATATTGTGGTCATATTTTGATATCAACTCATCAGGCAACTCTCTAACCACTTTCACATAACCCTCAAGTGTGGCTATAAAATGATCTTCATCATATATGTCTCTGAACTCACTGTAAAACAAATGAATCTTTAGCTATAATCGATTTGTTCATGAACGATTCAGTTTTAAAAGAAATCACTGAAAGCAACAGAGTTCAGGGGTGGAACTCATTGTCCTGGTGCACTTTTGGCAAGTTTCCGAATACAAATAGCGGGTCTATTACCACTGTTAGTTTCCCCATCTGAACCAAGAACCTCAAATTTGCTCCAAAAAAATAGTTGGTTATACTTGATTACATACACATGCCAATCGGGATCATCCACAAACTAGAAGAAATAAAATACCCAAAAAACTGCTTATGCGTTTGCATCATGACATGTATGGTGCAATCAACATCAACACATCCATCAATCTAGACAGACATAACTATTGAAATAATTGCAACATCAAGCCTGAAGGTTTTTATGGCAAGCACCCACCACCATCTTGTCTCAAATTAAAAGAAAATGATATTGACAAGATCAGTATTTGATCACGTCTTTCAGATGTCATGCTTGGAGTAACTGTTACTCTTATAGGCAAAACCCTGAAAAATGGGGGCACCTCTCTCAGAAAATTCGAATATATTTACGTGTTTCAGTCTCAATTAAAGTTCTGCACCATCTCTTAAGCACTTCCAGGTTACACTAACACGACTTCTTTAAATTCACGACTGCATTTAGATAATTAGATCGTCATTACAGTAGCCAGAGAGACCTTAATAACAACCCACCACGTTTGAAATTTAAAACCTGGTCAAGGAATTTTATTTTTTATTTTTTTTTTATAAAAAGGAGGGAATAATTCAGCAGCTGACCTTGGATCCTTCCAGACAATGTTGTAACCAAAACTAGGGATGACCAGTACTGCATTCAAAATTCCAGCTACAGCAACTGCATTGCAGATCTACAACAAGACATGAGGGGCACATGAGTGCAGGCTTATCCTACAATGACACCGGAAAATGGAAAGCGGTAAATAGGATAATAAATAACATACCGCAGAGCGCTGTTGGTTAAGACCACCATTTGCCTCCACGATTAAGTACCCGGCGGGACCAGACGACACTGCACTTGAAAATACAAAATATCAGTTTAGCTTCTTAAAAACTCAGTTAATTTTTACCCTTATCGCTGATTAGCATGCCGACATTAGCTTTGAAACAGAAGGGACTCATGCCCAGGAGAAAGGCAAAGGGTTGTTTACTAGACTGAAAATTCTCAGCAACAATAACAACTACCTTCGACTGAGCCCAAACGCCGTCTAGCAGCTAACACGGGACAAGGTTTCTGCACTTTCATTCTCCTTTTGAATTGCCATACAGAAGATAACTGCAAAAAAAATATTAAAAATTATAGTTTAAGTGGGAAAAATAAATTAAAAAATATATATATCATTAATTTGGCTATATGGCATAACCCCTTGTTAGAACTTAGCAATTCACTTTATTAATAATCAAAAGCCTCTCGAAAATTAATAATGCCTCGATCATATGATTAAATTAGCCCCGCTCTCTTTAGACTTTGAGTTTTTCTTCAACAATTTTTCTGTTTCGGCCCCACGTAGTAATTCGGTGGTTGCAAGCTTTACTTCTTTCTTTTTTTTTCCTTCCTTTACTTTTCCTTTTTCCACTTTTGCTCAACAACCAAACAGAAAATAAAAATTAAACAACGCAAAAACAAAAGTTTACAAAAAAAAAATTAAAAAAAAATTGAAAACCTCGAGAGCAGTAGAATTATCAGTTTCGATATCATGCCAAAGCTTCTCCAACAAGACATGGCTTTTATAGATCGCAATAGGCTCACGAGAGTGACGCAAGAAATCCGAGAACCGGCCTACACACATCATCAAACCAGAAAAGTAGAGAAAGAACAAGAGCAGGAGGAACTGTATGTTCCGCCGTACAAAAATCCCGGCAGCCAAACTGTCTTTGCGAAAGTACTGCAACTGAACCTTCGAGCGGAGCCGCCGACGACATTGAGAGAAGCCGCTTGTCTGACGCCGTGGCGACGATGGTGGACTAGAAGAATTTCCGTCCCCGCCACTCCCCTCACTACTGACAACATTATAAGTTTTATTTTTCATTATAGTGTTTATAGCCATGCAAATAAATAAAGAAAGAAAGCTTATGTTCTAGAATGAGAGAAAGATCTTTTCAAGAAAAATGAGAGAGAGGGAGGGAGGGAGGGAGGGAGGGAGAGCTGTTTGTTTTTTGTGTGCCAGGAAATGATGAAAAGGATGTTTTGTTTTGTTTTCAGGTGGAGATTTCTTAAAAGATTATTTTTGTGTACAGTAGAGGGGGGAGTGAGAGGGAAAGAGGGCGGAGGGGGCCTGGGTATTCCAGTACATGATTTTTTTTAAAAAAATATCTTTTATTTAAAAATATTTTAAATCTCTCTTATTTCTAATATAAATACATTAAAATTATTAAAAACACTAAAATAATATTTATAAGGTGTGTGAGTCCAGCTTTTAAAAAAGAGTTTAATTTCTTAAAAAACTGCTTTTTTATTTTTATTTTTATTTTTATAATTAACGTTAGTGGGTATCATACAGAGTACTACTAAAGTGACACGAGTGAATGGATAAGTTATTTTTGGTAATTTGTGATTTTGATATGATATTCAACTCTTGGTGCTAGTTGTGGATCGGCAAGCAAGAGTGAGTTCCTGCAAGTCTATTTTGGGACTTGGAGATGCTTTGCTGGTATCCAACAAAACTTGTGGTGACTTTCAGTCAGAGCATACAGAGAGAATTGTTTTTTTTTCTTAGTTTAACGTAGGTACTCGGGCCAGTTTGTGTGTACCTCGACTAATCTTATGGGCCCTGAAGTTAACGACCATGTAAGCCTCCAGTAGCCATCATATGAGCAACCATATGGCTCGAACCTGAGACCACAGAGGAAGCAAACTTCTTGATTCCAAGCTCTTACTAATAAGCCACCATCTAAATGGTTTGAAAAACAAAATTAATTTTTTTTATTTTACATTATTTTTTTATTATATTTTATTGTTTTGATGTATTAATGTTGAGAATAAATTTTAAAAAATAAATAAAATAATTTTAATAATTTTTTAAATAAAAAATACTTTAGGCATAAAAGTTTAAAAATAATTAGGATGATCCGCAACAGAATTTGGTAACATTTGTGTTTATCTATTTAAAATAGTAAATTCATCTTTTAGGTTTTGATGGTTACCGTTTAGGAATACTGTGTAAAAATAAAATGTTACATAGGAACTCCGCTCGCAGTAAAAAAAAAAAAATTCGAAAACCTTGTCCAAACTAAATAAATACATCATACGTGTATAAATCGGGAAAAGGAATTATGGTCTAGAGATACGAGGGTAAGACACTTGGATCCGTTGAAATCTGTTAAATTCAATGTTGCGGTCTCATGACCACTTGTATCAATCATGACTTCCACAATAGACCGACGCAGCCAATCTCAATCCGTGAGTAACTTTCAACTTTGCTATCTAAAGCAATTTAACTTTTTATGGTATATTTCATGGAAATATCATTGATATTTTGGTGCTTTAAGACTTTATAATTGCATAAAAGCTGTTATAGATAATTAAAATTAATATTCATGCAAATGTGTAATGCTTAATTAGTATTTATTGAATAATTTCTAGTGCTAAAAGTTTGTCTAACCATCAAATTAATATTGTATACTGAATTTCTATAATAAAAAAACATATTATTGGAAATCATGTCATCTACTCTAATATCATAATCAAATTTCATAACAAAAAGCCTCATTATCTTATCGTTACCATTTGATATTTGAACTAAACTCAAAATATAATCACATCAATTAAAATCTAAATTAGCTCAATTATTTCAATTCAAAATAAATATCTATTTTTGATCATTTATTTTAAAACTCAATGCAAACCCTATTTCAACATTCATAACATCAGTTAATTGTATCCATTAGAGTTTAAATTATCTCAATTTAAATAATATATATAATTACTGTAATTTATAGTCGAACACATCGCAAACTCTAATTGCTATTGTTTTGACATTCACAACATCCTTAATGTATTTGATTCAAATCTAGTTGATTTAATAAATAGCATCAATTGCGTAAAAACATATTTAATTACTTGTCTCAAACCCCAAATTATTTTAGCCCGTATTATCTTGTAAAATTTTTAGTTTGCCCCGTTTGTTTGCTGGAAAGTAGTTTTTTTTTGTAAAGTAAATTCCGGGAAAAGTAAATTCCAAAAAATAATTTTTTGATATTTGGTAGTGTAATGAAAAATAAATTGGAAAACATTTTTCAGTGTTCGGTTATGTTATGGAAAATAAGCTGGAAAATAACTTATTAATGTTTTATTTTTTCAAATTTATTAAAATAATAAGGAACAAATCTTACAAATTAAAAATTTGAACGGAGATAAAATTGAAAAAAAATATAATTTCATAAATTATCTCAGATAAAATAAATAATAATCAAAATAATAGAGATCAAATAAAAAATAAAAAGATTGAAAGATGAAGAAATTATAATAATAATAATTAACATTTCATAAATTATTTCAAATAAAATAAGTAACAATCAAAAGAATGAGGACCAAATTTGATAGATAAAAAATTTCAATAAAAAATGACAAGGAAAAAGCAAATAGCAATTATAAAAACAATGACCAAAGTTAATATAAAAATTAAATTTTAAGAGATGAAATTAAAAAATAAATATTTAAAACAAAATATATATAACAATAAAAAGTTTGAGGATCAAATTTGATATAATAAGCAAATAATGATATTTCTAAATTTTTCACAACTTTCAGAAAGTGTTTTCCACCCAAATTTTCCAGGAAAACACTTTTCTGAAAACTAAGCCAAATTTTTCTTTGACTGGAAAGTGTTTTCCATTGATCAACTTTCCTAATGACAAATAAACACATGAAAGTTTGGAAAATGTTTTCCCGGAAATCACTTTCCGGAAAACAAACACGGCTAAAAAAAAAACACTTTCCTGAAAAACAAATCAAATTTTTCTTTGACTGGAAAGTGTTTTATGTTGACTAGAAATTGTTTTTCATTGACCATATTTTTTAATGACAAACAAACATGAAAAAATTTAAAAAATTATTTTTTAAAAATTATTTTTCAAGAAATAAAAATGGCCTTAAACAGTGCTAGTGTTACTAACGACAAAAAAATTAAAAAATTTAACGCGTGGCTTATACATATGTTCCCGCGTTGCTAGAACAAATTATAGCGGTGGTGTGCGTCAGCAATGCTAGTGATGGGAGGGTTCATGAAAACAGTGGAAATGACAGCGGAAGAAGTGATGGTGGTGCGGGTGCGCGGGCTAGTGACAGCGGGGATTGCATGCTTTTTTTTTTCAATGGTGTTATTTTCATTTTATTGTAGAGACTAATATAATTTTATTTAATATGAGTCTATATTACTCTTTAATTTTAACTTATAAACAAATTAAATTTAATATAATTTTTAAAATAATATTAAGAAGAAAAAAGATAGCAAGAAAAGTAAAGGAAAAAAACTATATTTTAAATGTTTTATTTTATTTTCAATTAGTTTGAATTTTATCATTTACAGTATATGTTTGTCCTAAACAATGTATCTTGGAGGATCGAGTTTGTCATTTATAATCACCATACTTTCTAGTTTCTAATATATATCTCTTGCAATTAAATTATTATTTCATGAACAATATTAAAATATTAATAATAATATACAATTTTTTATACTAGAACAATTCGTTTAGCAAATCATTTATAAGATTTACAGTATCTACTAGCTAGGGAAAAAAATCACGAGACCTGTAGTTTTTGCTACCAGCTTAAACATTAATATTGTAGAAAAAAAATATTAGACTTGTGTTCTGAAAAATAAAGCCACAGTTATTTATGAATAATATTAAACTACTTTTCCTATACATTTTTTTTTTTTAGAATAAAGAAGGTCCATTGTAAAATTTATTACTTTTAAAATTTCAATAAAATAAAATAAAAAATATATTAAATAAAGCTATTTTAGCATCTATATTAAACAATGGAGTGTGAATAGCACTGCTTTGTTTTGAGGTAAAAATCACAATTCCTCTTGGAATGTTTTTCTTCATGGATGGTTAACATCAAAATATTCCTTTTTATTTTACATTTTTTTGTGAAAAGAATATCAATGAAGTCAAGTTTGCCGACAACGTGGAAAGAGACCCTTTAAATTTTGACGGAAGCAGCTTTAACCTTCGAAATTCCGGCTCATGTCACCTTGATGATCTCCCCATGTAATTTCTTTGATTTTCCCAAGGAGCCATCAACATTAAAATTAAAGAAGTGTTCTTTGCATGCTAATAGAATTAGAAGAAAAAAAACTAAAAATCATCAGTAAAACACTGTAATTACAGAGACATTTTATTGTTTATTAGAATAGTGAAATAACTAATTTCCTTTTTACCAGAAAATTGAAGAACCTTGCAATTTACAATTTGAGATAGAATCATCTTTTTCAATGGATCCATTAATTATTAATTATTGCAAGATTGTTTGAGGATAAATTGATTAAAATATCTTTTTTTATCGCACTAAAATGATTATTTTTTTTAAAAAAAAAGCAAAAGAAATATTAAGCTTTTAGTCAGAAATTTTTTTGTCTATTTTAAGAAATTACATAGTAAAATTACAACCATAACCCTAAAAGAAAAAAAAAGCCAAACATGTGCATAAAAGCTTCTGTCTTTTTTAATTTTTTAAACAGCTAAATAATAATATTACCCTTGAAATCCAGAAAAACCAAGGTTGGTTTCAAAAATGTTTTAGTCTTTTCATTCTCTTTTTTTAAAAAAAAATTTCAGATTTACATAGAGGTTGTTTAGTAACTTTAAATGATTAAATATCATTAGAAAAATTGTTGATGTGTTTGCACACGTCAACCCCTTTTTTTTTAATAGCATGTGTGGGGTCTTATAATTATCAAAATCCTCTATCCATAGCTATCGAGAGCGGCGAGTCATCTTTTTTTTGGTAGTGTGGTGCATGCTCACGATGGAAGTCCAGTTGGGTTGCTGTAGAGGTTTTTTTTTATCTATTTCATGCTCTTGAGATTTATGTTAGCCCTTCCAGAAAACAATTGTGTTTTCCGGTTTATAATTTTATCGATTTTGCTATTATTCTTTTGATTATTGCTTATTTTATTTTTGATACTTTTTAAAGTTTGGCTTTTTTTCAATCCCATCCCTAGTCATTTTATTCTATTTGATTTTTTTTATCCAATTTATCTCTTCTATTTTTAATTGCTTTTTTATGTGTTTTGTACTTCTCTTTATTGTTTTTTTCTTTCAATTTCATTATTTATCATATGATTGCATTTATTATTTTTAATTCAACTTTGATCATCGTTTTTTTTTTTGGTAATTTTTCATCTCTTTTCTTGATTTTTCTTTTCTTTTTTTCCCTTGACATTTTTTTCATTTATTTTTTTTAATCCAATTTTGATCCTTATTCTTTCAATTACTTTTTTTTTAATTATCATTTTCTTAGTTTTTTTTTAAAATAAACCCCTAATTATTTTATTTTATTCTGTTTTTATACTATATTTGATCCACATTACTTAGGTTTTAAATTGTTTCACGGTTGAGAAATTTACCTTATCATTTTTTATGATTGTCTTTCTATAGGATAATTCTCGTCTCACAACTCAAACCCGATTTAAGTTTAGTCTTTTTTTAGGGTTGTTTATTAAATTTTTTTTTCAAATTCATAATTTGACATTTGGTTACTAGGCATTTAACTTCATTGTTTGTTCTACTTTTTTTTTGTTAAGTTATCTCAATCTCATATCCAAGATAACAGGCTAGTCGAGTTAACATAGGTTGACTCACACTTTTTTTCTATATTTTTTTTAGATTATTTTTTTTAATTTAATCAATTAGCATTAAATTATTGGCTCTTGAGCTTTTTGATTTTTTTGCTTTTATTTCCACTGGGCTATCCTAAGTACAGGATAGTCAAATTAGCTCGGGTTAGCTTATGTTTTCCTTTTCAATGTTTTTTTTTAATTTAAATTTGGTTTTTCTTGCCAGGTCTTTTTTTTGGAAGTCTAACCTTTTTATCTTGATTCCATGTTGCAGGTGGCAAGTTAGTTAAATTAACCCGGGTTAACTCGAGTTTTTTTTCCCTCAATTTTTTTATGATATTATTTTTTTAATTTTTTTATTTGACATTAAATTATTGATTCTTGAATTTTTTTGTTTTTTTTATATTTTTTATTAGATTACCGTGAGAGCATGTCAGTAAAATTAACTTTTTTTTTATAGCTTTTTTTTTATATAAATGTTTTTCAGTATAAGGAGTGATTTCTAAAAGACAAGGCCTAAAAGAGACACATGCCCAGACCCCTGATAAGCCACAAAGATCAGCACAGGAGGACTAGGGAAACTCGCTCGGTTTTTTTTTTCACTAGGTCATTTTTTAAAATTTTATTATTTTTATTAATCTTGCACAATTATGAATTAGTTAAGTTAGGTTGGATTAACTTAATTTTCTTTTAATGTTAATTTTTTTTGAGTTTTTTTTTGTTTCTTGACATTAAGTTATTATACTTTGAGTTTTATAAATTCTTTTTGCTTTTCTTTTTATAAATTATTTTAATTTTATATCCCGGATACAATGCTGGTAAAATTAATCCAGATTTACTTTAATTATAAATACTTAAATATTTTTTTTATATATTAGAAAATATTTAATCCGGCTCATGAATGCAGCGCGGGTCACCTACCTATTTTAAGACAAAACAGAAAGCTGAGGAAAGACCTGGAAACCACAATTGGAATAATTAACCTCTAGCAACTTTGATTCACGGCTAACTCGCAGGATTACTGTCCAGCATCGATTGATTGTAAATAATGGAGCTAACCAAGAGTTTTCAGCTAATACTAGATAGTAGGATTACTGTCCAAAGACCATCCTTTTCCCTACTAGCCGGCCGGGTTTATTTAGCTTTCAATTTGATCAGCGTTTTCCTGATACCATGATAGTTTTTGAAAAATAAATTAAAAAAATATTTTTAGTTATAATTTTTTTTTAAAAAATAATAATATTTAGCTAAAAATATTGTAACATGTATTGAAAGCGTGATAAGAAAAGAAAAATGCCCACTCTTATTTTTCAAAGCATCTTCAAAATCCAAGGCACAACAGGAAAAATAATTGAAAGCGTGATAAGCCAGAGGAAAAATTATAAAATAAATCTCCTAAAGCAAAATTCGAGACCAGAAGTCAAACACCATATCGTAGAAGATTGTGAAAATCACTATCTAGTTATGCAACTTATCCATGATCAACCTGTTGCATGATTTGTTTAATAATATGGCTAATGAAAATACTTGAGGTCAAATTAAAAGTAAAGTTTATTTATTTTTAGATTGAAAATGAGGTTTATTTGTTTTTAGAGTTAAAATCTTGTTAATCTTTAATATACTTTTTTTAACATGAAATATTAGCATGATTTAAATAAAATGCGAGTGAATAAAAAACTAATATCAAGGAATTTTTTATTGACATGTTTTGATGAAATATAGCATCCTTTAAAAACTATATTCCATAAAAAAACAAGTTTTTCTCATGGCTTATTTAGTAAAGAGGTAAATAGTTAATATTAAGCTCAAAAGATATTCAAGTTTTCAGAAAAAACCATCATAAATATAATAGGCTTTGAGCTTAAACCCTTACGCATGGACTTTTGCTTGTGCCCATGCTTAGCATGGGTTTGAATTTATTGTAAAATAATTTTTTGTACTACATAAAATTATTTTTGGTTGATCTATTAAGAGAAGAGAGGTTTAGGAAAATTTATTTATTTTATGTATTTTAAATTTATTTTTGATATTAGTATATCAAAACGATATAAAAATAATTAAAAAATACTTTTAAAATGTTAAAATAAACAAGATAAAAAGAGCATGACGACACTGAAAAGATTAAATAACAATAATAATAGTAGTTCAACATGTAACTTTTTTTTATTATATAAAAATACAAGAATTTATTATATATATAAACAGATCATGAGTTTGGTTCACAAATTTGGGTTAAATTTCAAACAAATATATAAATAAAAAAGGATGACAGCACCCAGATGGATCTTGGAGAATCTTCAGAGCAGCAAGTAAAAGGTCACATGGCGCTTTGGATTGCACACACTGCATGGAAAACTACCTTACACGTATTTACTGATCTATACAGCAGAGTTGTGGACAAGAACACTGAATCTCAGTTAAGTGAATGCGGCTGCCTGGCCTGTCAAGCACATGTGAGTGTGTAATACTTCCCACCAAGAAAACCTACTCGCAATATTTCGCAAACAATGTTTCCATGAAACATAGATAGGTCAAAATAAAGCACCCCAGTAGCTTCAAGGACCACAGGTCAACTTCAGAGATAAAGCTACTATTTGCAATAATTGCGACGAGGGATGTTTATTTTTTTTTTAATTTATGTTTTTAAATATATTTTGATAGAGCGATGTTAAAAATAAAAAAATATTATTTTAATAAATTTTTAAATAAAAGTATTTTAAAAAACAATCATTACTACATTAATAATTAAAAAAAAAAAAACACAAGGATACTCCAGTGCCAAGGCAACGGGGAAAATGAGAAAAGCTGATGTTACTATGAACTGGAAAAGTAAACCCGATCAATGGCCGCACATCAATGAGAATTGGAAAAGTAATTCATCATTTTCTTTCTCATGGACGGTCGGGATATCTTTAAATTAGCAAAGATTAATTAATAGTAGAGGCATATAACTTGACCTATAAAGATACCCCGTTAATTACTTTAAATTAGCACCCAAAAAGAAGAAGAGAGGTAGGCCGTAGCTTTCCTCAGCAGGTATCGTACTCGCTGAGGTTGAAAGGGAACTCTAATCCATCAACCTGGCAGAGAGGAAACTTCAAAAAGGGTTTGATGCTCTGTTTTGTTTTATTTGGAGCATCATTCGTTCATGGCAACTTGGGGGTAACTGGCAGTATTTCTTTTTTTAAAAAATATATTAATTTTTTTTTATTTTTTTTTAAAATAATTTTAACATTATCATATAAAAACAATATAAAAATACCAAAAAATAAAAAAATATTAAATTTAAGTAAAGAAAAAATAAAAAAATAAGAGTTTTCTAAAATATTTTTAAAACAGAAAAAACAGATTCGAAGAAAAAATCATGTAATGATTGATAAAAGGAGCGAGGGAATGGAAGAAGCACAAAAGACATGAAAAAGAAGGGCCCGAATCTCTCCGATAAATGTGGTTTTATCCACTTTTGCGGGATCCCAAGCAGCAAAGTGGACTGACGGGGCTCTCATTTACCAAAGTACCCTGATGTTTTGGGATGTTGTTATGACCTTATGAGGTTAAACTTGTCAATTCGGCCTCGGCACTCCGCCCTTGTTAATTCTTTTCGTTTGTGCCCACTTTACTTTTCATCTCGATGGACTCGCTCACGGCTTTTAGCTAAGTTGTCACATCGTCTCTGAACACAGTGAATGAAGAGAAAATAAGAAGACGGAGAAGAAAAATGAGAATAGAAATGGAAAAAATATTCTCTACCCCCAAATTATCATCATTCTATTATTACCGTGTTTCTTTTATAATTAATTACTAGATGCTATAAAAAAAATTGCCATATATTTTTATACCTCTAAAATTTCAGGTAAAACAAACGTAGAAGATAAAAAAAAAAAAAGATGTTTTAAGCGGATATAGAGCGAGAGTGAAATTGTAAATATAGAATAGGCTAACGGTCGGATCGCTTACTATCCCTGTCCAATCAGCCTTTCAAACTCAAATCGACGCCAACAAAAAAGGAGAGGACGTTGACGAACCAAGCAACCCTCACCAGAATCCATTTTCCAACTTCGCTAACGTCACAAAATGCTTCCTCCAAAACGCATAACAAGAACCGAAGTATTTTATGGTCGCTGCTGCGGTATCGTCTGGATCTCCACAAGGCATCTAAATGCCCCTTCGGCAATTCATGATCTCCGGCTGTATTTAGCTAGGAGATTTTTCAACAAAAACTATACATCTTGAAATCATATTCATTTAAAAAAAAATTAAAATTTTTTTGTTTAAAATAATATTGTTATATATATTTTCAAATTATTTTAATAAATTGATATTAAAAATAATTTTTTAAAAATAAAATAATTTTATTTTATTATATTTTTTAATAAAAAACACGATCAACCCTCGTAATCTCAAAAAATACTAAAACGATATTCAGTAAAGTTTTGGAAACCAGTTGAAAGCTAAAAGTTACAAGCTATAAAATAAAGATTTTGAAAACCATTTGTCAGCTATGGTTGCAGTAGCTATAACAGCACATTGCCACTCTTTTACAACTACAATCACGGCTACTGCAACCATAGCTAGCAGCTCCGACCTTATCAAAAGCTGAAGCCGTACCAAAACTGATAATATCAGTAGTTGACGTGTCCCGTCTCCAACGCAACACGTAACCCTAGCCGGAAACGTAACAATTGAGAAGTGCAAATGCCACTCACAAGAAAGTATCTGAAAATACTGGCGGGGTGGGCTCCTTCCCGTCGCTGGCCCCGACCAGGCAAACATTATTAGAAGACATGAATAAGATGGTTATTGTGATGGGTCAGTGATCGGATTCAATTGTGATTTCAAGAGCCAAAAGATTCAGTGCAACTTTAAATGCACGTCTTCTCTTCTAAGACGATACCCATCACTGTGGACCTCGTTTCTTCAGGACGCCCCTCCACCTTTCTCCTCCTTTACCGACTTGCAAGAGACCACGTGATATATATATATAGACACACACACACACTAGTTGCTTTGTCCGTGTGTTGCCACATGCTAATAGCATATTTGTGCGTTATCATAAATTTATAAAAAAAATATTATTATAATCACAATATTTTTTTTAAAAATTAAACTTCAAAATTAAATTTTCAACCAACTTAATATTAAAAAAAAATAAACAAATAATTTTAAAAATAAATCATAAAACACAAAAAAAATTATATAGAAAAATACTACAGCAATTTATAGTGTTTTGTGAGGAAATATACAATTATAATTTTCAACCAACTTAATATTAAAAAAATAAAATCAATAAATATAGTTTTAAAAAAAATCATAAAAAAAACAAAAGAAAAAAAAAAACTATGCAAGAAAACATTGTAGCAATCTATAATTTCATGAGAAAATCTACGGTTGTAATTTTCAACCAGCTCAATATTAAAAACAATAAAATCGATAAAGATAATTTTGAAAAAAATTATAACAAAAAAATCATAAAAAAACTACATTTGTAATTCTCAATCAATGATGTTATAAAAAAAAAACTACAAAGCTAAATTTTCTACCAGCTCAGTATGAAAAAAAAATCGACAAAAATAATTTTGAAAAAAACACAAAAAAAAGATAATTTTAGAAAAAAAATAAAAAATAAAAAAACATGTGGGAAACTAGTTCAATATAAAAAAAAATTCAATAAAGATAATTAAAAAAATAATAATTAGCCATACCTTTTAGAGTATTGGTAATATATATATATATATATATATATATATATATATATATATATATATATATTCGGGGGTGCTTGGTGAGGAACATGACTTAATTTGAGAATTTGGAACACACATTCTATTGGACAGCTTGGCCGGCGAGCTCGTATTATCCTCACAATGGGGGTATAGGGTAAGCACCATGCACTTTGATGGAAAGAGTAGGAAAGCCAGCTCATTACTCTGCCTCTGCAAAAGGTCTTAGGTAGCGATCATTTTCAACAAATAAAGGGGACAAAAAAGGCAATTTTTGACCAATCGTGCGATTTGGATTTCTGTTTGCAACTAGCACATTGAGCTCAGATAAAACATGCACATCCCCGTACCTAGGCAATGCGTTATTGAATTAATCCTCGGGCAAGGCATGCACATTCCGACACCAATTAGTTTCTGGATTCTCTTGCTAGAGAAAAAAAACAAAACTTTTCATCGTAGTTCAGACCAAGTATAACGCTGAAGTTGAAATAACGTTTTCACACAGCAGCGAGTCCAGCAGCAACGCTTTCATGTCATAGCGGTTTCCCACAAAAAAAATGTAAGTAACCTATCAACAAGGCAGGTGAATCTAACCTCGATCCATCAACAGGGTAGCTCCCAGTAAGTCAAGGTACAGCAGTTTAACTATTAAAACCACTGCATCTGTGTCGGCCGTGATTAGAAGCAACCAGGCCTATGGCCTATTATCATCCACCCCCAGCTCAAATCTCTGATGAAAACAAGGCTCCACATAATGAAAGAGAAAGGACTAAGAAAAAGGGCAAAGAGACCTTTCTATTATGATTAACTTGAAAGACCATGCATTGCAGCTACCTTCCATCTCAATTCATATTGATTATGATACCAGTTACACTAATTAAAAGTTATAGAATGGTATAGAAGAAAATAAGATCCAGAGCAAGCACAAAGATTAACCAGTTTTTTAGTCTGATGATGATCATGTTTTCAACATTCAGAAGCTCCAACCCTGTCACGCGGGATCAGGCGCAGTTCAGAACCATGTTTAAGGAAGACATTGCCTGGCACATCAAAGTCACGTGAAACAAATATCAAAATACTTAAAAACACTGCAGCGTAGTGCACAAATCACTACTAAAATTACTAAAATTATATTATCATCAACAGATACTTCCTATCGCCTGGAGCTAGCAAATGAAAAGGGAGGCAATAGCATTCATGCATTGCATTGCTGTAGCATTCATGTTAATGCACTTATGCTATAGTGATAATATCCTAAACAGAAATCTTATCACTTGTTAGTGTTATCTGGTGAAGATGGACAAGGTTAATGCTAAATGATTAGCGCCTTGCTCATGATGCCAGCGGTTACTGGCAGTGGCATACTTCTCTTTCAAATTATAACGCTGAAAATGGCAACCGGAAAATGGAGATGGGACACGAGGCACGCATGCAGCTTAATAATATAATGATCAATCAGCACAGATGCGAATATCACAAATACTTGAAGAGACAACATAAAAAAAAACACTGACAACACAGCTTAAAATGTAAAGGGAGCATGGCATACCTGCACTTTGCTGAGGATTGATTCCTACTCCATCTACACAGCAGTAAAACAAGAAGTATGATGTAAGAAATAGTGAAAGACACGAGGGAAAAAGTGATCAGAATGGCCTAAACCACATGTTCATAGGCATAATAAAGATAAATGCAGGCGATTCATTTAAGAAACCAAATATGATTTTTCTGTCCGGTTGATTTGAGATGGCTAATCTCTTCATAACACCACCGTCAATTTTAGTTATGAAGTCCCAAATCCCAGAGACAAGGCAACCATAAATCAGGGCAATTTGTTACAGAAATATCAAGTGTTTGCTTACGTCTAAATCATTGAAAATCATCAATTACCATACCAATAAATTTCTGGTTTTATATATAGGAAAAAGAGGAGCAGAAATCAAAACTTTTTAAATTCCTCGCCCAACACCGAATCAAAATCGAAGACAAATACAGAACAAAATACAACAACAGCAGAACTGCTGCACAAGCATAAAATGATCCTCAGGGACTAGAAACAGTGAAAAAACATTAAGTGAAACAACAGTATACAGAGACTGAACAAATAGTTCAGATATGATCAAAAGACCGGGGTTGAACCAGAATATTTTAAACTGACTCAAACCCTCCATTCTCTGTTCGCACGTCTATTTTTCATGAGCTTTTTCAGAACATGTTGTCCCGAATTTAAATTTCTTTCAATTCTAAAAGAAGAGATGCTTTCCGGTACAAAATTCACAAAACAAATCAAGGGCGATGAGTTTTCCGGTCACAAAAAAATCTTTTACTTTAAAAACACAAGAGATCACTTTTCACATACAAGACGCAAAAAACCCATGCTACCTGGTTACCAACTCTAAATTTCAGAGCCAAAGAGGGTACAAGTGCAAAAAAAAATGTGATGACGCAATCGTCAAAACAATCAATTTTTTCAAGGAAATCTCCAATCCCAGGGACTAGGCAACTATAAATAGGAGAATTTTGTTACAGAAATCCCAAGTGCTTGCTTGCGTCTAAATCAGTTGTTGAAAATCATCCAACACCATCCCAATAAAAAAGTTCTGGTTTTATGTATGGAAAGAGGAGATGCAGAAATTGAATAAAAAGGAGAAGCAGAAATTGAATCATAATTTTTCTCACACGCCACCAAATCAAAGTCCAAGACAAGCACAGACCAAAATAGAATTCCAGCAGAACTGCTGCAGGGCCATCCAATAATCCTCTGGGTCTACAAACAATGCAAAAAAGTTTTGACTTTTCAACCACGGAAACAAGGCTCAATGTTTCAAGGGACTGCATTGCGAAATAACAGTTTAGCAGGGACTGAACAAATAGTTCACATGGTATCATTTTCCAAGCTCAAATTGGTATTCAAAAAATACCAAATGTAATCTCTGTTGGGACACTGGTTCAACCATCTCAGTTGAGTGCAAAAGCATCAAGAGAGCAGCCTTCCACTTTTGAAAAGGAAAAACCACTAGATGTTTACTTATCCCACAGTCACAGAATTTAGCAGCTTTTCCCAATCAAAAGACCAGGGTTGAACCATAATATTTTAAACCGACTGAAACCCTCCATTCTCTGTTCGCACATCTATTTTTCATGAGCATTTTCAGAACATGCTGTCCCGAATTCAAGTTTCTTTCAATTCTAAAAGAAGAGATGCTTTCCGGTACAAAATTCACAGAAAAGTAAAAGGTACTGCAAGGGCAATGAGTTTTCCGGTCACAAAAAAACCTTTTACTCTAAAAAAACAAGAGATCACTTTTCAAATACAAGGTGCAAAAAACCCAAGCAACCCGTTTACCAACTCTAAATTTCAGAGCGAGAGAGGGTACAGGTGCAAAACAAAATGAGATGACGCAATCGTCAAAACAATCAATTTTTTCAAGGAAATCTCCAATCCCAGGGACGAGGCAACTATAAATCAGGAGAATTTTGTTACAGAAATCCCAAGTGCTTGCTTGCGTCTAAATCAGTTGTTGAAAATCATCCAACACCATCCCAATAAAAAAGTTCTGGTTTTATGTATGGAAAGAGGAGATGCAGAAATTGAATAAAAAGGAGAAGCAGAAATTGAATCATAATTTTTCTCACACGCCACCAAATCAAAGTCCAAGACAATCACAGACCAAAATAGAATTCCAGCAGAACTGCTGCAGGGCCATCCAATAATCCTCTGGGTCTACAAACAATGCAAAAAAGTTTTGACTTTTCAACCACGGAAACAAGGCTCAATGTTTCAAGGGACTGCATTGCGAAATAACAGTTTAGCAGAGACTGAACAAATAGTTCACATGGTATCATTTTCCAAGCTCAAATTGGTATTCAAAAAATACCAAATGTAATCTCTGTTGGGACACTGGTTCAACCATCTCAGTTGAGTGCAAAAGCATCAAGAGAGCAGCCTTCCACTTTTGAAAAGGAAAAACCACTAGATGTTTACTTATCCCACAGTCACAGAATTTAGCAGCTTTTCCCAATCAAAAGACCAGGGTTGAACCAGAATATTTTAAACCGACTGAAACCCTCCATTCTCTGTTCGCACATCTATTTTTCATGAGCATTTTCAGAACATGCTGTCCCGAATTCAAGTTTCTTTCAATTCTAAAAGAAGAGATGCTTTCCGGTACAAAATTCACAGAAAAGTAAAAGGTACTGCAAGGGCAATGAGTTTTCCGGTCACAAAAAAACCTTTTACTCTAAAAAAACAAGAGATCACTTTTCAAATACAAGACCCAAAAAACCCAAGCAACCCGTTTACCAACTCTAAATTTCAGAGCGAGAGAGGGTACAGGTGCAAAACAAAATGAGATGACGCAATCGTCAAAACAATCAATTTTTTCAAGGAAATCTCCAATCCCAGGGACGAGGCAACTATAAATCAGGAGAATTTTGTTACAGAAATCCCAAGTGCTTGCTTGCGTCTAAATCAGTTGTTGAAAATCATCCAACACCATCCCAATAAAAAAGTTCTGGTTTTATGTATGGAAAGAGGAGATGCAGAAATTGAATAAAAAGGAGAAGCAGAAATTGAATCATAATTTTTCTCACACGCCACCAAATCAAAGTCCAAGACAATCACAGACCAAAATAGAATTCCAGCAGAACTGCTGCAGGGCCATCCAATAATCCTCTGGGTCTACAAACAATGTAAAAAAGTTTTGACTTTTCAACCACGGAAACAAGGCTCAATGTTTCAAGGGACTGCATTGCGAAATAACAGTTTAGCAGAGACTGAACAAATAGTTCACATGGTATCATTTTCCAAGCTCAAATTGGTATTCAAAAAATACCAAATGTAATCTCTGTTGGGACACTGGTTCAACCATCTCAGTTGAGTGCAAAAGCATCAAGAGAGCAGCCTTCCACTTTTGAAAAGGAAAAACCACTAGATGTTTACTTATCCCACAGTCACAGAATTTAGCAGCTTTTCCCAATCAAAAGACCAGGGTTGAACCAGAATATTTTAAACCGACTGAAACCCTCCATTCTCTGTTCGCACATCTATTTTTCATGAGCATTTTCAGAACATGCTGTCCCGAATTCAAGTTTCTTTCAATTCTAAAAGAAGAGATGCTTTCCGGTACAAAATTCACAGAAAAGTAAAAGGTACTGCAAGGGCAATGAGTTTTCCGGTCACAAAAAAACCTTTTACTCTAAAAAAACAAGAGATCACTTTTCAAATACAAGACCCAAAAAACCCAAGCAACCCGTTTACCAACTCTAAATTTCAGAGCGAGAGAGGGTACAGGTGCAAAACAAAATGAGATGACGCAATCGTCAAAACAATCAATTTTTTCAAGGAAATCTCCAATCCCAGGGACGAGGCAACTATAAATCAGGAGAATTTTGTTACAGAAATCCCAAGTGCTTGCTTGCGTCTAAATCAGTTGTTGAAAATCATCCAACACCATCCCAATAAAAAAGTTCTGGTTTTATGTATGGAAAGAGGAGATGCAGAAATTGAATAAAAAGGAGAAGCAGAAATTGAATCATAATTTTTCTCACACGCCACCAAATCAAAGTCCAAGACAAGCACAGACCAAAATAGAATTCCAGCAGAACTGCTGCAGGGCCATCCAATAATCCTCTGGGTCTACAAACAATGCAAAAAAGTTTTGACTTTTCAACCACGGAAACAAGGCTCAATGTTTCAAGGGACTGCATTGCGAAATAACAGTTTAGCAGGGACTGAACAAATAGTTCACATGGTATCATTTTCCAAGCTCAAATTGGTATTCAAAAAATACCAAATGTAATCTCTGTTGGGACACTGGTTCAACCATCTCAGTTGAGTGCAAAAGCATCAAGAGAGCAGCCTTCCACTTTTGAAAAGGAAAAACCACTAGATGTTTACTTATCCCACAGTCACAGAATTTAGCAGCTTTTCCCAATCAAAAGACCAGGGTTGAACCAGAATATTTTAAACCGACTGAAACCCTCCATTCTCTGTTCGCACATCTATTTTTCATGAGCATTTTCAGAACATGCTGTCCCGAATTCAAGTTTCTTTCAATTCTAAAAGAAGAGATGCTTTCCGGTACAAAATTCACAGAAAAGTAAAAGGTACTGCAAGGGCAATGAGTTTTCCGGTCACAAAAAAACCTTTTACTCTAAAAAAACAAGAGATCACTTTTCAAATACAAGACCCAAAAAACCCAAGCAACCCGTTTACCAACTCTAAATTTCAGAGCGAGAGAGGGTACAGGTGCAAAACAAAATGAGATGACGCAATCGTCAAAACAATCAATTTTTTCAAGGAAATCTCCAATCCCAGGGACGAGGCAACTATAAATCAGGAGAATTTTGTTACAGAAATCCCAAGTGCTTGCTTGCGTCTAAATCAGTTGTTGAAAATCATCCAACACCATCCCAATAAAAAAGTTCTGGTTTTATGTATGGAAAGAGGAGATGCAGAAATTGAATAAAAAGGAGAAGCAGAAATTGAATCATAATTTTTCTCACACGCCACCAAATCAAAGTCCAAGACAAGCACAGACCAAAATAGAATTCCAGCAGAACTGCTGCAGGGCCATCCAATAATCCTCTGGGTCTACAAACAATGCAAAAAAGTTGACTTTTCAACCACGGAAACAAGGCTCAATGTTTCAAGGGACTGCATTGCGAAATAACAGTTTAGCAGGGACTGAACAAATAGTTCACATGGTATCATTTTCCAAGCTCAAATTGGTATTCAAAAAATACCAAATGTAATCTCTGTTGGGACACTGGTTCAACCATCTCAGTTGAGTGCAAAAGCATCAAGAGAGCAGCCTTCCACTTTTGAAAAGGAAAAACCACTAGATGTTTACTTATCCCACAGTCACAGAATTTAGCAGCTTTTCCCAATCAAAAGACCAGGGTTGAACCAGAATATTTTAAACCGACTGAAACCCTCCATTCTCTGTTCGCACATCTATTTTTCATGAGCATTTTCAGAACATGCTGTCCCGAATTCAAGTTTCTTTCAATTCTAAAAGAAGAGATGCTTTCCGGTACAAAATTCACAGAAAAGTAAAAGGTACTGCAAGGGCAATGAGTTTTCCGGTCACAAAAAAACCTTTTACTCTAAAAAAACAAGAGATCACTTTTCAAATACAAGACGCAAAAAACCCAAGCAACCCGTTTACCAACTCTAAATTTCAGAGCGAGAGAGGGTACAGGTGCAAAACAAAATGAGATGACGCAATCGTCAAAACAATCAATTTTTTCAAGGAAATCTCCAATCCCAGGGACGAGGCAACTATAAATCAGGAGAATTTTGTTACAGAAATCCCAAGTGCTTGCTTGCGTCTAAATCAGTTGTTGAAAATCATCCAACACCATCCCAATAAAAAAGTTCTGGTTTTATGTATGGAAAGAGGAGATGCAGAAATTGAATAAAAAGGAGAAGCAGAAATTGAATCATAATTTTTCTCACACGCCACCAAATCAAAGTCCAAGACAAGCACAGACCAAAATAGAATTCCAGCAGAACTGCTGCAGGGCCATCCAATAATCCTCTGGGTCTACAAACAATGCAAAAAAGTTGACTTTTCAACCACGGAAACAAGGCTCAATGTTTCAAGGGACTGCATTGCGAAATAACAGTTTAGCAGGGACTGAACAAATAGTTCACATGGTATCATTTTCCAAGCTCAAATTGGTATTCAAAAAATACCAAATGTAATCTCTGTTGGGACACTGGTTCAACCATCTCAGTTGAGTGCAAAAGCATCAAGAGAGCAGCCTTCCACTTTTGAAAAGGAAAAACCACTAGATGTTTACTTATCCCACAGTCACAGAATTTAGCAGCTTTTCCCAATCAAAAGACCAGGGTTGAACCAGAATATTTTAAACCGACTGAAACCCTCCATTCTCTGTTCGCACATCTATTTTTCATGAGCATTTTCAGAACATGCTGTCCCGAATTCAAGTTTCTTTCAATTCTAAAAGAAGAGATGCTTTCCGGTACAAAATTCACAGAAAAGTAAAAGGTACTGCAAGGGCAATGAGTTTTCCGGTCACAAAAAAACCTTTTACTCTAAAAAAACAAGAGATCACTTTTCAAATACAAGACCCAAAAAACCCAAGCAACCCGTTTACCAACTCTAAATTTCAGAGCGAGAGAGGGTACAGGTGCAAAACAAAATGAGATGACGCAATCGTCAAAACAATCAATTTTTTCAAGGAAATCTCCAATCCCAGGGACGAGGCAACTATAAATCAGGAGAATTTTGTTACAGAAATCCCAAGTGCTTGCTTGCGTCTAAATCAGTTGTTGAAAATCATCCAACACCATCCCAATAAAAAAGTTCTGGTTTTATGTATGGAAAGAGGAGATGCAGAAATTGAATAAAAAGGAGAAGCAGAAATTGAATCATAATTTTTCTCACACGCCACCAAATCAAAGTCCAAGACAATCACAGACCAAAATAGAATTCCAGCAGAACTGCTGCAGGGCCATCCAATAATCCTCTGGGTCTACAAACAATGCAAAAAAGTTTTGACTTTTCAACCACGGAAACAAGGCTCAATGTTTCAAGGGACTGCATTGCGAAATAACAGTTTAGCAGGGACTGAACAAATAGTTCACATGGTATCATTTTCCAAGCTCAAATTGGTATTCAAAAAATACCAAATGTAATCTCTGTTGGGACACTGGTTCAACCATCTCAGTTGAGTGCAAAAGCATCAAGAGAGCAGCCTTCCACTTTTGAAAAGGAAAAACCACTAGATGTTTACTTATCCCACAGTCACAGAATTTAGCAGCTTTTCCCAATCAAAAGACCAGGGTTGAACCAGAATATTTTAAACCGACTGAAACCCTCCATTCTCTGTTCGCACATCTATTTTTCATGAGCATTTTCAGAACATGCTGTCCCGAATTCAAGTTTCTTTCAATTCTAAAAGAAGAGATGCTTTCCGGTACAAAATTCACAGAAAAGTAAAAGGTACTGCAAGGGCAATGAGTTTTCCGGTCACAAAAAAACCTTTTACTCTAAAAAAACAAGAGATCACTTTTCAAATACAAGACGCAAAAAACCCAAGCAACCCGTTTACCAACTCTAAATTTCAGAGCGAGAGAGGGTACAGGTGCAAAACAAAATGAGATGACGCAATCGTCAAAACAATCAATTTTTTCAAGGAAATCTCCAATCCCAGGGACGAGGCAACTATAAATCAGGAGAATTTTGTTACAGAAATCCCAAGTGCTTGCTTGCGTCTAAATCAGTTGTTGAAAATCATCCAACACCATCCCAATAAAAAAGTTCTGGTTTTATGTATGGAAAGAGGAGATGCAGAAATTGAATAAAAAGGAGAAGCAGAAATTGAATCATAATTTTTCTCACACGCCACCAAATCAAAGTCCAAGACAATCACAGACCAAAATAGAATTCCAGCAGAACTGCTGCAGGGCCATCCAATAATCCTCTGGGTCTACAAACAATGCAAAAAAGTTTTGACTTTTCAACCACGGAAACAAGGCTCAATGTTTCAAGGGACTGCATTGCGAAATAACAGTTTAGCAGGGACTGAACAAATAGTTCACATGGTATCATTTTCCAAGCTCAAATTGGTATTCAAAAAATACCAAATGTAATCTCTGTTGGGACACTGGTTCAACCATCTCAGTTGAGTGCAAAAGCATCAAGAGAGCAGCCTTCCACTTTTGAAAAGGAAAAACCACTAGATGTTTACTTATCCCACAGTCACATAGAATTTAGCAGCTTTTCCCAATCAAAAGACCAGGGTTGAACCAGAATATTTTAAACCGACTGAAACCCTCCATTCTCTGTTCGCACATCTATTTTTCATGAGCATTTTCAGAACATGCTGTCCCGAATTCAAGTTTCTTTCAATTCTAAAAGAAGAGATGCTTTCCGGTACAAAATTCACAGAAAAGTAAAAGGTACTGCAAGGGCAATGAGTTTTCCGGTCACAAAAAAACCTTTTACTCTAAAAAAACAAGAGATCACTTTTCAAATACAAGACCCAAAAAACCCAAGCAACCCGTTTACCAACTCTAAATTTCAGAGCGAGAGAGGGTACAGGTGCAAAACAAAATGAGATGACGCAATCGTCAAAACAATCAATTTTTTCAAGGAAATCTCCAATCCCAGGGACGAGGCAACTATAAATCAGGAGAATTTTGTTACAGAAATCCCAAGTGCTTGCTTGCGTCTAAATCAGTTGTTGAAAATCATCCAACACCATCCCAATAAAAAAGTTCTGGTTTTATGTATGGAAAGAGGAGATGCAGAAATTGAATAAAAAGGAGAAGCAGAAATTGAATCATAATTTTTCTCACACGCCACCAAATCAAAGTCCAAGACAATCACAGACCAAAATAGAATTCCAGCAGAACTGCTGCAGGGCCATCCAATAATCCTCTGGGTCTACAAACAATGCAAAAAAGTTTTGACTTTTCAACCACGGAAACAAGGCTCAATGTTTCAAGGGACTGCATTGCGAAATAACAGTTTAGCAGGGACTGAACAAATAGTTCACATGGTATCATTTTCCAAGCTCAAATTGGTATTCAAAAAATACCAAATGTAATCTCTGTTGGGACACTGGTTCAACCATCTCAGTTGAGTGCAAAAGCATCAAGAGAGCAGCCTTCCACTTTTGAAAAGGAAAAACCACTAGATGTTTACTTATCCCACAGTCACATAGAATTTAGCAGCTTTTCCCAATCAAAAGACCAGGGTTGAACCATAATATTTTAAACCGACTGAAACCCTCCATTCTCTGTTTGCACATCTATTTTTCATGAGCTTTTTCAGAACATGCTGTCCCGAATTCAAGTTTCTTTCAATTCTAAAAGAAGAGATGCTTTCCGGTACAAAATTCACAGAAAAGTAAAAAGTACTGCAAGGGCAATGAGTTTTCCGGTCACAAAAAAACCTCTTACTCTAAAAAAACAAGAGATCAGTTTTGAAATACAAGACGCAAACAACTCATTGTAGAAAGGATTAAAAGTTAAACAACAGTTCACAGTGTGATAATTTTGGAAGGTCAAATTGGTTGTCAGCGAAACTGAAACTGCATGTGATTAATGATATAACATGGGTTCAGGCATCTCAGCTAATAGAATATGCTCCATTAGATGCCACAGTTCATAACCTTATGTTTGCATAAGGTTAAAATCTGTCACAATTATTCTACGCTCGAACACGACTAAGAGCTTTTGGTTTCAACACTATCTTAGAAGATCTCATCAAATTATTTTAAACGACCTCAATATTTTGCTGCTCTCATATTTACATAAGCACTTTCTCATTACATGTAACAAAAAAGAAAAGAAAGTTATGAAACGATGTTTTTTTCTTAATTTATCGGAGGCATGTATATATTGATAATAAATAATAAGAGAATGCTAAATTATAAATTGTTCTAAACAATACGAATAACAAACACAAAGGGAGAGAATTACCGTTGGTAATGATAGCACTGGTTTGGGGAGGAACTTTGAATTCCTCGGCAGCGAATTTGAGAACGGCCGTGAAAGGGGCTGCTTCCGGTACGCTAAATCTGAAATTTCAAAAATTAACAGATTGAATTAAAAGAGATAAACCACACATGAAAGGAAAAGAAAAAGAAATTGAAAGGAATCAACGCACACTTTGAAAGGGAGCTTCGGATCGGAGGTGAGCGTCACTTTGAACGACACCTTTCCACCACCACCTGCAGCAGCACCGCCACTCGCCATTTTCTTCTCTGTTGGGATTTTGGAAACGGACCAGGGAGAGATCTTACCGCGTTATATATACGCACTGCTTACGTTGGACGCGTCTTGCGTAACCTTAACGCAGCACTGAGAAACGTAAGAAGGATGGGCCGTACTTTACCGCTGCCTCAGGTTTATATTTAGTGGGCTGGGTCTAAGTACGGCCCATCGTGTCTACGGTCCAGTGCTCTTTCGGCTCAGGGTACGTTGTTTGGGAATTTCGATTAGGGTTTAAAAAACAGAGCTTAATAGTTAATTGTGAATTTATTTTAGTTAAAGGGAGTTAAGTTAATTATAAGGAAATAAAGGGATTTAATTGTCAAAAAAATACTGGAGGGAGTTGACATTTATAGAGGGTCTTGGGGATAGAGGTGTGGTTGATTTTGTTTCATAGAACCACATAAAAAACATGTATTTGTTTTATTAGTATGGGGTATAATTTATGCTTTGAGATGATTGTATCTTTTTTAAAAGTCATCCATACCTTTAAGCCAAACACATACTAGAGAGATGAACTGAGTAGTTTGTGACTTCCCAGCTGTTTATTTTATACGGGTTTAATAATTGAAGGAAGATTTTTAATTTTAGTAATGACCAGAGAAATGGAAACAAAAGAAAACAAATAATATTTGAATATTCATAATGGTTGGGGAAAAATAAATTTTATAAAAGATGTTAAAAAAACAACTCGTTTGTAATATTTATATTATTTAAGTTGAATTAACTCAACCCATCAAAATAAAATAATATAAATATTATATATGATAGTAAGTAGAATAATCTGATAAATGATTATTACGAGTTATGTGATAAATTGAGATATTTAAGACTTGACCAACTCGACTCAACTCATATATTTTATATTTATTTTGTTTTTATATATGTTAGTTTGTGAATTAATCATTTATTTTTATTATATTTAAAAATATCTCATCTCCAAAGTATTTATTAGTAAGTTTTGTATTGGATTTGTTTAATGTAACGAAAGAAAGCTTGTCTGTTTACTAGAAAGGAGATAAAGATAGTTATAATTTAATGTTGATGCAAGGTATTAAAATTATATTTAATATTAGAATATCATATGACATCTATAATTTATATTGTAGGTTTGTCTATAAATAAAAATCTATATAAATCAGCTGCATAAATCCTATGAATCTATATAATATCCATATAAAAATCAGCTTGTTAGGAAAAAAAAAGGAAATGAAACATATTTATAATTAGTAAAATATTAAAACTTGAGTTAAATATAGTTATGTATTCAAACCCCGTCCAGTTATATTCATAAATGCCCATCAATTTTACCCTTGATATGTCCAAAGAGTGGAGATTATTTTTTTAAAACATCGATTTGGAGCAATTGCCACCTCACTTAAATAAGGGGGTAAAAAAAAACTGAGAATAAAAATTGAGTAAAACAATAAAAAGAAGAAGAGCCGTAATAAAAATTATTATGTTTAAATAAAACCTAAAATTTAAAAAACACAAGAATACTTCAAAAGTAAACTTGATTCGATTCCATCTCTTCGCTACTCTCCTTGAATTTTGATATTTTCATGATTTTCTTTTCCAAAAAAAAAAAAACTAAATTTTGGTTTTGAAATATTTTTAATTTCTCTCTCATTTACTTTTACCACATTGCTCCATCAAAAAACTTGATCTCATAAAATTGACATTAACGGCACCGTTTGACATTGTTGGCACCTCTCTTCTCCTCATCACACGAATACTAGTTTACCTCTAGTTTCATTTCGGTTGCATGATACCTTAATGAGGAGATTTTCAAAATCTATTTTTATTTAATTATATAATAAAAATTTATATTTTAAATAACTATAGCAATCTAAATCGTGGAAAAATATTATCTATTTATATTTAAATTTTTTTAATTTATTACTGTTTCAATAAAATCATGTATTTTTTACATGTAGGGTAAATTTTTTAATGAAAACATGATACAAATAAAATAAACATTTATAATAATTCAAATTTCAACGTGGGAGAAAAAATGCGTTTCTTTTTTCATGTTTTTTTTAATATAAAAAAGTGCTATTTTAAAGAAAAAATAGGCGTTATATGAAAATAATTTTCATTCAAAACATAAAAAAGTCATAACATGGTAATTCTAATGGAACAATATAAAAGGAATGATAGAATAATTAATTTCAGAATATTATAGCATAGAAAATAAGGTCTTATTGAATGTTCATCAGCAATTTTGTTTTTGAAAAAACATGCAAATTATATTTATAAAATTTTTTTATAAATTAATTGATAATATCATAATAAAAACCTCAGAATTTATTTTAAAAATAATATTTTTAATTATAAAAAAATTATTAACGCCAATTAGAAACAAAATAAAGAAATTAATCTTCACTGTAAGAAGCAAAAAATCAATGCACATGCAAATACTTTACTTTAGTTATCTTTCTTATCTTATTTGCTTTCTTTCATTTATCATTAATGAAGTTTAATTTTGATTGTTAAAATTTATTTATTTAAATTTTAAGAAATTTTTTTTTTTACTATCTTGGTGATAATTAAAATAAATATTCATAATTAATGATCTAAATTTTGAGAAAAAATGTGTTTCTACAATTGAAATTCATTTTTGTTTTTTATTTTTATTTTGATAGAGATGTGGTTTTTTATCAATAAAAATATATAGCAATTAAAATAAATATCTATCGAAACTCAAATGATTTAAATTAAGTAAGAAAGAAACAATTTATTTGGCAAAGCTTCACTTTTTTTATGTTGTTTTATTCTTAATTTTGAGAGAAAATAAATTTTTTTTATAAAAATCATGGTTATTTAAATAAAAACTTATCATGATTTATAAAGTAACTTTAAGGAAAAATAATAATATTTTAATTATTCTCAAGCAACTACATAAAAAACAAAAATATGGAGATAGTAATATAGAAACTGATAATGATAAAATACATATTTTGTTCTTGTTGAATATTTATGCCACCGTTTTTAAAAACTAGTGCATGTTAGTATTATATGTAATCATAAAAAATAAATATTATAATTAAAAATATTACAATAAAAACTTAAATATAATTTAAATAACATGGATTAACTTATTGTTTTTTCAAAATCATTGTAATTAATTATCTAAACAGTAGTTTATTCAGAGATATAAAAAAAATACAACAACCTAGAGGAGCAAGCAAATGCACTCCGGTGTCGTCGGCAAGTCCACCCAGGCCAGTTTTTATATATATATATATATATATATATATATATATATATATATATATATATATATATATATATAGTAGACTACACACGATGAGTCATCGATGCTAAATATCATCCGTCTACAAGCACTTTTGATCACCAAACCCATCTTCGATGACTGAAAATACGAGATGATAGTTTTTGAATTGGCTGATTTGTTGTTAGGTTTGTTTTTTAAAATATTTTTTATTTAAAAATATATTAAATACAAAAATAAATAGAACATACTATATTAAAATTATTTTTTTACCGGGAAATTTTTTTGTCAAACTATAAAACCATATTTTAAATAATAAAATACATTTTAAATGATCTAAAAATTCAAAATAAAATAAAATTCAAAAACATTTCTTAGAAGGCTAATAGTAAATAAACAGTAAAAACACGACGGTAGAAGTACATGATGTGTTAGTTTCTTATATAATACAATAATATTTTTCATCCTAAGTGCTCTTGTCCCAAATATACTTAACTAGAAAAGGTTAACATAAATGCTTTAAAAAGTGTTAAATCAGGGATGATTTGTCCTAGTCGGTGCCAAATCCAGACGTATATATACTGAAGTGAAAACTTAGGAGAATAACTACTAAGCTGTTACCGGTTATTCCCCAACCACCATGTTCATCTCTCTCATTTTATTACATTGCTAGATATTAGATCCCAGTAAAGTTGAATATTTTTTTAATAAAAAATAAATATGTGGATTTTTTTAATTTTTGATATAAAAAAATTTTCAATCAGAAATTAAAAAATTTATACATACATTTAATTAAATAAATGAAGAATCATCCGTACTAATAAACAAAAAAAAATAGCTATAACTAAAGATTAAATTAAAAAAATTAAAAGATAGATATCCATTACCATATTTGATCAATTATACACTAAGTTGTGTTTATATTTCTGATTTTACTCGTATGTTTTAAAGTTTCGTATAACTTATAATATAATAATTATGATATGGTTAAATGTAATTGGCCGCGCTGCAAGAGGTGCAAATGGGTAGGAAGGTATATTCTATATAAACAATAAACAAATGACATTCTTTTTTTTAAATTATTTTTAGAATGAACAAATTAAGTTGAAATAAACAGATGAGCAAATTCGCTATTCAAGATGTACAAGGTAAAGCTCATGGAATTAAAATGAGACTTCCTTTAAATTTCAAAAAAAATAAAATGTGTTTTCTTACTTGAAAACTATTTATCAGAAAGTAAGAAACAGTGGCACTGCGAACACGAGAGCCCACCATCTAGTAATCAATGATTTCAGGCCTTCTGATCCACTGCAAACAAGCTTGTTGTCATGGTAGGTGCAAACCGGTTGCTTCCTGAAATTAAAACAACAGTACTGTTAATCGTGTTTATGAATCATTATATACAGGAGAGATTGAAAATCTCAGTATCTGTAGATGTTCTTCCTGTTTACTGACCTGGACGAGCAAAAGGAAACGATATAATCAGTCCCTGAGCACGTAAAAATACTGGTAGGATCATCATATGCATAGCTATAAGCAGTAGGGCATGCTTCTTTGAACTTCTTTGAATAATATGTAGGTTGACAAACCACAGGGTTTCCATAAACTCCCCTGCAACAGTATTCATCCGTGTTGAACACGTCACAAGCGCTTCGACAAGCGATAACCTTTCCGTTGGACTTAACAGCGAGCTCGGAAGGACAAGTATCCCTCAGATCTGCATCACAGCCAGCAACGCTGCAATTTCCTTTACCATTCACTGGTGTAACGGCTATTGGCAAATTAAAACCGTCGACAAGGCTGACATCGTAAAAGTCGAGTGTTGTTAGGGTAAATTCAGCAAGGGAGGCTGGGGTCTCACCGGAGGCCTTGCATTTCAGGGATGTGCCACAGGGCCCCGTCTTGCATGAACCACTTCCATTTTTATCGAATTTGCAGCCTGTTCTGCCCCATATCCGGCCACTCCAGCCAACCGGAGCAGTGAAAACAATTGATTGTCCTGATTTTAACTCAAATCCACCACCATTGAAGTTGTCACCTGGGGTGACACCCGGCCATACCGTTTCTTGGCAATAATTAACTATGGTAAAAATCCTCGCACACTCCATCATTTTTGGCCCTGCCAGTCACGAAAATTGAGATAAAAATGGGAAAAAATTATTATCGACGCGATCCAAAATGTTTAATTTAATGCCAGCTGCTAGTGATCTAATTTCTTTATTGTATAATTTATGAAAAATGGCTTTCAAGTTTAAATAATGCTTTAAAATTTTATATATTTTTTAATAACTTATGATAAAAATAATTTAAATTCAAAAAAAAATTTAGCATAAATTAATCTTTTTTTATAAAATAAGATATATAAGTACTCACAGTCAATAAGTAAGTTAAAGATCGATCTTAGTTTTTAATTAAAGCTAGACTTTGACACCATTCTGTGACAACTTTTTTCATTAAAGTTACAAATTACTTTAACCAAAATATTTATCATTTTTATGTTAAAAAAATTAAAAAAAAAATCAAATGAAATATAAATATTTTTAATCCTAGTTAGATTAAAAAAGTAAGCATCTTGGTCGTCAATATATAGTGTAGCAACAAGCTCACCAAACCAAAGGCATTGCTGACTAAATTAACTAATTAATTACGGAAATAAAGAAAAAAACTGATAAAGATTTAGAAAGCATTTACCTGATGAAATCAGGAGTAGAATCAGCAGTAGCGGCAAATGCACATGGAGACGTGTCATCTTTCTTAATTTGCTTGTTGTGCTCTCTATAGAAGTGGAAGATTTAAAATGTACCCGACATATAAAGCAGAGCGGCGAAGAATACGTGTGGAGGGAGGGATAGGACGTAAAATCAAAACACGAGTCTATTCTAGGGAGGCTGTAGGGCAAAGCTGGATGATTCCTTTCCTCATCCTTTCATGCAAGTTTATTCAGGTTCCGTTCATTCCTTTTTCTCTACTTTACTTTCCAGTTTCATGCATCAATGTGATCGGTGGATCCGGAACCCGAAAAAAAAAAAAGCCAACGGTGGATCAGCAGAACGTGCCACCTTGCGATAATTAATCTGTAATCCGTCTCCACTTTTTTCCACACTAGTATTCATTTGTCTTTATAATTTATACTATAAATTTTTCCAGCAACAACCTAAAATCAAAGGATAAAAATAAAAATAAAATTAATTTTAATTTTTTTAAAAAAAACCGCGTCAACCTGATTCACTCCACTAACTTACTACCCATGACATGAAATTAGAATTAAAAAATAATCAAGATCAACCTGGTTCACCTCTTTAATTTTTTTTACTTGAAGGACAATGAAATAATTTTACTGTTCTTAAAAAAAAAAAAGATGTAGGAGCCCTAGAATTCTTTAACTTATTGTTTGCTTTTTAAGGGCATTTATATCATTTTACTATATAAAAAAGGTTTACAGATCATTATACTATCAATTAATTTCATAATACTATATGAACTTCTTAGAAAAAACCATTTTACCCTATAAAAAGGTCATTTAATTTTTTTAATGAAGGGAAAATACATCATTATACTATAGCAATCTATAATGCAATGAGTCTAGCCCTATAATAAAATATTGGTGGGTTTTAGGTTTTTTTTTAAATAGTGCTAGAGTATTAGTACTTCAATTTCTACCATTTTTTGTTTTGTTTTGGATATCTAGCCAAATTAATTTTTTTAATGAAAAAGAAGTGTTGCTAGCGTGTTTTATAGTAGAAAAAAATTAAACCTTATAAGATTAAACCAATGCAATCTAATCAACTTAATGAGTTTAAAAACAATTTGAACGATAAAAAAAATAAACGCTCATAAAATCAAGCACTAACAAAATAACAAAACATTTATTTGAGACTGCGATAACTTAATAAAAAACAAAATAAAACAATTTGTGAAAACCAATTTAAAGTAAACCAAATGTTAATCTTGGGTGGGTTTGGATAGGGCAGCGCTCTTGAGCCATGATAAAAAAACATGAGCATACATGTCTCTAGCTTAGGCCCATGCACTTGAGCTTTAATTTTTATTTTATTTTTTGAAAGGATGAACGATATGTTTCTACCCTGTATTTTTTTAAAAAAATAAAGGAGAATAAGTGACACGTTGCTTATTGTGCAAAGATTTCGACAGCTAAAGGGTTGCATAAGATTATGGTAAAGGTGTTTTACACTAAATAATTTATTCTTCAACTATTTTTTGACCTAAAAAGACAAAAAAAACACTATAGAAAACTAAATAATTTTTTTATGCCTTCTAATAACCCAAAAAAATCTAAAAATAAAAAAATAAACCTAAAACCTAGATTTTTTTTAGATTAGATATACTACCTTATATAATTTCAAGGCGAAAGAATACCCAAGTGAAACTACTCTTATTTAATGAAACATATTGACATCAATATCGATTATTTTGATGGTCAAAATCGTTATCAATCGATTTTTTTTTTACTACCAGAATTCAACAACTCTCTTTCATATATTAAACCATATATTGTGAAAAGAAATGAAGTTCTTTTTATTAAAATTGAATATTCAAAAAATATAAAGAGGCTACAAAGTTATCACTTGAAAAGTAAGATAACCAAAATAAATCTTTCACTTCGGCTTTAAAAGTCCCACACATTTTCTTGGCATTTTTAACTTTGATATTCAATCTTTCAATTTGATCATCTCTTGACAAATCAAAGGAAATTGAGTACTAGTGTGGCCATAAAATGATTAATTCGTAGAGAAAAAAAAATAAACTACCAAATTAAAAAAAAAAAACATTGTGGATTCCTGGAAAAAAAAATCTACGCCTTTCAGTTTTTTTTTATTTAAAAAATCTAATTTCCAGTTTTATAAACAATACGAAAAGTTCTCAAACTCCTTTTCTAACCACCCATTAGCTGAAAATTGATATACGTACAATAATGATCTACATTTGTCAGTTCGGGTTTGCACTCGTAGGCTTAGAAAAAAAAAAAAACACAGTTTTCATGTGCTTTGGGCTAGGCTTCAGTCATTTGTCGACATGGACACGTGGCTGTAAAGAGCTATTATAATGGGCTGAGGGGGTGCAGAATGCAGATCCTTTTCTCTATGACGATATGAAAGACTTTTATCAAGCCGTACTAATAAAGATAGGGACACCCTCAGGTCAAGTAAATGTTGCCAAATTATAGACATACACGTCGCTGGTCCGCATAATTTTTTAAAATATAAAAATATATTAAAAACATAAAGAATTTCTTAATTGTTTTATTAAATATGATGTAATGAGATTTTTTTTAAGTGTTTTTTATGTTAAAATGTATTGAAATTTTTTTTTATTTTTAAAAAATTATTTTTAAAATTAGTACATAAAAAAATATAAAACACACAAAAAATTAATTTTTATTTTTTTTAATTTTTAATGAATACGGTTTGCACTATGTTCCTAAACGGACTCTAAAAATAACTTATAATTTAACTTTTTACTTAACTTGAATTTTTAATTAAATTATGTAGAAATTTACTTAAATTAAATTGATTAATTTTATTAGTCCAAATATAATCTTATAATTAGTAAAAACATGATTTAATTTTTTAAAAAAATTTATAATAATAATTTTTTTAAAAAAATTATTGAGATAATGATAGAAGTAATTGATTCAAGTCCCAACAATACTTGTTATAGATGTTTAATAATTTTTTATAAATAATTTTTTTAATTACATGAAAAAAATATATGCATGTAAAATTAAACACCAATTTAAAAATAGATATTTATTTAAGATCATAATAATTCTATAAAAAATAATAAAAAAATAAATCATGCCTATTTATTTCTCAATCAAGAAATTTTTTTAAAAAATTAAAGGATAAAAAAAAACAAAAATACCATATCTGTTCAGTGAATAAATTCATCAATCTAGCACGCCGAACATGTTACTGATTATAGAATATAGCGGAATTATAATCTGTCACTGTTTGCTCGAGCCCTAGCGTCGGGTTCTCCTTCCCGGCACTGGATCAGTCACTAAGCGAATGTGCAACAATCAAACCATCTGTTTTTCTATTCGTTCTGTCTTCACAGCAGGCCAACTAATCTAAAGTCTAAACTACTAATTTACAAAAAACTATTAGAAAAGAAGTTCCTCCCCGCTTTCACAGCACATAGCTATTGATCTCCTTACCAACCAGGTGCTCCTCCGATCTCGCCGCCAGTAATGCTCGATTCCCACCTCCTGATCTCGCCGCCAGTAATGCTCGATTCCCACCAGCCTCTCCATCCTAGCTGCAGAAAGTTATGCCACAAAGAAAAGGATTGGGAGCCCCCCCACCCCCCCGGGATTGGGGATTATGCAAGCAAAAATGAATTAATTAACAAAACTCCCATCTCAATATCCTTTTACTTTTTGAAAAAAGTTGTGAGAAGTTATAATTAATAATTGTGTTTGTTATTGAGAGATAAAGAGAACCTTCTCAAAAGCAAGAGAACATGCGATTCTTTTTTTCTTTTTTCTACATGATTTTTTCTGGTACGAGAAAAATGATGAAAAGAATCCACAATTATATATGTTTTATGTTAAAAACACTATTTATGGTAAGAGAATCGAACACTAGCTAGATATGATAATACCCACATTCCATGATTCGAAAAGCTTAATTTCTCACATAATAAATGGCACTTCATTAACTGTAAAAGAATTCCAATTGAGATCATGTTGCATCCTCTAACAGTTAGCTTTAGCTCTATGTTAGAACTTGGCTTGGTAGTTAGATGTCGGTTGACCTTTAATTGTTGTGTTAAGTATATGAAATATGGGTTAAATGCTTATATTTTCAGGTTTAAAAGTTGTGCTGTGGAGTGAACATGTTAATTAGTCTCTGAGAAGTATAGGTCTTGGAAATAAACATTATTTAATTTATTTAGCCAAAAACTTAGTTTTAATTAAGCTCAACCTATAAAAATTAGTAATATTAACTCAACTCGTGAATATCTATAATATCCTTAAAAATATAGCCCAACCTGATATATATTCTTAACTTATCTTATCTAAAAAAATTTGAATAAATCGGATTTATAATTTGTAAAATATAAAAACTTGAATTGGATACAATTATGAGTTCAAACTCAACCCAACTAAATACATGTATGCCATTTCTTCGGTTCACACATGGTTATTAATTTTTCACCATGTTTATATACTTGGCATGTTATTAAAGTTATTTTTACATGTGATATCATAGCCTTCTTCTTACTATATTGATATTTTACATGTGGTATCATACTATCATATCCTCCTTATTATATAGATTAGTGTTAATTATATTCTATATTCGTGATTATTGTATACAATTTCTTAAAATAATTCACCATGGCTCTGCAAGATTGTATGTATGTCTTCATGATCACAATAGTCTCTTTGAAATCCAATGTTTTTATAGTCATTTTGTTAGTGAGAAAAGAAGGAAGATTTAGGCTGTGACTTATCAATTAAAATGCTAACTCATATCATTAATGTAGTTACTTTCCACCCAATCTTAATTTTAATTTTCAACATTTTAATGATAATCAATTATTGTGGAACCCATGGGGTGCAGAGTAGAAACTAAGAAAACACGGATCCAGATATATCAATTTAAAGCTTATAGTCGATAATTAAGGATGCTATGTTGAGATTGTGATATTAATTAATTTAGGAATAGCCAACGACATCTTGAGTTATTTTGTAATTAACTTTAATGCAAAATATTTTTTGAAGGCCATGAAGGGATAATTTGTTCATTTTGACAATATATTGACTATTTTAAAAGTCACATATAAGAGAAAAATTATCAATTAATTAATTATTGACCATAAAAAAATGAACTCTCTCTTTGTAATAAAATATGATCCTTCTCCCAGTGATTTTAACTAAACTTTCAAATAGATTCAACCGATCAACGGTAATAATAAATAAATTTACAACTCCATGATGTAGACTTGTCACCCCATTCATTCAAGATCATGATTGAGATGAGATGATGCCTAATCAAGTGGGCCAGAGAATAGACATTGACACGTAAGAAAATGAAAATAATAATAATAATAATAATAATTCATTCTTATTAGTTTAGTCTTGATGATGAAAGATAAGAAGGGGAAAAAAATCAAATCTTTTGCAAATACAGTTGGCACACGTGTGGTACTAATCATGTTTAGCACCAAGCCCCCTTGTCAAAGCAATAATTCACCCCATCTTAGCCTCTACCTCCACGAAACCAAACACACAAATCCAGATTGCCATCTTTTCTTTAATCCTTCTTCCAGAATCCAAACATTTAAAATTTCTCTTCGAGATCAAACCCTACAGTTGTTTATAAACATGGGCTCTTTTAGGCTTGGAAAAAGCCTGTGGTGGGCCACCCCGCTCGTGTAATGCATGAGAGCCTGGGTCCACCATTCTCCTTTCAAGCCCGTAGCAAGTAGGGGGAAAAAGAAAGAGAGAGCACAGTGTAATGAGTTCCTCACATGCAGGGGACATTGCTATGTCACCTACCAATGAGATTCAAAGCTAGACCCCATGAAAATGAACATGAGATAATTAAACTGTCACCTGAAAATCACATTTTAAAGGGTGAATAACTACTTAGGTCCCCACTTCGGTGAATCAATAATTGCTCCAATATTTTTTTTATAAAGACGAAAGGAAAAGGAGAAGCGTAGCAAAATATAGCGAAAAGAAGCGCTTCTTTTATCTATTTATAGACTCCAATTAGTCCACTGCTTCCCCAGCATTAGTACCAGTAAGCTACAACAATGGCTTCTGAGAAAGTTGAGACTGTTATTGCTGGAAACTACGTGGAAATGGAGAGAGAAGAGGGGAGTTCCAAGTCTACTAAGAGCAAATTCTCAAATTTTTTATGGCATGGTGGTTCAGTATATGACGCTTGGTTTAGCTGTGCTTCGAATCAGGCAATATATTCAAGCATGCTTACAGGATTTTCTGGTTTCATTGCCATCTTGCAAGAAATATAAATACATCAACACACACACACATATATATGTTTAATTTCTTCTATTTTTTTTTGAATTGTAGGTTGCACAAGTGCTCCTCACATTGCCCTACTCATTCTCACAACTTGGCTTGTTATCTGGAATCCTGTTTCAACTTTTATACGGCTTGATGGGAAGCTGGACTGCTTACCTTATTAGTGTTCTTTATGTTGAATATAGAACTAGAAAAGAGAGAGAAAAGGTTGATTTCAGGAATCATGTAATTCAGGTAATATATTCTAGCTACACACTTGTATATTCAAATTAGTATATCTGGACTATGATAACTGATAATTCGTATCGTATAACTTTTATGTACAATATATACAGTGCCAAAACAACACAGAAACAAGAGAGAGAGAAAAATAAATTTTCTAGTTTAGTCTTGTCAAGTGTTCTTTAAGTTTTTTTTTTTTTTTTTTTAACTTAATGGTGTTGTTTGCAGTGGTTTGAAGTTCTTGATGGGCTGCTGGGGAAATACTGGAGGAATATTGGCCTCCTTTTCAACTGCACTTTTCTTGTATTTGGGTCTGTCATTCAGTTAATTGCCTGTGCAAGGTATCCTTGCATATTCATCAATCAATCATGATATAAACTTTTTTCTTCTGCCCTATTCGGTTGAGATGATTTCATCATAAACAAACAGCACTTTCATCCTTCTTTTTTCACTAATGTTTCGCAGCAATATCTACTACATAAACGATAATCTAGACAAGAGAACCTGGACCTACATCTTTGGTGCATGCTGTGCAACAACTGTCTTCGTCCCCTCATTTCACAACTACAGAATTTGGTCATTCTTGGGCCTTATGATGACCTCTTATACCGCATGGTATATGACAATTGCTTCCCTAATCCATGGACAGGTTGGTTGCATATTCTATCATTGATTAATTAGCAGTGTTATTCAGCTTAAAAATCCAATTTTGGCGTGATATGCCCTTAATTTCCGCTGTCAATTTAGTATTTTTTTAAGGTATTAACCTAACTCCCTTTCCCCCCATTTTATTGAAGATTGAAGAAGTGAAACACTCTGGTCCAACCACAATGGTTCTGTATTTTACTGGGGCTACCAACATTCTTTATACCTTTGGTGGGCATGCTGTCACAGTGTGAGTGATGACTCAATATATATAATGGCATATACAAATATACTTTATGATAATGATGGAATTGATGTATAAATACATATATATGGACCCAGATGTAATTACTGGAAAGAGTTTTCCCTGTAAAAGAACATCTTTCCTGAAAAAGCTGGGACACCAACTTTCTGATTACTTTATACAATTCTCCATTTGGTTTCCAAAGAAGCTAGCGATAAACTTAAAAATATAACCATACCATCATTTTGGAATTTAAGTTGACCATCTTAATCACCTTCATACAGAAGCATTAATGCACAGCACTCCATACGTCTGCCCGTGCACGCCTGTCTGTGTGTATATGCACAGATGTATCAGAAATTAAATTTTGATTGATGAGACTCTGCGTGATTGTTATTGTAGGGAAATTATGCATGCGATGTGGAAGCCTCAGAAGTTCAAGCTAATATACTTGATAGCAACACTTTATGTTTTAACCTTGACACTACCATCAGCTTCTGCTGTTTACTGGGCATTTGGGGACTTGCTACTTACTCATTCTAATGCTCTCTCTTTGCTACCGAAGAATGGATATAGAGATACTGCTGTCATACTAATGCTCATTCATCAGGTTAATTGATTACCGCTTCTGTCCAGTGTGCCTACAAAGTTTTTTATAACTTCACCAGCATGGCTTCGATTAATTAATTCCAGATCGGAACAGGTTTCTAATCCGAGTCGGATCTGGTTCAAGTCTTATATGTTCATGTCCTTCATTTGACGCTTTATTTTCTTATTTATTGGCAGTTCATAACATTTGGATTTGCATGCACCCCGCTATACTTCGTGTGGGAGAAATTCATAAGGGTTCACGACACGAAGAGTGTGTTAAAGAGAGCTCTGGCTAGACTTCCTGTGGTGATACCAATTTGGTTCCTAGCTATCATCTTCCCTTTCTTTGGACCTATCAACTCTACTGTCGGATCTCTTCTTGTCAGCTTCACTGTCTACATAATTCCATCATTAGCACACATGATCACTTTCTCTTCAGCGTCGGCTCGAGAGGTTAGCCATCTTAATTTCCCTTTTATCATCATTAGTTAAAGCAAGTTATTAATAATCTCTTAATTCATTGTGTTTTCACAGAATGCTGTGGAGAGACCGCCCCCATTTCTTGGAGGTTGGGTGGGCTTATATTGCGTGAACATTTTTGTGATGGTATGGGTTTTTATTGTGGGATTTGGATTTGGAGGATGGGCAAGCATGCTCAACTTTATACGTCAGATCGATTCATTTGGCCTCTTCACCAAGTGCTACCAGTGTCCTCCCCACAAGGCTTGATTGTTGGATTCCCCTACTTTCAGAAAAGAAAGGTTTACAAATTAAGATACTTACGCAAGTGTGTAAAGAGAGATCGGCATTTGCAACTTTTCCCCCCTTTTCCTTGCAAGGGCTATTGTTGATGTTTTTTGAAAAGGTGCGATGGCCATCATGGCCATCCCTCCTTGTGAAGAAAGACCCACAGTTGCTGTAACTTGTGTGTTGATTAATCTCTCTCTTTTAAGAATGCAACTCCCTTGGTTTTTGCGGGATACATCACTCTCTTCCTATACAAGTAGTTATCATTTTATCCCATCAAATCTACGTGTATGTTTTTAAAGAAGTTTTTGTGATTGTAATTTAAAAAAAAAATTTAAAAATATAAATAGATGTGATTAGTTGCATTTTGATACGTGTTTGGTAAAAATTATAGTTAATATTTATATTCAGTGAAAAACATGTATAAAATATTTAATTGTGGTTGCTTTTTAAAAATGTTTTTTTACTTGAAAATGCATCAAAATAATTTTTTTTTATTTTTTAAAAATTATTTTTGATATCAACTCATTAAAATGATATGAAAATACAAAAAAATAATAATTTGAAGTAAAAAAAAATAAAAAATTTTTAAATTTTGAAAAAAATATTTTTGAAACCAAAAAATAAACAGAATTTTACGAAACTCAATAAATAAAAATTGTTTTATATGAAAATACAAAAAAAAATAATTTGAAGTAAAAAAAAAATAAAAAATTTTCAAATTTTGAAAAAAATATTTTTGAAACGTAAAAATAAACAGAATTTTACGAAACTCAATAAATAAAAATTGTTTTATATGAAAATACAAAAAAAAATAATTTGAAGGAAAAAAAATAAAAAATTTTCAAATTTTAAAAAAAATATTTTTGAAACGCAAAAATAAACAGAATTTTACGAAACTCAATAAATAAAAATTGTTTTATATGAAAATACAAAAAAAAATAATTTGAAGGAAAAAAAATAAAAAATTTTCAAATTTTTTAAAAAATATTTTTGAAACGCAAAAATAAACAGAATTTTACGAAACTCAATAAATAAAAATTATTTTATAAAAACTGCGTTTCAAACTTAATTTTTTAATGAATCCATGATATAAAACATAATTTGATATATTACCAAATATCTAACTGTATTTTTTACACCACAAATACAAAAACTAAGGATAAACAAACGCACCTTAGGATATTTCTAAAATTGATAGTTAATTTTTTCTTGGAAGGAAATCTAGACTATTAATTCATCAGTTTGTGTGAAAAAGCGTGATGTGCTACAGGATGACCCCTTGCACACCATGTTGTGAGGGACGGCCATTGCAAGGTGTTGCGTTCAAACAGACAGCTGTAAACATCGGCCGCAAAGTCTGGGGTTATATTCATGGACCCAAATGTGCATGGAAAGGAAGGGCATAATTTTATTATCCGTTTAATCATATTTGATTCGAAAATTAATCCTCAAAAGATTTAGATCATCAAGTCAAATTGTTCATCAATTATGTAAAATATATAAAAATCACAAGAGTAAATAATGATTTTTTTTAAAAAAAAACACCGAAACAATAAAAGATATATAACATTTTCTCTTTTTATTTGAGTAGCATGTGCGTTTTCATTTAAAATTGATTTTTTTATATATATTTCTTAACATTAATTTTTAAACATCTTATAACTTTGTATTTTTGTAAATTTTTTATTTTTTAAAATTTCTGAATATATATATATAGTTTTTAAATTTATTTTTAAATAAAAAATACTTTAAAATACAACTAGAATGATAATTATAGTCTTGTTTGGATATCACATTAACTACAAAAGAATATTGTTTGCAATGATGTAAGTTTGTACTACCTAAATTATTATTTTTTTACTTTTTGTATTAATCATAAAGGTATAATATAAACATCAAATATTGATCAGTTTTTAATAAATCATTAATGCTTAGATCAATACATTCAGAAATATTAATTTTCACAGAGCTTTTTTTAAGATTGAAATTTTGGATGATGATATGGAAAAAGAAATCCACATATTTTTTAATAGGGTTAAGCCTCTGAAAATATTTAAAGCAGCAACCTTATAAAACTATAGTCCTATTGCCAGTACTTTGTATTCCTTCTCCTTTAACCAAGCAACACGCCCTCTATGAACTTGAAAAAAATCAAAGACATTTGAAGAACCCCAAATCCAACATCTTCCTCGTCCTTTTTCCTTTTGAAGAAAATAGCCTTTTTTGTCTTTTTAGTCCCCTCGCATCTCCAGAAAACTCTCAGCTTGTCGTCAAATTAATAATTAAAAATGGCAAGATTACGCAGATTCTTTGACAACTAATATTAGAAATCTGTGTTGTAATTGACTTGGCTATGAATTCGTCCGTGGTTTGGGTTTCATTCGACCATCAACGATTACAGGTTCTGCGTTGTGGAGGTTGAGGGTGGTGTTGCTGCGTTTTGCAATTCGATTGGGTTAATTCGTTTTGCAATCTGCAACAGGGAGGGGTTGTGGGTGTTGGATTTCACTTTTGCTCGATCGGGTTTGAATTTCTTATTGATTCTTCGTATTGGAGAAGATGAAGATGACAATTTTGTTGAAGTTTCTTGTTATTTCTTTTATACGTCCATTTATTCCTTTCAATCGATCCATTTCCATTTTATAACTATTCAGATAGAGATGCTTAACGAACTCCAAGCTTCTAACCCAGAAATGGTGTATCACAGTGGTCTATCCTGATAAATATAAGGTCTGGTTACTGATCATTTGATGTGCCTCTCGCATTCTTAGGTCCTCTTACATAGCTAAAATTGAAAGCAGACATAGTCCAATGTGGTCTGTCTGTAGTCTTCCTAGAGGACAAATGAAATGAACAAAACGACTTGGAAATGCATACGCTTTGTGATTGGGTGGAGTAGCTGAGTCCTGACTCCTGAGTGTAACATAAATTATTGGCGACAGCAAGAAAATTAGGTGTTAATTAACCGAGGCTAATTATGATTGGAAAAATACTGTTTATATAGATTTATGTGCACCGTTCAATGAAACAGTGGGAGATGATTTTGCTTTTCTCGTAAAAAAAATAATCCTTAAACGATTATAGAAGTTATTAAAATCTATTCATACAGCTCATTAATTATTAAAAAATTAATTAAAAATAAATGTGTCTTTCCTGGAAATTTAAGCACCGTGAATGATTTACATTGTCATTAAAGATAGATTTTTTAAAGTTGGCGATGTAAGGGCTTCTGTACTTGCAAGAGTTTGGAAATATGGTTATACTTGTATTTTAAAAAAAATTAATTTGTTTTATTTTTTTGTTAAAAATTAAATTTTTTATGTATTTTGGATCGTTTTGATACGCTGATTTTAAAAATAATTTTTTAAAAAAATAAAAAAAAACATTATTTTGATGTATTTTGGCACAAAAAACACTTTTAAAAGCAACCACAACCATACTTTTAAACAGGTATAAACTATAATAAAATGATAATTTTATACTTTGTTGCAAAACTTTAAAGATTGTGATGAGGGTTTTTTTAGTCCTTTCACTCAAAGGCTTTTTTTTCTATTATAGTTTTTTAATAAATATTAAATATTAATTAAATAAAAAAAATTATTGGTACATGTAGTATACATACTAGCGTGCAGGAGCTGCTTGTGTCTTTCAGGTGACATGTGCAACGCCTCCTTATTGCCAAAACCTCTTTTTATTGTGTCATTAGAAAGGCATCAATGTCCTCTCTTTTTTACGACGACAAGTGTAATTGGTAGTGATACAGTTTGTTGTCGGCAAAACTTTAAAAATTTAGAATTGTCATCTAATTTAAGGAGAATTCTACTGTCATTCCTTTTCTTTTAATTTTTAATTTTTATTATTAACTCCTTCATAAAATTTTAATTCATTTTAATTTATATCATTCGATTTCAATTTATAATATATTATTTTTTTAATTCAGTATTCTTTTGGACGATTCTTAGAAGTAAAAGGCCTTGTGGTTTTGTGGGTCACAAGCATCTAGCAAAGAGTATGGGCCGGTGGAATTGGTGGGCTTATAACGACCATCAGCCTTTAAGGCTACAGTGACTTTGAATCTGAGAAATAGAGAATGATCACAGCATGGAGAAAAGCTCCAAAAAGCAATCTATACTATTACCGATGACTACTGGACAGTGGACACGTACTCTGCAACTCAAAAGCAAATATTCCACTTTCAAAACCTTATCCAAAACCATCTCGTGGAAATTAAACTACTTCCGAAGAAGCGATGGTGTGCATGGCAAGGGAGTGTGGAAAGAGGCAGTACTGCACTGCACAAATAAGAAAGCAAATAATTGGATGCGGGAACTGTCATTCGATCGAAAATGCACTAAGAACTGATTTTTTTTCAAAAAAAAATTATAACACTAATTTAAAAGTTTTTGACATAAAAATAATATTAATTTTTTTTTGATGAAATAACAAATTTTTACTTTATCGCATTTTCAAAATACAATATTTACTAAATAATGATATATATGATTATTGTCTTTCAAAATATCTATATTTAAACATATTATGTTTTAAAATTACAATAACTTACATGTCATGAAATTTAAATGAATTCTCAGACCAATTTAGTTAATGTCATAAACCACGACATAAAAGATATGCTATTTTCGACAAAGCCTTTTGCATGTTTGAACTCACCATTTCTTTTGATTTTTCCGTGCTAATTGCCCAGTTTGTCCATAAAAACTACTTGTTGTAGGTTAGTTCTTGACCAAAAGATACACATGATCAGTCACTGATCAGTAGGAGACCATCACATTTTTTAAGAACTCTCCAAGACAAGGAATATCAGGTCATTGTCGTGGAATGTTTGAATTATTTTTCTTCTTTCTTTCTCCAACATCAATGAATTTGGCTATTTACCAAGATTGCTTTTGACCAGCAACCGCGACTTTCCTGGATCAGCGGGGACCCTAATCCTCATGGAGTGGTCGTGAAGATCGGTGTTCCTTTTCCTTTTTCCTTCTTCCCCTCAAAGATCAAATCAGCGAGCGAGGCAACAGCCAATAGCACAGTGTACCTTCTAATTCGTACAAATGTGAAAAACGTATAGCAGGCTATAAAGAAACATCGCAAATTTTTTTGAATATTTAATTGCTTTGCATTAATATGTTTCACTACTAAAACTGAGAACATACAAGATTAGGACACTGCAGTTATAAATATATATAGATCTCAATTCTCATCATATTGTATGATCTGAAAGGTAAAATTACGTACAGAAGCAATGAGAGAGTTTGACTTGATTCAAATTATATATAGGAGAAAGGATGGAGCTGCCTCTCATTCGTTATACCATGATGAACAATGAAAACATATACATCAATCGTAATGTTGAAGAGTTAGCTAGCAGGAACTTGCCAGCTTGACAAATGCGATGACTGTTACATGAAGCAGCGATGAAAAGAGAAAACAACATCATCTACTAGACAACAACAACATAATAAGTATCAAGTAAATCAAACTTTATTGTATGCATGCATATTGTAAGCTTGTAGAGCAAGAATCAAATCTTGATCAGGGATCGTCTAAATCAAGTCTATAGTGTAGATAAGGTACACGGGTGTGGGTCCTCCATCGTCACCTCTGACAATCTGACAAACCTCATGTGATGTGAATCAACTTGCATCGCCAAGTAGTTGGACTCTCTTGATTGTCTCGAGCATGTACCAGACCATGCATAGACCCATGCATATTTGACGTTTCATGTTGGTATCAGATTTTATGAGGTAATAAGTTCCTATTTTCAAAATTAAGTGAAGTCTAGAATCTAACCAAAATTTGGACAATATGACCTAGCTTACTGGGTGTTAATAGCCGTGGCAAGCATTTATTGCCACATTAGGTCATAGGCAGAAAGATATCCAGGACACTGGAAAATGGGAACTACTTCTATGCCTGTTTTGGGGGATTTCACGCAGTTGAGTTTTGATGAAGAGGCTGTAGAGTTATTTTATGGTACACTGAACTGATTGTTTATGTACATGTATGATTGTAGACAATAGAAAATAGTTCAAACTATTAAAAAATTGGATTTTAATTTATGTTTTTGGACTTAATTTATATGAATTTTTAGTTAAAGTTTATTAATTTGATTTTATTTATTGGGTTAGATTTAATTATTATTGGACATTTTATGTAATGGACCATAAACCCAAATACTTGTTTTAATTAGAATTTTAATAGTTATATCTTATTTTTCTAAATGTTAGAGTTTTGATGAGTAATAAAAATACTACAGATCTCCCTTTTTTTTTTTTTTTCTTCACGTTTTCTTCTAAGTTTTTATTTTAAAAACTTTTTTTATTTTTATTTTTTTATTTTTTGTCCCGCATTATTATTACTCATTCTGTTATTTTTCTGTGCGTTTGCATGTACATGGTACCATATCACTAGCTGACCAGTAGTAAAGAAGTGACGCGAAATTCCCTCGAAATTCCTCAAGACTGAGTACAGCGGCTCGCGAAAGCCACCCACGTGGCTTTTATAATGAGCCCGCCTGCGGTAAAAGAGGTTCAAATAAAAGCTGAGCTCATGGATGGCTCTGTTGGTCAAAACCACTGGGGTTCATGGAAGTTTCTCCTGATATTTTATGGCTGCCCACTTCTAAAAGCGCGACTTTCGTAATGGTTCTTCAGGACTTGTCCCTGTCAAAGCTTTTTGTTTTTGTTTTTGTTTTTTGCAATTATATTTACTGAATAATATTGGCCATTAAACTGTAACACCAATTAACCAAGGAACCCCAGTCTCCCACAAGCGTAGAATCCACCCCAAGAATAAAGGTCAAAAGGTATAGCAGAGAGAGGGAGCAAGGAAAGTACTATGGAAAATCTATCCAATGCGGCTTGAAATTGTGGCCGTAACTGGGCATTGTTCTTCATGTTCCAATTAGCAACAACAAAGACTTCTCACATAGCCCTCCGTTCTTATAGAGCATTAAATCCACTTGAGGAAGAGAGCATGCTGGCAGCCATATCCAAAATCAAAGCAACTGCAAGGTACAAAGCTAGTCAAGCTGATTGAGTTCTCCCACCTACCAAAAGTCTCAATTGAGGCCCCCATGTATTGAGATTTTACTCAATTAATTCCTATCATCTACAAACACGACACCCGCGAGCCTTCCCCATTTCAACACAACATCGGAGACTCTGAAAAATATATGCGAGCTGAAAAATACAACCACATGCCCTCTTAACAACAATATGATCTACAATTTCAGCGTCGAAAGATCTTTATTGATAACGCCAAAATTAATGTTTCAGAAAACATCAATTTTGTATCTTTTAGCTGTTATTTTGACATTATATTTGCTTCTCTTAGCTGTTTTTTGTTTTCTTAGTTTATTGGATCGTTCATCATTTTATTCTATAAATCTGCTAAACTTGCTATAAGCAGATTATCTATGTTTTATATGTCTCCTCCGCTAGATCTTGATGTATTTTAATGCAATATTATACTTCTAAAAAAAAAAGCATCAATTTTGCACCATCAAATCTAATATATAACAATGGGATTAATTAATTGAATCAACCCTCAATAGATGACGGGCTCAGCTGGGACAAGTATCATAGTTTGTGACAAATTTATGGTTAACTCCAAGGTAAAAGGCCAGCTAGATGAACCAGCCATTCTCAACTCACAGATTTGAGTAAAAAGAAAAGGATAAAGAAAAACAAGCAATTCTCAATTTCGTTTCTTTTCTCATATGGAGCAGCAATGACACAGGCAAGCTACTAACACACACCTGTATGCTACTAACTCGGGGATTTCTTCAAAGATAACCAAAACAGGCCTGTATGCTAAGTTGCTAATTATTAACCAAGATTCCTCCTAAAAAACCTAAGGGGTTGGGAATAGATGATAAGAGAAACAAGTTTTCACCACGCCCGTTACAGATCTATAATTAATTAAAACCACATCAAAACATTGAGCCAAGCTGCTCATGAAGTCAATCCTTATATGTGTCTCCATTCAAAGAAACAGCATCCTGAAGTTTCACATTTCATCAGAACTCAAAACACTCTTATATCAACGTAAACAAACAAGAGGGCAAAGAAACATGGGATGTATATTGACACTTTTTTTGGACAAATCAGACACGATTTCAGGAGCTAATTTTGATACTCAGGTGATGATGTCTCTCTCACACGTCAAAATCCTTGTAGTCTGAAAAACACCATCATGTCAGTAGCGGAGGCTTCTAAATAATTGCCCGGAATACAAGAGAATTGGATTTCACAAATTGGAAAAATGTGAAGTTGGGCCTTCCTTGAAACCAGCTGGCACTCGAATGAATTTCAAGGAACCAGTACACTTTTATCAGCTGCATGCAATAATAGATTGCAAGCATCATTCTGGGTTTGAGACAGCATGTTACAGTTAAAAAAGAATACATAATCCTCTCAACATTATACCCTTCTATTGTAATCATTGCATACAGTCATCTGACATTATTCTTTCTCTTTGTTTTCAATAATCTCTCGTACAAGTTTGTGAATGATAAAGACCATAGACAACAAAACTGCGGATATATCATGGAGCCAAACAGGAGATGCGGGATATTAAGACCACACACACGATACCCTTCAGGGAGTGGCTGGTCTAGCCCCGGGAGAACTCCAATCTTAGAAAATACAATTTCAACCTTTCATAGGCTACCAAATTTTGGATAAGATTGTGCATGAATTCTAGCCATAAAATAAAGTATATGCATAGTCATCCGTTCACCAAATACTTATGACTATTAAGATAAATACTGCTATCTGATCCACAACCGAGAGATCCAAAAAAAAAGAAGCAGTGCCATCACTTTCAAACAGTGGCTATCACATTCACGCCCCAATAATATTTATCCAGCTTTAAATTAGGGTTAAAATTAACCGATAAAATGTGATCAATTGCATGTTAAACATAACCGATAAAAAAAGAACCTATATCTTACGCAAACAATTACCAACATTACCAAGTAAATATATATATAAAAAAACACCCAATGAATAGAACAGGAAGCAATTCTGTTCCATCTTCTATGCTGATTTGCATCCTTAAAAAATAGGAGGGGAAGAAGAAGCAATCACTAAACCTTGGAAAGGCAACAACCCACAAAAGAATTACTGAAATACACCACAGTCGTGTGATCATTGACTGAAACCACCGACATATATATTCTCTCACTTGTTACCAGCATTAGGACAGTCTCTCGCAAAATGCCCTTCCTCTCCACAATTATAGCATCCTCCACCTCCACCTCCACCTCTACCTCCACCTCCGCCAGAATATCTCCTGCCTCCACCGCCACCGTATCTCCCACCATCATCGCCACCTTCATAACAATCCCTTGCTAAATGACCGTACCGTCCACAATTAAAACAAGCACCACCGCTACTTCCGCCGCCATATCCCCTACCCCTTGAGTGGCCGCCTCTCTCATAACCGCCGCCTCGTCCCCTTCCGCTGTAGTACCCTCTTCCGCCACCTCCACCGCGGCCGCCACGAGGAGGACGGCGAGATCGGGAGACTCCCACGACATCAGCGGCCTTGGCGCGGCCGTCCTCTCCTGAACCGACAGAGAACTCCACGGGCTGTCCGTCGGAGAGGGTACGAAAGCCGTCTGATTGGATCGAGGTCTGGTGGACGAACAGATCCTCTCCGCCGTCATCGGGAGCAATGAAGCCAAAACCTTTCTGTGCGCTGAACCACTTGACAGTGCCAGTGGATCTCTTGGTCTCTGCCATGGAAATGAGCTTCCAGAAGAACCTAGAAGGCTGTCAACTTGGTTTGAGCTTGTCAGTGGCTGAATGTTTGCGTTAGTGCATGTAGTATGGCGTGTGCTGTGTGTTAGCGAGTGTCAGAGTTTGGGGTTTTATGAGTTTGTAAAGCAGGACCCAGTTGTTGGGAGGTCGGATGATCTGGAGGGTATTCGATTGGCATGTACAAACGGTTGATAAGGGTTTAGTGTTTTATCCAATCCAGTTTTGACCACTCATATGGGGTGGCCAAGTGGGGGCTTTTCTTTCTATCCGCTTGTGCCTGATTGGCCAACCATAAAAAATAGCCTCTTATTATACACGTCAAGTCATTGCCACGAAATAATGAAAACAAAATAAAGAATAGTTGTTGGCCACTTTTCTTGTATGAAAAATATTTAATTTTTTTAGCTTTGCCTGTGCATATAATAAAATAAAAGACAGAATTATATAAATTGCTTAACAATTCTTCTAGCTGAATTAGTTTAGTGTAACAAAGTAATTAATTAATATATATATTTGACACTTGATCTTTGAATTCTATATTGGTGCATTGACCTTGTATGGTGAGTTGCTTGAAGGTTGACAAGCTCTCCGTGTTAAAGGCTCTTTTCATTTAACAATAAAAATAAATGTTGGATGTTCATATATATATATATATATATTAAATATCCTTTAATTAGTATTTGACTAAAGGAAGCTCTTTCCTAAGTGCTATTTGTTTTATAAAAAAGAAAAATATGTGAAGGCCGGTCATGTGTTGGCGAGATGTGTAAAGATTATAATTAGTATTGGATAATGTTTCCTTTGGGATCAGTGCGTGGGAGCTGAGAGAAAGGGAAACCAAGGGGAGAGAATGGGAAGCTGGAGAGTTGGGGGGGGGGGGGGTCTCTACATTTTTATTAACCAACTCTCTGCGATGTCATGATGCATTCTACAATTTGTTCATTAAATCATTCATTGTTATCAGTTAATATGGCTTTGATTCATGAATTCTTGGTTTTAACTAACAGGGTGTTTCATTTTGGAGGTTGTCAGATGGAAATGCAGCATCATCAACAGATCATGCTGGGGATGTGAAAGAGACAGACAGATATGATGAACAAGGGCAGACTACAAAGTATGATGATCATCTTACACCAGCTGGGAAGAGCGATATCTCCAGCAATGGGAAAAATTTGATCTCCAGAGGATGGCCTGCAAATCTCATCGCAGGAATTCAATGAATAACTAGCTGAGCATCATGATCGACATTCCTTGTTGGTGACAAGAAAGACAGCCATAATCAAGATTTACAATTTACAAGTGAGTTTACACTTGGTGCCTGAAGAGATTATATGCAAGTTCTTGGGCAATTGAACTTCCATTCAATTATCACGCATAATAACTTATTTTGTTCCTTTAAGGAAGCATGTCCTCCTCCTCGTTTTTCCAGACTCAATATTATTATCAAGTTCAGCCCCGTAAGCTGAAGCTTGTCTTCGGGGCATATTCATAAATTTTGATACAAGCGAAGCGAGTCGAATGAAAACTTCAAGGAAGCCCGCATCGAATGCCTTCTATTGGGCCTATATTGGAGACCATGAGCTTTGAATTGAATCGAGTTGAGTAATTCAAACGGAGATGGTCGTCGGTTGATAGACTCTTTCTCTTAGATTTAGAAACAACGCAGCAGTCAAATTTCATTTTTTTAAAAAAAAGTTTTGTTTATATTTTTAAATTATTTTGAAGTGGTAATATTAAAAATAAAAAAATATTATTTTAATATATTTTAAAATAAAAAATACTTTAAAAAAAAATTATTATTATACTCTCAAAAACCCTTTTATTATTATCATCTTATCTTTCTAAAACTATTAATTTCTTTTCTTTTTCTCCATTCTCAAATCTTCAATAATTTTTTTTTCAATACAATACTAGAATTGGGGTTTCGGAAATTCCAGCGAATAACAATAATAACAATCTATAGTATTATTATTTAGGATTAAAAAATTATCCATAATTCTGCTCTGTTATTAAGAATTTTGTTAACGTTGCTTTTGGTTTTTTATTTTATTTTATTTATTAATGACTAAATTAATGCTTGATAAACATGTTATATCAGCTGCTATCTACAGGGTCATATGGATCTCCTTCTGATGTCGCAAAACGGGCATGTGATTATCATCGGTGTTTTCTTTATTTAATCACAAAGAGCTGGATATTTTTTAAATATTGTTTTAATATTATTTTTTAAAAAAATATTTTTCTTCTTGTTTACTTTTACATTTTTTTTATGAAATCAACATCTTTTAAAAAATGAAAAAAAAAATTAACATAATCCTATAAATTAAATCCAATTTAAAAACTTCCAAACATGCAATAAGTCATACAATACCAGCACTAGTTATATCTTATAACAAATTACAACTTAAACCTAAATTTAATGATACCAACTTGAACAACGTGAGTTATTTTTAAATAATTATTTTATTTGATGATATATATACACACGCACAAGCCCATTAGTCCCTGCTATGCCGGGGTCGGAGCAAAAAAAATTTAAGTGTAAAAAACATATAGGTATTGATAATGTATGCGTCTTCAAAAAAAAAAATTAACTATGAATTGAAATGTATTGTTTTCTAATATTGAAATGGAAATATATTGGATCTATCTGAGTTAATTTAGATTAAATTGTGTAACTCGCAGGGATAATTTAAAAAAAAACATATTAAAAACCTCAATTTCTAATTAACTTAATGTTAAAAGATTAAATAAGTAAAAATTACCATTTAATTAAAAAAAAATCCTAAGTGAACTTGAGTCAACCAAACAAATCAGTGATGCAAGTTATATACGTTATCAGATTTAATAAAATTTTTTATTGCAGATTTTTTTATTTTATTACATGATAACAAAGATCATGAGAATTTTTTTGTATGAATATTTTTTTTAAAAGGAAAAAATTTGTGGTAAGGGCATTGAGCCAAGATAATAAAAGTAGATCATTCCGAGATAGCTCGGATGTTGCGAATTAATTTGTTAAACAGACAGCTCGACTTATGGACTCAATCGGATTCAATATTTTTTATTAATTTTTTAAAGCAAATAAAAAATAAAAAATAAAAAAAAAGCATAAAAAAACTTAAACTCGTAGGCTTGATGACCCAACATGTATGGACATTAAAAACAAATAGCTTAGGCATATAGGCCTTCCAACTCAGCTTGCGCACTTTGGCTTGACTTTATTTTAAAAAAATTTCTTAAACGTCTCCGTCCTATTTTTTGTTTGAAAAAAGACAGTAGACAACATGTTGTCTGCAATCTGCAGAATCCAACAACCAAAGGTCGCTGAAAGAACGAGACCTCGAGTTTTTTTTGCTAAAAACCTATTTTTAATTCTTTTTGACCCAAAAATACCTAGAAAACACTCTAAATATTTTAATAAATCTATCAATGACCTCAAAAATAGCTCAAATCAACTCGAACATGAAAATATTATTGTAGTCATATTTGCCTCCTCGATCAAGGAGAAAGAAAGAAAAACACATAGGTAAAACTTTTATCATAAAAAGAAACTTATTGACATTGATAACGACTATTTTGGTCGCAAGAATTGTTATTAATTGAGTGTTTTTCTTTTTATATCAGAATCCAGTGAATTCCTCTCATCTTATAAAAAAAATTAAAAAATAAAAGAAATAAAGTTTAGTATCAAATTGAATTTCTGACAACTAAAAAGATTAATCACTTTTCAGTTTAAAAAAAGAAGAAAAACAAGATATTTTTTCAAACAAAATTCAAATTCTTCTTTTATTTTTCCTACCCTTTTCATTTTCATTATCTATCTTTCAATCTAACTTTTTTTTCAAAAAAATATAAGCAATTAAGTTCTGATTTGTACTTAAAATGGTTTAATTCTACTAAATAAAAAATCAAACGTTAAATTAAAATTTTAGAAAAAAAATTAACTATTTCACACTCATGATCGAAGAGAGAGGCAACAATGCAACTTCAACAATAAAATTACCGCATGACTTATTTTTTTTAATTAATAACTAATATATATGTTCTAGAAACCAGATCGTAAATAGTCATTAACATCCCCAGCCGGGGGCCGTGTTTGTGTATAAAACCGCCGCAAAAATTAACGGCGACAGCCGTTGCACCGTCTAACCCTCCATAACTATCGTTTTCTTCTTCTTGTTCCCTTTTCTTTTTGCCATCAGGTCTCGTCTCATGATCCTTGCATGAACAGAGCGCTTACAGTTTGTTTTTGCAGTCACCAGGGAATCCTCATTCGATCAAGTCTTCTGTGCTCGAATTAAATTAAATACTTGGTAAAACCAAGAAACCCCGGATCCGGAAGGACATCTGTTTTATCAGCTGTGTTCCGTCTCATCTCCAGATCAAGGTGACTCTTCTCGAGATTCCCCATCTGGTTAATTCTCTTACACATTTTATTATGGCAATTTCCACACCAATTCTGTGACTGCTCATATTATAAATCAGTTTTCCATTTTTTTCTGTATCATGGTGATTTTTTCTTGCTATTCTATTTGGATTGAATCTTCTAATAAAGTTAGCTTTCTCTCTCGTGATTTGATTTAACAATTGCTTTTTTGGGTGGCTACGCTTAGGTGTGCTCAGATGACGAGTATTTCTCTATCAGCTGTAGTTTACTTTAACGTCAAAAAAGGCCATTTAAAGCAAGCTGCACTTTTAAGATGAATTATTAGCAATTTCATTTGCTGTTAGAACTTAGAACTTAGAACTTGAGCAGAGTCAAATCAGAGCGGGGTTGCGCAAGTATTCTATTAGTATCTTTATAAATAAACAGAACAACCCATTAAATTATTGAAGCTTATGCCAAAATAAATATATAAATTATTGAAGCCCATGTGGCTGATACTGATAGTGACAATCCCCTCTTTGTTTTTCTAGGACTTAGAAAATACAAGTAGTTTTTATCGTTTAGCTATAATGTTGATTCTGATGGAAGATAAATTTGATTAAATTTCGCAATTATCATACAAAATTAAAAAAAGATTGACGAATTAATATAGAAGCAAAATTTTTTAACGAAATAATATAGTTATTTTTAAACACAACTAGATAGTTGTCATATTTCAAAATAATATTATTTAGTAAATATTACGTTTCTGAAATGCGACATAGTGAAACTATGCTATTTTTGGCTCAACCGGCCGATCGATTCATAATAATTAGTTAAACCGGTTGACTGACTTTGAAAATAACAAGAAAAATATCAAAATTGTCAAAACCGAGGTTCTAGATTTTTTATATCTAAATAATCGACGGTCCGCGTAGCGACACTGTGACTATTATAGGGAAAATTACCTCCAGAAAATCCTGTAAAAATTTAATCACAATCTAAAAGTCGGATAAAAAGTTATAGTATTTTTAAGCTATTGTTATGGTCTGGTGCGATCAAACCTTTTTTTGAGCTTAAACTTGTTTCACTGGTCTATAAATACATTTGTTAGACCACCCACATAATCTATTTGAAGCAAATTCTCATTTATATATAGCAGATTCACACCCGACTGCTCAAAATCACATATTAACATGTGAATAATAATTTTTTGAGATTTTAATTAGAGTATTTTTTAGCCTAAAAGTTGGACAAATATGTATATTTTGACTTATAAAACATATTTGGAGGAAATTTTTTATAAAATTATGATTTTTGTATGAAACGGTCGACTAGTTAATATAACTAGATCCAACCGGTCGATTAGTTGAGGCAGAATATTAGATTTTGACAATGTCGCGCTTTTAAAGCACAACATGGTCAAATTGTGCTATTTCACTCATTTTTTTAAATGAAATTATTCTGTTAAATTTTTATGTTTACTATGCTAATTTTATATAAACAAATCCGATCAATTTAGATTAGTGATGCTATCATTCGAATATGTGGTAGTTGCACATGTTTGTTCTTGTTTATTTTTACGTTTCAAAAGTATTTTGAAAGAATTTTATTGTTTTTAATTTTTTTGGTTTAAATTAATATATTTTTTTATGTTTTCAGATCATTTTGATGCGTCGATGTCCAAAATAATTTTTTAAAAATAAAAAAAATATTATTTTGATATATTTATGAGTAAAAAATACTTTGAAAAGTTACTGCAACCAGACTCCCAGCACACCTCTGCACTTATTAAACTGTTACTGTAGTTGAGTAAATTTTTCACATGAACCAATCCCTTTAAGATGAACTAGGGTCAGCTTAAAAAGTTCAAATCAAATAAGCAACTTGTAAAAAGTTGTATCGGAAAAAAATGCACTGCTTTTTATGGTCAACCTTACTATTTTGATGGAATGTAGAAATCTTCATGGTTGATACTTGATAAGGTGATAGACAGCCAATGTGGTAATGCTGGTCGTGAGATTAGCTTTGCCCCGTGACTAAAACGCATTTCTTAATTTGTTTATAAAGTCGTATCCTCCTTTCTGACCTTGCTTATTATATTTTTATTTTGGTATCATTGCAATTATTTTTTTATGAACAATTGCCAATCTCATCAACCTCTTCTATACCAGCCTTGACATCACATCCTTGTCGTATCTCTTGGTTTTAGTATCAATATGTGGTCACAACGTTGTTCATGCTAATCTTGTAGTTATTGTGCGAGGAACGAATTCTTGCAACCTGGAGTTGGAGTCATGGATCATGAAACTAATGAGGCGGAACCCGATCTGAGTGCCTCATTTTGTCAGACAAGCAGTGTGGGCTCTCCAGTGAGTCTATGCTCTTTAAGTTTACCACGCAGCTTATCCTTCCAGGTAGATGATGATATTGAAAGTGAAAATGTGTCAGAGACAGGTGATACTGGTGACAGGGCTCCGCACAGCAAGAGGCACAGTGAAAGTGGCAGCATCAGGTTATCCATTGACAAGGGATTAGAAAATGGTTTGGCGGTTCCCATTTTAGAGGGCTCTGCACAGCATGATTCCACAGCTTTGAATACAAGATCGCCAGTGTCACTTTTGCCAGAAGAAATCATCTCCAATATCGATTGATGTGTTGGTCTTCTCCAAGGAAAAACAAGAAGTGAGAATTCATTTGATCATTTGCATGAATTTCGTTATTGTTGACAGGATTTGTTTGGTTTATTGCCTCATGAATAGGCTTTCTATCTTTAGCGACTGTTTGTCAAATGATATAAGATCAAACTTTCAGTTCCTGTCCATGTTTGTTTATCTGATAGTTCCGTTTCTCGCTACTAAATCCAGGACAAAGAGAAAGCATTTGCGTTGCCACCATTACTCGAGTATATGTACTGTCCTGTGTATCTGGCAGTTTTGGAATTCTTGGGGTAATATGCATAACCTTTTCTTTTTACTTTCTGAAACTTTAAAGTGGCACTAGAAAAGGTAACCTCACTTCAACTTTTTTATTTTTTTTTCCTGCAAAGTTGGATTCTGGTGCTTTTCCCCTGTTTTCTTATTTGTCACCTTTGTTGGTTTTTTTTGGAGCAGTTTTGTCATGAATACTTGCATCTGCATTCCCTGCTAGCATTCCGGTACTAGAAACACTGACCCCCTAAAATTTTAGAAGGCAAATAGTATTTTTATGGAAGCTAATGAAATTTCTTCTATAACTCCATCATTACCATCACTTAGAGTTTGAAATTGAAGTCATATAGCCTCATGGAAATTGTTATACAGTAAGCAGAATAGAACATGTTCTTTGCTTGACATAAGTGGTTATGGAAAGTGGAGCTCTTTAGTTATCACTATGAGGAGTGGGTATCTTTCAAGGAGGATGATTAATCCTAGGAAGTGTTGCTTTGGAAACTAGCTGGATGAAATTTGTGATGCATCTAAGAAAACTTTATTATGCCTTTCTTTGCAGATAACCCAAAAAAGGATTTTGATTCCGTAAATTGATAGTAAGAAAACTTTATAATACCTTTCTTATGCTTTTGCTAATTTCATTTACTTAAAACAGTCTATATTGGTCAGAAGAGGACTAGTTGAGGCGAGTGATTTTTACATCTGCTGTATTTTTGCTAATCTAGCAACAGAGTGTAATCTATTCGTTAAAAAAAGCATCCAGCAGTCATGTTCTTCCATTAGTTACTAATAGTCTTGCACACAAGGATCATATTGCTCTACTCTATTTGTCGAGTTTGCAGAAGAGGTCTAATCTGATTTCGGTTGTTCCATAAATAATCTGGATCGATTCTAACGTTTAATACATAATTCCATCATCCTGAATTGGTTTTATAAGAAAAACGTTGCAGCAGCCCCACAACCTATAAAGCAATGTTGCATTGAGTTTCTCTTTCAAATCGATATCATGTTGCTTCCATTTCTCCCATTTGCCTTGTTTTTTGGTGATTGATGTATGCATTAATTAATTATTGTGCTAGATAGGAGTGCACAACCAAAAAGAAAATTTGGTCATAGTTGGGGGAGGGGGCACTTTAAGGGTTGCATGCGGATTAAGATGAAAAAAAAACCGGGCATGGCATAATTTGCAGGTTTTAACAAGGTACAAACTACAGAAACTCTTTGGCCCTGGTGTTGCTGGGGTGACAAGAGACAACTACCCGCTATACCTTGACCTACCTTCCAATATGGTCTCTCTCTCACACTCACTCACCTAGATACACACACAGATCTTGCATCTTATCATTTTTGTGTTTAAAGTAGAGATCATTCTATTCATAAGCTATCTAGCTTGTTTTGAACAGAAAGCAACATCTTTTACCAAAGAATATCTTCGTAGCTTTTAGGCGGCTTTTCATTCAATTGGCTCCTTGTAATGCGTACATTGGCTTCATTAGGATTCATGAGGTTTTGATTTGGTTGGATCAAGAGTTTCCTGAAATATGATTAACAAAAATATAACTGGTTGATTTTGTTGTGGTAATTTCATTACTCATTGCTCATCATGGAACTTAAACAGGATGATTCTCATTCTAAATACGACCCTGGTATTCCCATATTACTGGATTAATTGAATCTAAGAGGTTGTTGATATTGATTGGAAAAGTAGAGTTACTAGTGTTTGATAGATTCAACTGTCATGTAATTTGAATTTTGGGGTTTCTGTGGTGAAACTCCACTCCACTGCATTAGAATGATCCAGAATTAGAGCTTGTTCTTGTGGTGAGTGACACTCAGTCTATCCCCGGCTTTTCAAAAAACTGAAAATATCGTGTAAGAATACCACAACTTGCCTGTCACTTTCAATATGCATGGATTAATAAATTATAATGTTTCACTGATACTTGGAGGACTCTGTTCTTTCAACTTTGAAAAACGAAGTTTATTAACTTATCAGTAATATGTGCTCTTCTAGGTTGGGTCGTTCTTGATGGGATAGTGGGGTGTTGTTTTCAAAGGAGATATATCCAGAGTGTCTGATCATTTGGCTATTGGATTAACCACTGGTTACTTAGGAAGTCTCACAACTTTTAGTGGTTGGAATCAGAAAATGGTTGATCTCAGTGTTGATGGCCATTGCGTGTTTTCTTTTGTTGGCTTTCTCATAGGTAATGTGGCACTCGCAGATTAATATAATATGAGGGTTGTAGGATAAGCGGCTTATAGAAACTCAACGATTGCTCGTGTATGTGCCTGTTAAAATTTTAATGGCAGACAAACCTCGACTGTGCCCGACCATTAAAAGGTAAATGAGTAATTTCTCCTCGTGTATCTTTGCAGGGTTATTCCTTGCAGCATACGCCATAAAATTGGGTGTTGGTACGGCCAAATGTTTCAAGTCATTTCTCGAAAGGTCAAACAGAAGTTCAGATTTAGCCGGTTGGAGGGTGGACAACCACTATCATCATTTGGGAGTCCTGGTGGTATTGGTGGTAATACTAGGCCTTTTATGGAGCGTGAGCTGGGCAATGCTCAAGAAAGAGTATAACCACTACAGTGGTGGGGCTCAGCTATGGCTGGCTTGCATAGTTGCACCCCCAGGGGTGTGGATCAGGTGGTTCTTAGCACTGCTCCATGGGCGTGGGTTAGGGAAGGCGGGTTCTCTGAAATGGGTTCCATTTGGAACCCTTATTGCCAATGTTTCTGCAGCTTGTATCATGGCAGCTTTGTGTACAATGAAGAAAGCGGTATGGTTTTATTGCTCTCCCAACCAAACTTAGTTTCCCCTCCTCCTTGCATGTGCTAAACAGGTGCGTACCAAAACCTGTGATACTATTTCAACAGGCATACAGTTAGGATTTTTGGGTTGTCTGAGTACTGTTTCCACTTTCATTGCCGAGTACAACGCCATGGAAGAAAGCCAGAAAAACTGGAGAGCTTATGCATATGCCCTGATGACAATAGCCGTCTCATTTGGCTTGGGGATCCTGATATTCTCTGTACCTGTTTGGACCAGGGGATACAAATAGCATGTCAGTTTACTTTTAATTCTCTCTTTTAGTTGCTGTCTTACGTATGTCAATTTTGACATTATGCAGATTTTGACTCTCGCTTAATGAAGATCGTGTAGGGGTTGTCGAGAGTGAGTTGTAATTATTTCTTAAAATATTTTTTATTTAAAAAGTATTTTTTTATTTTTTTAATTATTTTTGATATTTATATATTAAAATATTTTAAAATACTAAAAAAATATTAATTTAAAATAAAAAAATAAAAAAATAATTTTTTTTTAAAATATTTTTAAAATACAGCAACAAACAAGCTAACTTAAAAATGAACCGCCGGACAACCTGGGAGATTTTCTAAACAGGTGTCGTTACCAAAAGCACTACCTTTTCTTGTAGGACCGGAGATTTCGTCCTTCGAACATCGCAAATAGGCACGAGAGAAGTGCTCTTCCAAAGCTAAAAATCCTGCTGGTAAGCGAAGTTCTACACCATATTGAATCACAAATATATTCTTTAATGTATAAAAAAATATATTTATATATTTCCCATAACTTCTTGATGAACATGGGGTTCTTTAAATTTTATTTAGAGTTTTTGAGATACAGGGTATGCCAATTGTTTGCAACAAAATGATGGGAAAAATTGAACCGAAAGCAAAATCTATGTCCGATGACACAAGGCAGAGATTATATGCAAGTTCTTGGGCAATTGAACTTCCATTCAATTATCACGCATATTAACTTATTTTGTTCCTTTAAGGAAGCATGTCCTCCTCCTCGTTTTTCCAGAATCAATATTATTATCAAGTACAGCCCCGTAAATTGAAGCTTGTCTTCGGGGCATATTCATAATTTTTTATACAGTAGAACGCAAACTTCGAGGAAGCCCACATCGAATGCCTTCTATTGGGCCTACATTGGAGACCGTGAGCTTTGAATCGAGTAGAGTAATTCAAACGGAGATGCTCGTCGGTTGATAGGCTCTTTCTCTTCGATTCAGAAGCGTCAAATTTCAAAAACGATAGGCTCTTTCTCTTAGATTAAGAAGCGTCAAATTTCAAATACAATTTTATTTTATATTTTTAAATTATTTTAATATAATAATATTAAAAATAAAAAATATATTATTTTGATATATTTTTTAAAAAACACACTTTAAAAAACAACTATTATCACTCTTAAACACTCTTTTATTATTGCCATCTTTATTTTTTCGACACTATTAATTTCTTTTCTTTGTTGCATGATTCTCAATTCTCAAATCTTCAATAAATTTTTTTCAATACAATACTAGAATTGGGGTTTTGGAAATTCCAGTGAATAACAATAATAACAATCTATAGTATTATTATTTAGGATTAAAAAATTATTCATAATTCTGCTCTGTTATTAAGAATTTTGTAAATGTTGCTTTTGGTTTGTTGTTATTTTATTTATTAATGACTAAAATAATGATTGATAAACATGTTATATCAGCTGCTATCTACAGGGTCATATGGATCTCCTTCTGAAGTTGCAAAACGGGCATGTGATTATCATCGGTGTTTTCTTTATTTAATCACAAAGAGCTGGATATTTTTTAAATATTGTTTTAAATATGAATTTCAAAAGAAATTATCTTTCTTCTTGTATTATTAGGGTCTAGCGTGATCAAACATTCTTTTGGGTCTAAACTTGTTTTACTGGTATATAAATACATTTGCTAGGCCAGCCACATAATCTATTTGGAGCAAATTCTCATTTAGACATGACAAATTCATACCCGACTGTTCAAAATCACATACTAATGTGTGAATCATAACTTTTTGAAATTTTAATTAGAGTCTATTTTTTAATCTACAAATGGACAAAGATGTATATTTTGACCTATAAAACATATTTGAAGGAAAAACTTTATAAAATTATGATTTTTGTGTGAAACGGTCGACCAGTTAATATAATTGGATCTAACCGGTTGAATAGTTGATACAGAACATTAGAGTTTGATAATGTCGCACTTTCAAAGCACAACATGATCAAATTGTGCTATTTCACTCATTGTTTTTTGAAATAATATTATTCTATTAAATTTTTATTTTTACTGTGCTAATTTTATATAAAAAAATCTGATAAATTTATATTGTTGATGCTATCATTTGAATATGCGGTAGCTGCACATATTCATCCTTATTTGTTTGTGTTTTAAAATTATTTTTGAAAAAATTTAAATTTTTTTTTTTTTTTTAAATTAATATTTTTTTGATATTTTTGGATATCAAAAATAATTTTTTTTTAAAAAATATTATTTTGATATAAAAATATTTTAAAAAACAATGATAATCTCATTCTAAAACACGCCTGCTCTTATTAAACCGTTACTGTAGTTGAGTAAATTTTTCACAAGAACCAACCCCTTTAAGATGATTCTGGTCAGCTTAAAAAGTTCAAATCAAATAAGCAACTTGTAAAAAGTTGTATCGGAAAAAAATGCACTGCTTTTTATGGTCAACCTTACTATTTTGATGGAATGTAGAAATCTTCATGGTTGATGAGGTGATACACAGCCAATGTGGTACTGCTGTTCGTGAGATTAGCTTTGCTGCCCCTTGACTAAAACGGATTTCTTAATTTGTTTATAAAGTCGTATCCTCCTTTCTGATCTTGCTTATTATATTTTTATTTTGGTATCATTGCAATTATTTTTTTAATAAACAATTGCTAATCTCATCAACCTCTTCTATGTCAGCCTTTACATCACATCCTTGTCGTATCTCTGGGATCTCGTATCAATATATGGTCACAACGGTGTTCATGCTATTCTTGTAGTTATTATTGGCTATTGGCTTTCATGTCAAATATAGCTGCATGGTGAAGGTCAAGAGTGATTACTTCACATTAAATACGGTAATAGAAATGACTGTTATAGTTGACTAAAACGAGGAGAATTATCTTTCATATCAACTATAAATATACGGTGCTAATAAAAGCTGAAAAACACAAGAAATAAGAGAAACATAGAAAGAGAGCTAGAGAGAGTTAAGTCGAATTTTTTCTCCTTCTTGTTTTGTTATTTGAATGGTTTCTAAACTTAGATCAATACAAACCAGTATCTCCATCAAGTAAACAAAGTAAACAAGTTACCGAACCATATAAATTGTGTGTTTTTTATTTCTGAAATTTCCTAACAATTATTCGAGGAACGAATTCTTGCACCCTGGAGTTGGAGTCATGGATCATGAAACTAATGAGGCGGAACCCGATCTGAGTGGTTCATTTTGTCAGACAAGCAGTGTGGGCTCTCCAGTGAGTCGACGCTCTTTAATTTTACCGCGCAGCTTATCCTTCCAGATAGATGATGATATTGAAAGTGAAAATGTGTCAGAGAAAGGTGATATTGGTGACAGGGCTCTACATGGCAAGAGACACAGTGAAAGTGGCAGCATCAGGCTATCCATTGACAAGGAATTAGAAAATGGTATGGCGGTTCCCATTTCAGAGGACATTTTATTACAATCCTATGGGTTGTGGAGTCATGATTCCACAGCTTTGAATACAAGATCCCCAGTGTCACTTTTGCCAGAAGAAACCATACCTCCTATATCGATTGATGTGTTGGTCTGCTCCAAGGAAAAACAAGAAGTGAGAATTCATTTGATCATTTGCATGAATTTCATTATTGTTGACAGGATTTGTTTGGTTTATTGCCTCATGAATAGGCTTTCTATCTTTAGCGACTGTTTGTCAAATGATATAAGATCAAACTTTCAGTTCCTGTCCATGTTTGTTTATCTGATAGTTCCGTTTCTCGCTACTAAATCCAGGACAAAGAGAAAGCATTTGCGTTGCCACCATTACTCGAGTATGTGTCCAGTCTTGTGTATCTGGCAGTTTTTGGAATTCTTGGGGTAATATGCATAACCTTTTCTTTTTACTTTCTGAAACTTTAAAGTGGCACTAGAAAAGGTAACCTCACTTCAACTTTTTTATTTTTTTTCCCTGTAAAGTTGGATTCTGGTGCTTTTCCCCTGTTTTCTTATTTGTCACCTTTGTTGGTTTTTTTTGGAGCAGTTTTGTCATGAATACTTGCTTCTGCATTCCCTGCTAGCATTCCGGTACTAGAAACACTGACCCCCTAAAATTTTAGAAGGCAAATAGTATTTTTATGGAAGCTAATGAAATTTCTTCTATAACTCCATCATTACCATCACTTAGAGTTTTCAGTACTCACGTGACCACTTGAAAAGAATAGAATCTGAAATTGAAGTCATATAGCCTCATGGACATTGTTATACAGTAAGCTAGATTAAAGAACAATAGAACATGTTCTTTGCTTGACATAAGTGTTTATGGAAAGTGGTGCTCTTTAGTTATCACTATAAGGAGTGGGTATCTTTCAAGGAGGATGTTTAATCCTAGGAAGTGTTGCTTTGGAAACTAGCTGGGTGAAATTTGTGATGCATCTAAGAAAACTTTATTATGCCTTTCTTTGCAGATAACCCAAAAGAGGATTTTGATTTCGTAAATTGATAGTAAGAAAACTTTATAATACCTTTCTTATGCTTTTGCTAATTTCATTTACTTAAAACAGTCTATATTGGTCAGAAGAGGACTAGTTGAGGCGAGTGATTTTTACATCTGCTGTATCTTTGCTAATCTAGCAACAGAGTGTAATCTATTCCTTGAAAAAGGCATCCAGCAGTCATGTTCTTCCATCAGTTACTAATACTCTTGCACGCAAGGATCATATTGCTCTACTCTATTTGTCAAGTTTGCAGAAGAGGTCTAATCTGATTTCGGTTGTTCCATAAATAATCTGGATCGATTGTAACGTTTAATACATAATTCCATCATCCTGAATTGGTTTTATAAGAAAAACGTTGCAGCAGCCGCACAACCTATAAAGCAATGTTGCATTTAGTTTCTCTTTCAAATCGATTATCATGTTGCTTCCATTTCTCCCATTTGCCTTGTTTTTTGGTGATTGATGTATGCATTAATTAATTATTGTGCTAGATAGGAGTGCACAACCAAAAAGAAAATTTGGTCATAGTTGGGGGAGGGGGCAGTTTAAGGGTTGCATGCGGATTGAAATGAAAAAAAACTTAATGTTCGGGCATGGCATAATTTGCAGGTTTTAACAAGGTACATGGTACAGAAACTCTTTGGCCCTGGTGTTGCTGGGGTGACAAGCGACAACTACCCGCTATTTCTTGGCCTACCTTCCAATATGGTCTCTCTCTCCCGCACTCACTAACTTAGATACACACATAGATCTTGCATCTCATCATTTTTATGTTTAAAGTAGAGATCATTCTATTCATAAGCTATATAGCTTTTTTTGAACAGAAAAGCAACATCTTTCGCCAAAGAATATCTTCGTAGCTTTTAGGCGGCTTTTCATTCAATTGGTTCCTTGTAATGCGTACATTGGCTTCATTAGGATTCATGAGGTTTTGATTTGGTTGGATCAAGAGTTTCCTGAAATATGATTAACAAAAATATAACTGGTTGATTTTGTTATGGTATAAAAATGTCATTACTCATTGCTCATCATGGAACTTGAACAGGATGATTCCCATTCTAAATACGACCCTGATATTCCCATATTACTGGATTAATTGAATCTAAGAGGTTCTTGATATTGTTTGGAAAAGTAGAGTTACTAGTGTTTGATAGATTCAACTGTCATGTAATTTGAATTTTGGGGTTTCTGTGGTGAAACTCCACTGCAATAGAATGATCCAGAATTAGAGCTTCTTCTTGTGGTCACTGGCACTCAGTTCGTCCCCGGCTTTTCAATAAACTGAAAATATCGTGTAAGAATACCACAACTTGTCTGTCACCTTCAAGATGCATGGATTAATAAATTATAATGTTTCACTAATACTTGGAGGACTCTGTTCTTTCAACTTTGAAAAACGAAGTTCATTAACTTATCAGTAATATGTGCTCTTCTAGGTTGGTTCGTTCTTGATGGGATGGTGGGGTGTTGTGTTCGTAGGAGATATATCCAGAGTGTCTGATCATTTGGCTATTGGATTAACCACTGGTTACTTAGGAAGTCTCGGAACTTTCAGTGGTTGGAATCAGAAAATGCTTGATCTCAGTGTTGATGGCCATTGGGTGTTTTCTTTTGTTGGCTTTCTCATAGGTAATGTGGCACTCGCAGATTAATATAACATGAAGGTTTTAGGTTAAGCGGCATATAGAAACTCAACTATTGCTCGTGTATGTGCTGTTAAAATTTTAATGGCAGACAAACCTCGACTGTGCCCGACCATTAAAAGTTAAACGGGTAATTTCTCCTTGTGTATCTTTGCAGGGTTATTCCTTGCAGCATACGCCATAAAATTGGGTGTTGGTACAGCCAAATGTTTCAAGTCATTTCTCGAAAGGTCAAACAGAAGTTCAGATATAGCCAGTCGGAGGGTGGACAACCGCTATTATCATTTGGGAGTCCTGGTGGTATTGGTGGTAATACTAGGCCTTTTATGGAGCGGGAGCTGGGCAATGCTCAAGAAAGAGTATAACCACGACAGTGGTAGGGCTCAGCTATGGCTGGCTTGCATAGTTGCACCCCCAGGGGTGTGGATCAGGTGGTTCTTAGCACGGCTCAATGGGCGTGGGTTAGGGAAGGCGGGTTCTCTGAAATGGGTTCCATTTGGAACCCTTATTGCCAATGTTTCCTCAGCTTGTATCATGGCAGCACTGTCTACTGTGAAGAAAGCGGTATGGTTTTAGCTCTCCCAACCAATCTTAGTTTCCCCTCCTGCTTGCATGTGCTATACCTTCGGAAGTCATTTATTATTATTATTATTATTATTATTATTATAGCCCTGGCTAATTCTATTTCTACATTATTAGGTCCAGTACCACAATCTCAACTTTCAGGGCAGGCATGAATCACACCTTGTTTATTGTGCTCTAAATTCTTATTTTCCTCAATTGTTTTAACCCCAGTGATGATACCATCCTTATTTAGCTGGAGTGAGTTTTAGTAAGAATACAACATCATAAATTGTGTGTTTTTTGAAAATTTTGATGACAAGAGATCTGGGTGATGCAGGTCCATACCAAAACCTGCGATACTATTGCAACAGGCATACAATTCGGATTTTTGGGTTCTCTAAGTACAATTCCCACTTTCATTGCCGAGTACAACGCCATGGAAGAAAGCCAGAAAAACTGGAGAGCTTATGCATATGCCCTGATTACAATAGCTGTCTCATTTGGCTTGGGGATCCTGATATACTCTGTACCTGTTTGGACCAGGGGATACAAATAGCATGTCAGTTTACTTTTAATTCTCTCTTTCGGTTGCTGTCTTCCCGTCTGTCAATTTTGACATTATGCAGAACATGACTCTTGCTTAATAGATATAGTTTCTGTGTTTGAAAATATATGATTGTTTTTAAAAATATTTTTTATTTTAAAATGTATTAAAATAATATTTTTTTATTTTTAAAATTATTTTTGATATAAGTATATTAAAATGATTTAAAAATATTAATTTAAAACAAAATTAAATTTTAATTTTTTTAAAAAATATTTTTAAAATATAAAAATAAACAAAATGCCCACAACCTCTAGACAGGGAGATTTCATAAACAGGTGTCGTGACCAAAAGCGCTTCCTTTTCTTGTCGGACCGGAGATTTCGTCCTTCGAACATTGCAAATAGGCACAAGAGAAGTACTCTTCCAAAGCTAAAAATCCTGCCGGTAAGCGAAGTTCTACACCATATTGAGTCACAAATATATTCTTAATGTATATAAAAAAAATATTTATATATTTCCTGTAACTTCTTGATGAACATGGGGTTTTTTTAAATTTATTTAGAGTTTTTGAGATACAGGGTATGGAAATTGTTTGCAACAAAATGATGGGAAAAATTGAACCAAAAGCAAAATCTATGTCCGATGACACAAGGCCCGTCAACATGCCGAAGAACATTTTATAATTTGATGAGAGCAGGAGAATATATGGAACGAGCTACGTAGCCCATGCTACACCATGGCCTCCTATTCTGAAACCTCACCCGTCTTCTTTGCCTATTCCGTGTTCTAAATCAAACCGTTTTAAAGTTATCTTAGACATCATAATTGATTTAGCAAGTTTAAAAATTTGGAAGATAATTAAAAATATGGCCTGAGTTTAATATAAATTTTAAGGTGATATAATTTTTTAAAAAATATCAAGATGATGATTTATTAAATTGATATGGTTTCGTGGTCTAATTGATTAAACCTGTAATCTGAGTTATGAACTTTATCATGTTTAAATATTTTTATTTAATCATATAATAAAAAATTACTCATAAAATTATACATCATCTCAGTGTCAAGATGTTTGTTTGGACCTCAAAAACTCTATAAAAAAATCAAAATAAATTATAAATTTTGATTTTTAATTAATCAAAATTAATCAATCGAACTCATGACCCGAGTCATGAATTTAATTAGGTTTGATAATTTTTTATTTAATTATATGATAACAAAAATAAATGCTCGTAAAATTCAGAACCAATTAAATATTAGGGCATTTGTTGGAAATCATGACAAACCTATAAATATGAAATCAAAACAAATTATGTTACCCATTAAAAATCAATAAAATATCAAATAATGAAACAAATTACATTGCTCTTAAAAATTAATAAATTATATATTTTTCTTTTTTTATCATCATAACCCGGTGTTTTTCTCTCCCATACCTCAAACTAAAGATCAAAAAATAAAAAAAATAAAATTTTGGATCAAAAGTGAATTTTAAAAAAGTCAAAGAGATGGAAAATGGGTATGTTGCAAATTAAGACGACAAAAGTCAAATTAAAATTAATGATTTTAAAATGAATTAAAATCCAATAGCCCCCATATTTATCTATTTCTTGTTCTTCATTCAATTAAAATCACAACATCCCCCCCTCTCTCTCTCTCGCCCTCTCTCTTCCAAGATGAGATCAGATCATACTAGATTCGAATAATAGCTAAAAAAAACCATAGTTTTTTGTCTGACTATTGAGTCATGTTCAAATTCTTACAGAATTTTATGGAGGTTGTTTTTTCTATAATAGCCACTGCATTGCTATGTGGACTGTCGGATCTTTAGATATCAAAAATCTCGCTGAAACCCCTGTTTTTAGTAGTTTTTATGATTTTTCTTGTTATTTTCGGATCTCTTGTTTATTTTGGATTTTATATTTCTTTCTTTTGTAATTTTGAATTTTTGTTTTTTTTTATTAGTTGATGTAGGGTTTCTGGCCTATTTAAGGTTTTATAAACCTCTTTTAAGGAGACAAACTTTATTATTATTACTTTAGAGAAAATAAACTTATGAATTTAAAGGTTCACATTCACAACACCTTCTGCTCATCAAAATTCTTTTCTTTTTTTATTTTCTCTATTTCCCCTTCCTTTTCTATCATACCCTCTCTATCTCCTACGACCTTTTCTCCTTTTGCCTTGTAATCTCCTTTTGACTCTCTAATTTCATTCCCCCCGGACAGGAGTTAAGATACTTTTTGTTAAAGTAAGTAAATTGTTTAGGTAGAGAAATAAATATAAAGTTGGTTTAAAAGGGTGAAAAACTCTATTTTTAAGGTGTTTATTTGTTCCTTGTAAATAAAATATATCAATGATATAATGAAGCCCCTTAAACCTATGAAAGAATAAAAAGAAAAGACAAAGAAAGAAAACACATTATATATATATATATATATATATATATATATATATATATATATATATATATATTCTTTGTATAGTAACATGTTTATATAGATTTGAAATATTATAACTGTTAATGAAACTATATAATTTTTAATGAAATAAATATATTTTAAATTAAACTGAATAGCTGCTTGTCAATTTTATCCCAATAGTTATAAATATTAAAATTAATTATAAAAATTCAAAAAAAAATATCACTGATATAATAAATTCCAAAAGATTAGAAATTTTAATTGCCTTGATAGCTTGTGATGAGAAAAAAAAAAGGGAGAAAAGATGAAATAAAGGCCACTGTTTTTTTTTTAGATAATAATAAAGGCCATTGTTTATTCATTGATATAATAGACCAAGTTAGAAGAATTTAAAAAACAATGCAGCTAAGCTAAGTTTTGAAAGGGAGTTGTTATAAATTCAAAATGAAAGATATCTAAATTAACTAATACAATAAACAAAGAGAGGTTGATTGCCTTTATTACATAATATATAATTACCTCTCTCATTAAAGATCGGCATTAAATTTATGACATAGTAAAAATATTCGGCAGATTTCATATTATGTTCGCATGTTAAAAGGAATTTTCTGTTGAAGTCATTGAAGGGGTTGATTCTCCTTGCAACACAATTACGCGAACACAAGAAATATAGAAAACTACACTCGTATCCTCCTCCTGACTTCACCTATTGTGGAATCTTGTTGAGCTTACAATAGCAATAATCACCATACTTCTTGGTCTTGTACTTGGGGGGATTCTTTTCATTAACGAGCTTGGGATGAGGCCCTACAACGAGGTCAGGTGGAGGCTCCAAGAACACAGGCCATGACATTCTTGTCTTATCTTTGGTTACTGTGGTTCTGTGGAACACACTCTTATACTTCCCATTGCTCAAAATCTGTAAAAGGACAAGGATTTGTTAGCAGATATATAGTAATTAGCGAGCACTCAGAGCATTTAGTTTGGAGAGAGAGGCACCTCAATCTGGTCGCCGATGTGGATGACTAATGCATTTGGTATGTACTTGACACAATACCATTGTCCATCTCTGCAGGCCTGGAGGCCCTGAATATCATTGGGAAGAAGAATTGTTATGGAGCACATGTCAGTGTGAGCCACCACCCCAAGAGCTAGATCAGGACGTGGGCAAGGTGGATAGTAGTTTATTTTGAGAAGGTATGTCAACTCATCTCCACCCACAGCTTCTTTGAGTTCATGCTCTTCAAGCCCTAAGTCTAACGACAGGCTCTTGAAGAGTTTGTCTACAACCCCGTGCAGATACTTTACGTATTCCTCGTTGGCTTCCCTGCAACGAAAACATGACCCCCGAAACAAATTAACATTGCTATGTTTCTATTGACATTCTTGCCAGCACCAACTTCCTCCTTTGTTTAGAACCAAAACTGATAGTTTTAAATGAACTTGCACAGAAATCTAATTACATTGAATATCACGTGAATGCATTAATCCTCCTCCTTACATTCAAGAACAAAAACTAGATTATATATATATATATATATATATATATATATATATATATATATAAAATCCTAAAATGTTTCTTAAAATTCTTCACATGCAGAGAAAGATGCCGTCATGTCGATATGCCAATTAATGCTAAAACAATTTAGAAGACGAGAGAACTAACACAACGTCGAAACAAATTGAGACAATTAGTCAATCAAAATAAACTTACTGTTGCAATTCTTATAATAAATAAATAAAGGACTATCTTATCTTTGCAAATTTTCCTCTCATTCCATGAATAGTTGGACTTTATTATGGTAGGCTGCTTGCTCATTTTTAAACCCTTTCGATTTTGGACGTTACCAAGTGCTGACTTATGATAAAAACGTGGGTGGGCTATAGCTCAGTTAAGATTTTATTAATATTTTTTTGACTAGTTTTATATAAAAATAATTTATAATTCTTGATTGAGTTATTAAAAAATTATAAAAATTTATGTGGAATCTTCTAATATGATGTTTTAACTTGGGTCAAAATTTTAAAATTTTTGAAGAAATTCAGAAATTTAATGAAAAATTACAATTTGCTCAGTTTTATGTTATTGGACATAATTTTCAATTCAATCATCAGATTGAGTTGAAATTTTACGAGAGATCTTAAAATATATTAAATAAAATCTAGTTAAAATTTTAAAATGAACAGATTTTGATAATAATAACAAAAAAAAGTACTGTTAAATAAAAGCAAAACGACTTATTAAGAGTAAAATGATTATTTGCCATTAAAAAATAAAACAAATCAGGTCTTCCTTCCTTTTATATGTTGCCGACTGGGTAGAAGTAGAATAGGAAAAGAAAGAAAAGAAAAGGCGAGAGAAAAGGAGAGAAAAGTAAGGGAAAAACATAAAAAAAAATCTATGAAAAAAAAATAAGTGGGAGAATAATCTTGTAAACTTATAAAGTCTAACTTATAAAATACTAATCTAAGGAAGAATCAAGTGAAGGAAGGAGGAATTGAGAGAGTGAAACAAGTTAATTACTTTGTTTTCCAGTTGACATGAGATTGTTATTTTATACTGGTTGAGAGGTTGTTACAATATTGATTCAGATTTGATTATAGATGAATTATATTCCACAAAACATCAAAAAATTTAATTTTAATAGTGGATTTATTTTTATTTTCACTTCAATTTTATGTACCTTCAAATTACTGGTTGAGGGTTGTTACAATATTGATTCATATTCGATTATAGATGAATTATGTTCCACAAAACATCGAAAAATGTAACTTCAATAGTGGATTTATTTTTACTTTCACTTCAATTTTATGTACCTTCAAATTTATTTATTTTTAGATTAACGTGAGTGTTCGAACCAACTTGCACGCACCTCAACTAATCTCACGGGCCTTGAAGTTAATGACCATATAAACCTCCAGTGGCCCTGAAATTTGTGAGACTCGAACTGATGATCTATGGGGAGCAAACTCAGGATCTGATCAATTGAGCTACACCCCTCATGGTTACCTTCAAATTTATTTTTTAATATTTTAAGTAGTATAGTTAAATTACATGAAAAATTCCTGGCTCCGCCCTTGGACATTACCTTCTTTGGAAAAAATGGTGAAATGTAATTATTCTAAAAAATAAATAAAATGGTGAACGAAATTAAGAAAAAATATTCTAAGAGAGATTAACAAAATCTTTCAAACCTGTATAGAGGTGGATTTTTTGGCCAGAACCGGTAATTAATGGCAGGAGGAGGCCATATCCTGTGGAATAAATGATCAACCCAACCTTTCTTGCCCTCTACTTCTTTTTGAAGAAAGGTTCCATATCCTTCAATAGACTTAGCCCCTGGTGGCTTGGCATAGAGTTCCTTCTCTACTTGTGGGAGCTCAAAAAAGGCTCTACCCACACTCTGAAACTTTCTTATGACCTCACTCGGTATGCCATGGTTCACAATTTGGAACATGCCCCACTCCCGGCTAGCATCAGCAATCAAACGCGTGATCTTTTCCTCATCCGGGTCGCTTACATCGATGACGGGGACATCAAGGTTGACCCCATGAACAGTGGTGATTGCAGGTTGCTCATGCTCGGATCTGATAAACGCTTCCGGGATTGTATCTTCGAATGTAGATGCAATGTTTTGTACTCTTTCTGCCTCCATCTATTATCTTTCTAATAAAAGTGGTTAAAGAGATTTCAAGTCTAGCTCCTTAATTCTCTCCGAGCTATACATGCAAATTTCATAGGTTCTTCCTTGGTTGAGTTTTTAACCATTAATTATAATTACGGGAAAAAAGCCTAGTTCGTAGGGCAGCCATTAATTACAATATGGAAGGTTATATATACATATAAAAAAGGGGCAAGTGCCGCTTTCAACGATCATCCCAAATTTAGAACGGGCAATAAGTGACAGCTCCCGTATTGACTTCTCATGGTTTGAGAATGGCTCGTTGATTGTCCAAACGATTCATTTTGCTCTTTCCCCATTGCCTCACATTTTGACTTTATACTTGTAGAACTAGATCACCAATCCACCTATCGTTCTCTTGAAAGAAAATCCACCAATTAACTTTTTTTTCTTAATGGCAACCAATGAGAGATTCAGGACCGCCATTTGAAGCGTATCAGTTCAAATATCCAAGAAAGGTATCTCACAACCAAAACATGGAGAGGTAGATATAGTCATTTTGGCGGCATTTTCATCTCTTGTCGTTTGCTTCCCTCTTCAAAAAACGAACAAGAACAAGAAGTCTTCACTTCTTAAAGTCGTGCCCTGGCTTTTAAATTTTGTAATTCTGGTGAGTATTGCTTTACCCTTTCAATTATCTTGTTTTGGAAACTCTAGAGTTGGTTCTGTTTCTATTTTTGTTACGGTTCCGTTTATGTTATGCTTGCTTCAGGTGATTATTTTGCTTTTTCTAGCACTGATTTTAGCCATTGCTATGCTAAATTGAGAATTCTCAAACTGGGTTTTTTAAATTGTGATCTACAACCTTGACTTTTGAAAATCTGTATATTTTAAAGTTAAATGAAGTCAAGCAATAAATTAGTACATACTCAGTGATGATCAATCTTACGAGAACAGTACCTCTGTTCATGCTGATCATGTCACTGGAACAGGCCTCATTAGGGTTTGCCACGTATCAATTTCGTCATTAATATTGTTTGCTATATCTTCGCCAATGCAAGGCAATATTAGTATTTTTTTTATTTTAATTTTAGTTGTATTACTCTTTGTGATGCTATTTTTTCTTGCAGACTAATTAAATCTCCAGGTGTGAAATCTATTATATTAAAAAGCAAGTGGTTCCGAAGCTGATCTTCTGGTTGAACCTGGTGATTAAGTATCTTTTGGGGATTTTTTTTTATTCAGAGAGGCATGATGATGCTTGTCTCATTGAATTTGTTTTTTCCTAGTTTCTGTGAGTATGCTGCGCTGATGCATGGTGATCTATCCCCAAAACAAAGCAATGATATTATATTCAAGTAGACTAGATAATTCCATGAGATGCGCTGCGGTGGGAATAAAAAAAAAATTAATGCAAACTAATAGATCTAAAAAAATTCTCTCATAATATATTATTAAAATTGAATTTAGCATATCTAACTTAAAACCTTTCCATTTGAATTTTAAATTAAATTATATAAAAAAAATTTATATGATAATTGACTTTACGGATTAAAAAAACTATAATGAATGACAAAAACATGATAATTTTTTTAAAAAAAAATATTGAGATGACAACATATTAGATTAACTTAAGTTACCGAAGATTAACACATCAAACCTATAACCTGGATCATAAACTTTATTAAATTTAATAAATTTTTGATTTAATTATATAACTCATGACGCCTCCCACATGCTAGCATGTAATAATCTTTTCAATTAAAAATATTAATTAAATATTAAATAATATTATTACTCTTGACCAAATCAACAATTAACAACAAAAAATTATAACAAAAAATCCTAATATCCTTGATTCCATGATTTAATTAATATGGCTCCAGAGGATATTTGTAATTTAACTGTATAAAAAAAAGAAAAAGACAAACTCACCTGCCCCGACAATTTTCTATTTTTTTAACTTGGTTGTTTTTTTTATTTTACTATTTATTAAAACATGAAATAGATGTAACTACCCAGAACAAATCCATAAAGAAAATAATGTCTATGGTAGTAAGGTTTTTTGGCAAGGCTATAGATGTAATTTTACTATTACATTGAATATATATATATATATATATATATATATATATATATATATATATATATATAGCCATGGTGAAATTACTGAATGCAAGGAAATACATGTCATTTTACTATTATTACGAAGTTCTCTTGGCAAGGGTGTCGCATCTGGTTTTAAAATAGCCGCATATTATGTGCACCATTTTAATGAAAATGAAAATTTAACTCCACGCGAGAGTTACGTACACGGAACTACTAAGTGACATTATTACTCTATGAATTTATTTTTTCTGGTTACTCATCCGTTTCACCATTTTAGTTGCTCACCGTTCACATCATCGTGCCTGTTTGAGAATTTAATAATGGTTATAGCTTAAAATGTTTTTTATTTAAAATTATATTAAAATAATATTTTTTTAAAAAATATATTTTTAAGATTAATTTATCTAAACGATTTAAAAACAAAAAAAATTAGTAAAAAAATTTAAATTTTAAAAAAGCACCATTTTAATTACATTCGACGTGAGCACTGAGCAACTAAAATGGTGAAACGGACGGGTACCAAAAAAAAAAATACAGAAGGGCTGTTGTGCATGAAAAAAGCCTCTCGTCACAAACAACGAAAAACCATCTGTTACTCTCGTAAAAAAATGAAAGCGTTTCTAGGACATGCTACGTTTTCCCTCGAAAATTAAAATGCATTTCCGGGCCACAGTAGATTTTTCTTCCTAATCTGTTCATGTAGTTCTGAATTGATTGCTTTTATTTATGAAAAGTCGCCATAAGCTAATTCTGTATTTTCAAATTCAAACTCAAAACCACAGTCCCGATTCTACCTTACATGCCAGCGCGGGGTTTGGATGAACAGAAAGGGCTAAACCATTCATGACCATTGGAAGAAGATTTGGCAGATAACGTAGAACATCATCTACTCTGTGCAAGAAGGATGGTGGACTCCGAAGAACAAAGTTACTGCTTCATATTTAGAGACTCTGAAATATCACAATAGCTTCTTACAAATTGTTCGCAAAAAGCTCACGCAGTAACAACTGTAACATTCAGGAATTACAATATATAAAAACGTTCTTAGAAGTTCTGTTAACACAAATTACAATATATTCCCAACTGCAAATGAACTACTGGTACCTCAACACTTTAGCCACAGCAGGAGCCACAGGCAGGCAAGGAACCTGGAAGTTAAGGATATCAAAATTGTGTTCAGCAGAGGGTTGAAAAACGAACACATGAATATCCAAAAATAAATAAACAAGCAAAATAAACTCACTATGGTCAATCCCTCTAACATTGTCCAGTCCACGGGGTGGGCCACGTGGGCCCCCACCATATGGTCCACTCCCAGGACCTCCTGGGCCACCATCCCATTTCTTGCTAGAACCAGATCCTTTTCTGTAAGCATCTGTCTTTTCCATCTAAGAAATAAAAGGAATTGAGAAGATAAGTATCTAGAGGTAGAAGACAAGTACCAAAACAGACTTGCTAGGACAAAGCAACAAGGGAAAATCACTGAATTACCGAGAACATAGTAGAAAAGAACACGCCTATGAGATTCACAATAGCCCAGAAGAAATCAGTGATTGTTCTCAGTCGCCATATGGATCGCTTGGATTTCAATACACCTGACAACAAGGACACAACCACATTGCTGAAAATAATCAAGGAGGAGGAAAAGGTTCCACAAATTCAATCCTCAACATGTTTTTTTCTTCCTTTAAAATTCACACCAAAATTAAGAAATGTATATATTGCCCACATCAACCATGCAATGAGTCAGCCACAGCTTTATCTTGGTATCACTATTTCACTTAATGATGCCACCCAGCTGCATTACAGGCTACATGGTTAAAGTGCATTTTACAAGCAATTAATTTCATTATCCAATTTTCACAAATGATATACGCCAAACAACAACATAAAAGAAACATGAGGGAAAAGTTAATGGAGAGCCCAGGACATCACCAACTTCCGAATGATACACTATGCTTAAAAAGAAGACCATCAACAATGAAACTAATAACAGAAAGGCAGAATGAAGTTCACGTAAATTTTCCAGCGTCAAAGAAAGCTAGAAACAGTCCCCAGAAAAATAAGAAACTAAATGTTTAGCGATCAAGAATTAATGATATCAGCAAACAGATTGCGAGTGCAGGAGAAAACACTGATGGCATCATCTTCCTTGGGTTTATTATCCCATCAATTTCACTGAAACATGTATTTCCTTCCACCTTAAGATGGTTTAAACTCCTGCCTAACTCGTGAAGGACCATAGGTTGGTGTATCTTATAAGCCCAAACACCAGATCATGGCATGACCTTCTAACGGTGATCAAGCTCCGCGCCATTAATGACATTAACAACAGCAGAACAGATAATCTAATTAAAGAATCTCAAAGCATGATTTATGTCAATCTGTGATGCATTAATTCATTATTTTAGGCACAATTAATCCTTCACCAAGTCAATCTAAGAGTTGACTTCAAAAAGAAGAACCCTAATTCCCAAAATGAATCAATCAAACCAAAATCACAAACCAAAAACTCCGCTATCAATATTGATGAATTCACAATTAGAACTGGATAGATAAAACCCTGAAATCTTAAAGACTGAAAAAGGATTTACAATATCGTAGATGGACGAAAATCGCGATAAAGACTGAGAGCGCTTACCTCGTTCAATGTATGCCATTGGGTGAGGGTTGATTCCAAGGTCTCTTCTTCTCGAGTTTTCTTCGATAATTTTGACTTTCTTTCCTTGTTTACGGAGAGAGCTCAGCCGTTGTGTATTTTACGCTCGTATTAATATATAGGGATGGGGGTTTTTGGCGTGTTTCGAACGGTAACATACCTTATTTTTATGACGTGTTCGGTTGATTTTGATTGGCTAGAAATGATATAGGAGGAAAATAAACATGCAATTTTGGGCTCAATACTTGACCTTGTGATTTTAGGCCTAAGACAATGTTGCCATGGCCCAGCTCGTTCCCAATTCCCTAAAATGCAATGAAGGAAAAGCTCCTTCATTTAAAACACTTGTGTATTCTTCTTCTTAGATTCTGAATCATATTTCATTAATTTTGAAAATTGTTCTTCAAATTAAAATAAAAAAAAAATTCATAATAAAAAAATAATAATAACGTAAGAGATTTTTTATTCAAGAAATACTTCTTTTAATTTAAATTATTTGTGCTATTGGTTAAAAAAGACAAGCTTTTGTCAAGCTAGAAAACGAACACGAGAGGAATTTTGACTCAGAAACTACACCTTTTCTTTCAAGATTTGAATAGATTGATTTCTCGTAAATATTTATTTTAGTCATTCAAAAATTAAATAAAAATTGGTTTCAAATTAATTATTGTTCAAGTAAAAATTACCCTGCAGTGGAAAGGCATGCATGTTTCCTTCATGTTAGCTGGAGTCATCTTCCTGTTTCATTTTTTTATAAAATCTCCAATAAAAATCCGTCAGTTAGATAAATATTCAGGGAGGAAATATATAAAAATCTTTTCTGCATTCAGTGTTTTTTTTCTTTTCTTTTTAGAAACTCTCATCCTTTTGAACCATTAATTAATCTTTCGGTTCGATAATTAAGAATTATGTTAATTCTTGACCAAAACTAAAACTTCATGTCAGTCATGTGCAGGAGGAGAAATGAAATTCTTACAAGTAATTTATTTAATTGAATAAATAAATAAATTTAGTTTTGATGAATAATATCTCCTAATTTAAAGAATAAAGAGGGTGTTTGAAAGTATATTAATGGTTGTTTTTAAAAAATGTTTTGCTTGAAAAATATAAAAATAATATTTTTTTATTTTAAAAAACTAATTTTTAATATTAACATACCAAAATAATTTAAAAATATAAAATTCAGGGAAAAAAAAAAGCCCCAGTATTTTTTTCTTCTTTCTTATCTTATTTCATGAAGTGTCCTTGAATATCCTCACGATATCTACGAGGATGATGCGCACTTGGACAACCTAATTAGGAACCTCTGCCTTCAAGGTCACATGCCATCACGGGTACATAAATGAAAGGGGGATAATGTCACACATAAGCTTTTGAAACTTTACATTTGAATCTAATTTTTAATTTCTTTTCATTATACTCTCTCAAGTAGTTAAGACTTATTTTATAGAAATACATACTTCGCATCCTCAGGTTTTTTTTATTATTATTATCTTTATGGATTTCTAGTTTATCCTGATGTTTTTTCATAATGGCCCCTCCATTAATTCCAGAAATTATAGCTCACCCTGCATGCCAATATTGTTTATTCACAGAAGAAAAAAAAAAGAGGAAATTGAGAATTGCAGACGAGGTATTGAAGTTGCTGTCAAAAGGACTGGAAATATGTATCCTCCATGCCCAGTTGAACACAACCTGAACTAGCCCTGGAAGTTGAACCTCATATTGGCATGTCTTCCCTCGCCATACTGTCCCAAATGAAGCTCCAGGCCTTCAGGCATGGATGGAAAGATGGCAATTGGATCGCTGTCAAATACCTGCCGATGCACTCCTTGTCGATTCCAAACGAGGTAATGAACCCTCGATGGCTATCTAGATCCACAACTTACGCTGGAGAAACAGATCATTCACATCTTTTAATGTAAATCAATGGTTTACTCTGTGTCATCTTGTAGAATATTTAACAATCTTTCTCATAAAAAAAAATTCAACTTTGGTGAATGGACTCATTTATGACTTTCAACATCTTACAGAACCCATTAAAACATAAGATGAAAAAAGTTAAGTATAGAGTAGGATTTGAAATTGCTGAAGCGGAAATAGCATCACCCCATTTAATAGACAGAGCAATCAGCTAATGTTTCTCTTCCATGTATAAGTTCATTTTTCTTCGTAGTCAACATTATTATTATTATCTAATCTATTTGTCTCCTCAGCAAGGCATCGGGGCATCCTCTTTAGGCGTGATGTATCGATTAATATCCCCCGTCATGTAGGCTCTGCTCTCTACGCCGAGTTTCTTTACAATCTGGTGTTGGCTGTTCCTGTTCAACCAGTGGTTTCCTGATTGTTCTGTAGACTTCCAAGCAACTAATTAAAAGAGGGAAAAGAGGGTCCAAGACTGTCACCACTGCCAGTTGTGGTGAACGTTTAGATGCCGAATGGATGGAGCTTTAGATCTTCTTTTTTAAGCAAAAATATGGAGCTCATCATGATTCCTCATCCCCTCAACCTGCTTTTTGCCTCACCAATTACAGTGTGTGCTTTCAGTGTTATTGCAGAGTGAGCGATTTTCTAACACAAGGAGAAGAGGTGCGAGCAGAGTCAACTATCATATAGCAATCGTCCCTGCATTACTAAAAAGATGAAAATGGTTTCAGGGTATATTTCTAAAATCACACAGGCAATCCTTCCATGTTCGCGGGTAGAACACAAGCCAACGCTAAAAAACAATTACTATGTTTCTGTTCAACATTGAAGTAACAATTGATATAGTGCTCGGATGAAAATGAACACTTTAGAACTCCTTGAAAATCCCAGCAGCAGTAAAAAATGAGTAAACCTGGTTGTTGGCATAGAAAAAGGATGATCGGATCAATCTACAGATTACAGTGTGTCTGTGCATAAGTGATTCATAAAATAACAATAAGGTGAAGTAAGACATATTGACCATTTTTAATTAACGAAGTATAGTTGTTGCACGTAACAGACCTTACAGAGATGAACAGGAGAGGAGATTTCTATGCTTCTCTGCACCTTTTTCCTTCTCTTCATCTACAAGCACCCATTCCCTTTGCAGTTCCTGGCATAATCTAAAATGAATTAGATGTCAAAAGATGTGATGACTCAGAAAAGATAGAGGAGGATTTCTTTCTAAAATGGCTAGCTAACGTTGTATAAGGTCTAATCCAGTTCGATCTCTAAAAAGGATCGCAATACATATCTACCAAGTAACGGGATAACCATAACTCTAAATAATAGGATAGTCAATAAAGGATGAGCACACATGAATAAGAATAGGCGTAAGAACCCATCTGACACTTCTGGTCTGTCAAGCATTACATGAATATATTGTTCTGCAGTTCGAAGTGCTTAAATATCAAGATGGCCAACTTTCACCATCCTCTTCAAGCACTAGTTTGGAAGGCCCTCCTCCCTCTCAGACATGGTGAGAATGCATTTTGTTTTACAAAATGAGAAGTAGATAGAGTGCCAGGTACAAGAAGAAATTGTATATCAGGTTATTGAGTCAGCTACAAAAGATTCCAAATGGACATGAATACCAGAGATAAGATCTGTTCAAACATTTCCAGCGCCAAAAAACCTGCTGTGATCCCTAAGTGGTGATCAAACTTATGGGACAGGTGTAGCCCCAGAAGGCATAGCAGACTCTACCAAGCTCGAAAGAGGCGAATTTTCCCCAAAACTGATTCTGTAATATACCACACCTTCTGTTACACTTTCACACGTTGTCAGGATAGGAGTAAATATCCATACAAAAAAAATTGTAGGCGTTCCCTAATAAGGATCCCTGAAGACTAAACTGTCATGCTGCGACTTAAATACTTCGAAGGAATTCCATTCTTTCACACCTCAAATTGAGACCTTCTTTAACTGTGAGATGCTAGTTTGACAGCAAAAACATTCAATTAAACAGAGAAAAAATGAAGGAAGAACCAGAATCATACGCATATAGAGGGTTATAATACTATAAAGTGTTTGACATTCTCGCACACAAGATAAGAAGTGCACTAGAACTGAAAGGAAAACTGTAAAACACCTGCACAAAATGAGACGTAAACTCGAACTTACTCAAATGGGAGCTTAATATAATAGTATAAAGTGTTTGACATTCTCGCACACAAGATAAGAAGTGCACTAGAACTGAAAGGAAAACTGTAAAACACCTACACAAAATGAGACATAAACTCGAACTTACTCAAATGGGAGCTTAATATTCTCTGTTTGACGTTCTCCTCTCCAAGGCTAGAGCCAAAACCATCTCAATAAATTTTCTAGGGAAAGCACTTTTGTTTTTTCAGGAAACTGTTCTTTACAAGCTGTCATTGACACAATCAACGTTGGCATTTGGCAAAATGCATATCTGGAACCAACAAACAAACTGGTGGTAGATCAAAAAGTTTCTACTGTTAGTTGTCATCATAAAGATCAACTTGTGAACTAAAAAACCAAGAAGATCCATATCAATATTTCAGAGCTGATTCATGGGCACCTCTCAATGTTACAATCAACACTGTGCATTACTAAGAACAACATTATCTCTTACTCTTACAGAAGAAAAATCCAGATTTTTTATTTCAGAGTAAGGGAGAGTAGCAGCAGTTTCTTCATACTTTCTCTACTCAAAACTCTAAATAAATGAAGTTCATTTATGTGAGCACAACATTACAATCTCAGTAGATATTGAACACAAACGGTTACATATATCAGCGTTAATCTTCGTGGCACCAATGTAACTCTAGATTTGCCATTCCAAACATTGAACTCCTATAAGATCACCTAGTTAATTCTGAAACATCTTCAAACCACAAGATAAGCAGCAAAAAAAATATCAGAAAATCCATGACCACATAAAAATAAATCATAACTGTACCTTGTGAACTTCGTGCAAGCAACAGAACAAAATGAGAACTGCCCAAAATAAGTCACTGCAAAGATCCCCAGGACAGGAACATGCTGCAAGACATGAAGCAGCAGAGAATGTATAGAGAGAGGGAACTGGTAGATTCATAACTCAACCCTTCATCAGAAAATGTGTGGCAGAAAAATAATAAATTAAAGTTGACGAACATAATACAAAGACAGACTACCCACTCGTTCAGCTCATTTTGAGCTTAGTAACAAGTACGAAGACACAGCTTCAATCTAGAGGGAATGCTATGAACAACTGTAACTCTAAACCAAATACATTACGTGATTTCCATTCATTCAAAATATCTATACATGAGCAACACGTATCTCATCCATTTACACTATCTTGGGCCTGAGATCTGCTGTGAAGAGATATAGGAGAAACAAGCATGTGAGCCATTTGTTGTGCTTGTAGCACTTGTATTTGCTTCTGGATACAAGATGATGTCACTCTGTTCATTTTCCTCCCCAATCATGGAAGCCTCAGTGAATCTACGTCCATAAAAGCGCAAGAAATTCAGAGATTCTATTCTTGGCTGACCTAAAGGAGTGCTGCTTTCCAGCATTCCAACAACACTAACCATTGTAGGCCTCAATAATGGCTCCTCTTGAACACAACATAGAGCAACACGTACTAATCTCTCCATTTCTTCACTTGTTACCCGTCCCTCTAGCCTTGGGTCAGCAAGCTCCAAGTAATTCCCTTGCTCATGCATCTCCAATGCAAATAGTGGGAAATAAACAAATCCAGATCCAGATGATGAAATCGATTGGCCACAACCACTGTTACTGGCATCCATGCTGCAATTTTTTCTTCCACTTACAAGTTCAAGCAGTACCATTCCAAAACTGTAAACATCAGTTTTTTCTGAGATTGCAGAATTAGTTAACCATTCAGGTGCAAGATAGCCACGGGTACCCCTCATTGTTGTAAATAAACTAGATTGTTCAGGGCCTAGAAGCTTTGAGAGGCCAAAATCAGATATCTTAGCCTGAAAACAGTCATGCAAAAGAATATTCTCTGGCTTGACATCACAATGAATGATTTTTTGTTCACACCCAGAATGCAAGTATGCAAGCCCACGTGCAGTTCCGAGCGCTATCTCAAACCTCTCTTGCCATTCCAAGACAGGCCCACTGCCAAAGAGGGTCCTGTCTAGTGAGCCACGATTCATATACTCATAAACTAAAAGGCGCTGTCTCCCTTGGGCACAAAATCCTCTCAGTTTCACCAGGTTGACGTGGTGTATATTTCCGATTACTGCAATTTCAGTGCAAAAATCTTTTTTCCCTTGGACTCCTAAATTGGTTATCTTCTTTACTGCTACAGCTGATTTATCAGGCAGTGTACCCTTGTATACAACACCGAACCCACCAGACCCTATCTTGGTCTTAAAATTATCAGTAGCTACCTCGAGCTCTTCATAGTCAAACCGTTGTGGTAAGCCTGGGATGTAGAAGGCGTCCAGATCTCCTGAAGAAATCGAGTTTGCATGGCCTAGTTTTGTCTCTTTAATCTTCAAAAAACTCCGTTTTCTCCACCAGAGGAAACTGAAAACAACTATGATGAAGAACCCAGTAAAAGTTAACAGCACCAGAGCAAATAAAGGGAAGTCTTGTCTTTGATTAGTAGACCCATTGTTGGAAGGTGAATCATTTCCACCTAAAGTCTTAATGTAGCCCAAATGATCATCATCATCTGTAGTACTTGCTATAATGGAACCTAATTCATTTTCAAATGCATAGCAAGATCCAGAAGAATTTTGATAATAAATTCCCAAACAAGAACAGTCAGCAGTGCAGACATCTTGACAGACTGACAAATTCACACCATATTCTATAGGCTCAGAGAAATCAATAGAGAAGTAACTCATACCATAGCCAAGCCTCAGATAAGAAACATCAGATGAATTCAACTGAGTAACATTCTTGGCTGAATTGCAAGCCAATGGCAAAGAATAACCATCACTTGGCGCGCAGCCGCTCGAATTTTGTGAGCCTCTTAGGAAACCTTGGGGGCATGAACAAATTGGGCCATTGGATGAAGTGCCAGTACACAGTCCAATTCTGCCACAAACAAATGGAATTCGACAACCATCAATTGGCCCTACAAATTCCTGTTTCCTGTCAGTACCCAGAAAACTACTGATCATGAACTGGCCAGAAGCATCCAACTGAGCAATTCGGAACTTGGATGGAGGCAAGGTCACCTGTGTCACAACTGCTGATCCATTACGACCAAAGAGAAAGAGACCTGTTCCATTAATTTCCATATATTCATTTATATAATTAGAGTTCCTGTAAGCTCGGGCATCCATAGATAATTTCCAGTATGTCTGCCCATACCATTGCAGCAAGACATCTGAACCACTGACAGTCAGCTTGTAATCACCGGTTGACAAGTCATCATCTGATACAGCACTGGATAGAATTGTGTCCTCAAGTAAGTGCTGTCCCATGACAATCGTGTCTGTCGGATAGTGGAAGCTCTCCCAAAGAGAATGATTAAACTGGTCAAGTAAAACAAGATTGCCCATCTCAGTTAGCTGCAGTGCATTTACTGATGATCTTAGTGGTGGAGTTGACCATTTGTCATTACCGTCTTGCTCGGCAATGGTAATTCCAATCGCTGTGAGAGTCATTTTACCAGAACTTGAGATAGGACCATCACGATTAGCAGACCAGATGACGGTGCCAGACACTGCATGCATAACACACAAGTAATAGTGGGCCTTTTGTACTCCAGGGTTGAAGATAGCAACTTTGAATGTTCCATTACGTGAGAACAGGAAAGCCCCTGCGTTGTCAACAAATTTAAAGCTTGAAGCAGTGAAATTCGGAAAGATTAATTCAGTGTAAGTAACACCAGATACAAGAACATGGAACAAAAAACTGGTGGACAAGAATAACAATAAGGTTCCCATATGGTGGATTGGTTGAATGATGAACAGACAAGAGAAAAGTAAGCCGTTTGATGACAGAGGTTTTGGTGGATTTGGAATTGGTCTGCCAGAATTTCTCCATTTCTTTTTTCCTATCCAGCTTCTTGGTTCTCCGTTGACTTCTCTCTCTCACAACACCAACTAAATGCTGCCTGATTTGTGACGAAGGTGGAGAGGGTATGCGTTTACTTGGTGATAGCATCAGCTGAGATGTTCAGATTTAAAAATTTTCATTCTGGTCAAACCTGAGGGGCTTTTATTATACAATTGGTGATTCATGAATTTAAGAACCATTTGTTTAAACAATCTTGTTTTCTCAAACAACATGCTGACAACCATCATCCCGCCTCTTTTATTCCACGCCAACCTTTCATTTAAAAAGAATAGCCACAGTCCACCCCTCTATAATTATATAAACATTTCATGCACACCATGAAAGAAGCATGTCTTCATTTAAAATTAAATAGTATATAGCATTATTGACGTTCAAGTATGAACAAGCACAAGCCAAGCCATTATCAAGAACATGAAAATTAATAAGTAAAGGCCGTCATTCATTGATGGCTTGACATAGTTATATTGTCGACAATATTTCTTATTTCCCTTTGTAAATAAATTAATAGACAATTATAGAAATTCCAAATTGCCCTAAGACAATAAAAAAAAATAAACAAAACATCAAACACATGGCGTGTAATGGAAAGCAAACAAAAAAAATACCTTATTTTTTTTAACCTGTTGCGCAATGGAGCCTCCAAGAGCCGAGAGAGACAGCACTGCACGAAAAATCCCGAATGGATCCATCCCACGATGCGAAAAGGATCTCTAATGCTCATATGCGACAATTGCTCGCAATAAATGGTTGGTTTTGGCTTCAGATTCTACAGAGGAAGTTATGAGATTGACGCAGCTGGTAGGGAATTGAGTAAAAAAGGATTAAAGGAGAGACGGAAGCAGACAAAAAGCGTAAAAGAGAAATCGAAGAGAACAAGTGTGTGGTTAATGTGGGCAGTGATGATGTTTTGGATTTGAGAGGGGAGATAGTTGACTCGGTTGTGGCGAGTGATAGAGTGAGATGGGCGTTTATGATGATGACAGAAGAACAAGAGTGGAGGATTAAAAGAGGGAAGTGGGTTTCAAGTTTTAAGAGGGAACGGGGAGATTTTCGTGGAAGAAACAGTGGTTTTGGTGAAAATGGAAGCTGTCCGTTTGTTCTAAGCGAGTGAGACCCTGAGATGGTGTTTTGGAATCCCCATGGGTAGGTAATATCGTTATAGCAATCTCCTTGTTTTGGCGCCAACCTAAAAGATGGCGTTTTTGCTTCTTCTTTTTCCTTTCCTCCTTTCAATGGCGCCAACCCAAGAAAAACCTGCAATTAGAAGAAGAAAAAATCTGAAACAAACATGTTATTTAGATGATTTTAGTGGGGCAGGACTTGATCAATGGTTGCCTATCATAATTCGATGAACCCGTGGATCTCAATCGTCCAAAAAATTAAATAAAAGTTTTCAAAATTCTTCATTCTTGAATTATAGTGGTATTTCCTTACTTTTTATATCTACACGATATATCATCTAACAGGAAATATATATGCCTCTAGCTGAACATGCTTTCAGTATCTGTAACAAATTTCAATAAAAAAAGCTTCGTATTGTTTGATGCTGTATATGAGAACAGTGAATCAGGTGACTCCATTTTATTTTTTCTTTTTTGATTTTTAAAAAAATTAGGTTCTTTAATAACCTAATTAGCTTAATTTAGTTTTGAAATTATAATAAAATTCTCAAATTAAAAGGCAAAAGGATGAAATGTGATCAAACAATACCCAAAAAAAAAATCTAGTCCTATCCTAAATTCTTTGTGATTTTAGTTCAGAATTTTATTTTATTTATTTTTCATTTCTTGAATAGCAATAAAAAAAAATAATTGGTTGTCTTGATTTTAACAATCAAAATGATCAAATTTTATATCAAAATATTCTATACAGTGAGAGAAGTTTGAAGGTGGTGGTTTTTTACATTTATTTTGCTGGAAAAAATAGATTGGGGTCTAAAAAGATTTATGATTTCAAATTTATTTTTTATTTTTTAATTGATTTTTTGCTACTTTAAAGGCACAGGTGGATTTATTAAGGTTTGTAGAATATTTTCCAAGTATTTTCATGTGAAAAATTAGTTGAAATAGGATGTTTGGTCCAAAATATGCAATTGAATTTTCTACCCAATTTCAGGTTACTTTGATTGCAGGGAATTGGATAAACACAAGATGCGTCGCTTGGCTTCCAAGCCCTCAGACACCTGGCTCTTTTCGTTTTCTTTTTTTTTTTGCTCTCAAAAAAAATTAACATGTTAATTCACTTATTCTTTTTATTTATTTATTTACATGGGTGTCCGGGCCAGCTTGCGTGCACCACGATTAATCCCACGGCCCACTGAACACCCTGCAAACCCAGTGGGCATGTAAGACACCGCGGAGATGACAGGCGTACACATGAGGACTCGAACCCAGGAGCAGCAGGAGGAGACAAGCCCCTCCTACCACCAGGGCAAGACCCTCGGTGTGTTAATTCACTTATTCTTGAAATTTGACATGGTTCTTAAATAACATTACAAGTTTTTATTTGAAGTTTAATATTTTTTTCAATTAATATGATGATGGCAATGAATTTCTCGTGAAAATTTGATTGGATTTTTTTTGTTCAAATTTTTAAATGTTTTTTTGGAAATAATATTATCACATTTATAAGAGTTTTAGCTTTCAATCACATAAAAAATATAAATATTTTGATATTTTTTAACCTATTTTAACAATCATGACTTTTTTTTTTAACATGACAACTATTCTAATTAAAACACATGCTTTCACTGAATAAATAAAAGATATATTAGTAAGAAAAATAATTTTAGACTTTGAAAAAATATGTTTTGTACTTGTTTGAAATGGCTTGCAAAGAAAAAAAAATTTATTCTATAATTAAATAAAAGAATTTGAAGAGCTACACCGCCAGATCAACTATTTTAATTTTGATCTCAGTTTTTTAATTCAATTTTTTATTTAAATTAACATATTTGTTATCTTTTATTATATATTTAATTCTTGATTGCTTTATTAAACATACATACCAACCCTTAATTTTTTAATTAAAATTTTTCTTGGTGAAAAATCTTTTTTAGAACTGAACTAATTTTTTAATTTAATAACAATACTAAAAACTTCTTCTTGACATAAATATTTTTTTTAAGTTTTTTTTTTATATATATATATCTTTGCAGCAAGGGGTCGAGCATGCAAACTAGTCCCTCCTAGTAAATTTTCAAATATGTATGCTGTAGTTTATATTTGACTAAAAAAACAATATAGACAGAACAGTAAAATTGATTAGGTGAAGAAGGTACAGAGAATCAAGAGCCCGGAATACTGGACTTGAATATCCCTGGGAGACAGCGGCACAGAATTGCCAGATCTCCAGAAGATTAAAATAATACCAGTACTTTCAGAAAACACGCACACGTCACATGTAGACAACGTATCAAATCTCAGTGCTTTAAATTTAGCCACCAGGTTTATGTCCTTATTTTAATAGTTATCTCTTTGTTGATTCAATACGTGTATAGACGGTAATCTACGAGGATACGGACATAGCACGACTTCGATGTAGAGATACGGTAATTCTCAAAAACATAGAATACCATTAGATTATTGACCTGTGTTAGGTTACGGTCGGATCAAATATTTTTTAAAGATAAAAAAATTTATTTAGATATTATTAACATGTTTTTATTATAATATATATATATATATATATATATATATAAAGATTGTTTCAATATAATCTGGTTAACTTGACAAGTCTAAAAATAAATTAAATGCCTGATATAAATATAATTCGATTAAAAAATTCAAGATAACAACTATTTTGTAATACTAAGATGACAATACATTAGATGGATGTAAGTCAGTTCAAGATAACCTGCTAAATTTATGACCCGAGTCATAAACAAATTGAAACAAATTATAAAGCCTAACTTTCAATCAATCCAATATCAAAGGATAAAATTAAAAAAAAATCAACAAAAAAAGCTTGCTTCAACTCAGATTAACCTGATAAATCCGTGAGTTAGATCATGAAACAGTGATAACCACGTTAAAACAAATTATAAATTTCAATTCTTAATCAACTCAATATTAAAAGATGAAATTGAAAAAAAAACACAAAAAATAACAAAAGTTAACTTGGATTAACCTTCTAAACCTATAATTTAGGTCATAAGACCGGGATAACTTTATACAAAATACACCAAAACAAATTGTGAGATCTAATTCTCAATTAACTCAATGTTAAAGAATGAAATAAAAAAAATAAAAAATGACCCGAGTCAACCAAGTTAACCCACTAAACCTGGGACCCAAATCATAATATTAGAATAAACTCATAGAAAATAAACTGAAACAAATAAAGTGTAATTCTCAATAAACAAAATGTTAAAGAATCAAATCGAAAAAAAAAATTATTTAAAAAACATGTCAAAAAACTCAAATTAAGTGTGTTAAACAACCAAATACATGATCCGAATCATGATATTAGGATAGTCTCATAAAAAATAATTTAAAACAAATTATAAAATTTAATCTCTATCAAACCTTATATATGATTTTTTAAAAATATAAAATAATAATTTGCAAGGGGTTTTCATCATCATCTACCCCTATATGCTATTTCATCAATTAACTATAGTTATTGAAATAAAGTTTTATTTATTCAAATGATTAATTTTTTAACTCATAAAACTTAGAATTATATTTGAAGCAGTATTAAAAAGAAAGAAGAAATCGAACGCTAAAAAGTATTTTATGAGAAGTAGATTAAAACATCATCATCTGCCTCTATATGCTATTTCATCAAATAATATTATTAAAAGTAAACAATTGCAAATCATTAGTAAATTACTGGAATAAAGTTTTATTTAGTCAAATGATTAATTTTTTAACCCATAAAACTTAGAATTATATTTGAACCAGTCTTAAAAAAAAATTGAACGCTAAAAAGTATTTTATCGATATCTTCACACACCCAAATTTAAAATTATTTTATTAGTATTATTTTATCGCATTTTCACAAAATACGATACTATTAAGTTGTATCTAAATGTTAGTACGTGGAGTCAAGCGTCAAGAGAGAAGTAGGTAGATGGCGAGTAACGCCTTCGCTTTTTTTTTTTTTTTCTTTCAAAACTACCTGCAGTGGTCGGGAAATGCCGAAGGCCAACTCACCCCAGCTGGACGAGCAGGTTGCTACCGGGTAATATAAAAATCAAAGAATTACTCGCTGTCTCCACTCTACGCACGATGCAATTATCAGCGGCTCTAAGGATCACTGCTCAGAAAGGCTGTGAATCCCATCAAATCCGGGCGGCACCAACCTAATCTATTCACTCGATTTGCAGGCCACCATCTCCGCACCAGCCTGGGAGAGCTTAGCTACCACTACCACGGTTTTGACTTCTTTCTTGTGTGCTGTGAAAGACAAGAAAAAGGGAAATCCCCATGACCACACACGATGACAAACTTTTTACCGACAATATGCCTGGGCTGTCCAAGTAGAGCCATTTTAAAGGCTGATGCTATAATCTTTTTATGAAAATAATTTTAGCTATTTAATTTTTTCTCCTATGTGTTACAAGTTTTTTTAAAAGTATTTTTTTATTTATAAATATATAAAAATAATAAATTTTTTTAAAAAATCATTTTTAATATAAGTAAATTAAAATAATGTTTAAAAATTGAAAGCGAGGTTGTACTACATGAACAAAAGATGCCCAAATATCAATTCTGAATCAGTCGCCTAACAAGACGGTTGGATCATACTCGGGAAGTTTTTCAAACATGCACTGTCACTTCCACCGTATATATGTTGATTTGAGTTTGCTTTCATTTATTGGAATGTGATGTTTGGTTTCGTGTCTTGTTATTTGGAAAGTAGTTTTTGAAAAATTATTTTTTAAATATTTTTATATTTTTTTGTTATTAAAAAGGGTTGGTCAATTAAAAATAATTTTTAGTCAAAGAAAAATTTGGCTTGATTTCCAGAAAAGTATTTTTTAAAAAAAAAATTAGCGGAAAATACTTTTCAGAAATTGTGAAAAATTTAAAAATATTATATTATTTTCTGATTATATCAAATTTGATCTTCAAACTTTTAATTACTATATATATTTTGTTTTGAATATTTATTTTTCAATTTCATCTCTTAAAATTTAATTTTTATATTAACTTTGGTCCTCATTTTTATAATTGTTATTTGCTTTTCCCTTATCATTTTTTTATTGAAATTTTTTATCTATCAAATTTGGTTCTCATTCTTTTGATTGTTACTTATTTTTTTTGAAATAATTTATGAAATGTTAATTATTATTATTTTAATTTCTTCATCTTTTATTTTTTTTATTTTTTTAGATTTGATCTCTATTATTTTGATTATTATTTATTTTATTTGAGATAATTTATGAAATTATATATTTTTTAATTTCATTCTTATTCAACCTTTTAATTTGTAAGATTTGTTACTCATTATTTTAATAAACTTAAGAAAAATAAAATATTAATAAGTTATTTTTCAGCTCATTTTTCATGACATAACCAAACACTGAAAATGTTTTCTAACTTACTTTCCATTACACTACCAAATATCAAAAAATAATTTATTTTCCCGTAATTCACTTTACCTGTCATAATGTTTTCCAACTAGATGGTAAATTTTTTTCCAGCATAAAAATAAATAAATGTGCAATTATTGAAAAGTGAAAACATAATAAAAAATCTTACACATGAAAATAAAATAATTCGAGAATCATCTATAATAATTTCTATACAACTGAGTCTTGGTAGACGATTAATTTTTTTTTTATTTTAACAAAACCAATTTATGCCTGCTAACATGGTTAGTATTCTTTAGCTAATAATTTGCATATTGATACAAAGGTAGAGTCTGAAGAATTCGATGGCTTTTGTTCTCAATATCCATCTCCATTGTCTGTGCTTGATGTCTCTACCATATGACCTCACCTGGTCATGGACTTGGAAGCAATTTGGAAATGGTGGTCACAGAGTGTAATACAGAAAGTTCAATCAAAGAAGAAAGCAGTGTAGAAATGATTGGAGATAGCTCCGAAGAAGTGCAGTGCATTTCGGATTTATGGGAAGAGCGAACGTCATCACCATCAGTTAGTCAAGAGTTGCTTGGTTTTGATCAACAGTCTCAAACTGGGCATGGTGTTGGGCAGTTTTCTGATGGTTTCATTAATGGAGAAGGTTTTCCCATGCGTGAAAACATTGAGCCAATCAGTTCACCTATGGATGGGTCTTCCGGACTTTGAACTTGAGACGCTTGCTTTTGTCGAGGAAACTCTCAATTTTGCTTACCAATAATGTTTGTAGTTGTTACTCATTTCAAGTACATTTTTAGCGTATATCATAAAATAAAATAGTGAGATGGAGGTGGGCTTTTCTGTGCTTGTAAGAGGCGAGGAAGGGAGTTCTTGGGTTCTTGTTTGAGAGCCATCCAGGATTTCGCAACTCTCTGTGATGCTCCATTTACGAGCAGCTACTTAGCATGTAAGTTGTTATGTTTGTTTCCTGTGCTTCTTTTGATGTCATTGTTTAGATTCTCCGTAAAGGTCTCGGAAGGTGGCATCTTTTGTTTTCCTTTTGTTTCCTAATTACTTTACTTATTCTAATCTTTGGTTTCCCACCATGATTTTTGTCGTTGGAGATGGATGGAAGTCTTGCTAAGAGAACGTTTCACGGGAGGCATTCTTCCTCTTTTAATTTTGTTGTGTTTGGAAATGTGATTGTAGTTAAATATTTTTCATTTTAAATTGTATTAAAATAATATTTTTTTATTTTTTAAAAATTATTTTTAATATTAGCGCATCAAAATGATTTAAAAACATCAAAAAAATATTAATTTGAAACAAATAAAAAAATTCAAATTTTTTTAAATGTATTTTTAAAATATAAAAACAAACAGGATATCTTGAAAGAATTCTAAAAGATTGTTCTATCATACTATGCCATGATGGATTCCAACTACTATTCACCAAAGTACTTATCTCAACTTTTCAAATCTGACATCAGAAAAATTGGGTTTGTGGTGTACAATTCTTAGAAAAAATTTACAGTTAATTAATATTTTATTAGTTAAATAACACCTAAAAATTCATCCAAAAACAAAAAATAAACCAAAACCTAAAAAACCTTTTAAAGTTAGGTTTATTTTCTTGTGGACTTTGTTAGGGTGAAATAACACCCAGTATAAACTACTATCATTGAATGAAATTTATTAACACCAATATCAATATTTTTTGTGACTAAGATTGACAACTTTCTCTTTCTACCACTTGAAGTTGGCTATCTATCTCTCATCTCTAACTAGGGACTAAAAAATAAAAAAAATTAATTTTTGGATCAAGATTGAGTTTTAGAAAAATACAGGGATTGTCAAGTTTGAAAAGGAAAGTAAAGGGATGAAAATGAATATTCCACCAAGTAAAGGGATTCTAGAATGACCATGGTTTTTTTTTTATACTATTTGGTCCCTTATCATTGAATTTTTATTTTCTTAGCAAATTTTGAACTGGTAATCAAATTAGACATGGAAGGAATCATTTGGGAAAAAGATTGAGAACTAAATTGAAAAAAAATTCAATAGCAACATGGATTGCAAAAATAAAAAGCTCATACCTTTTAGTTTTTTCTTTAATTTAATTAAAAGATTTTTTTGAAAGTGACAAACCTAATTTTAATAGACCCAAAAAAATCCCCGCAAGGGTCAAATATTGAAAATTACAGGCCCAAACAACATGCCTAGGGCCACTTGCCCACAGGCTCAGCCCCCAAGTCTGGGGGCACAACACTAGACTTGACCCCCTGGTTGAACCTAACAAAAATGGGCCCAAGCAGCGTTCAAGTCCAACACTTCAGGTACTGAGCATTCTTGGTTTCCAAGGCATATGCCCACCACCATGTTGGGCATGCTGCCCGACAACCCTGTAGGCTTGGGTGCGTGCCCAAGCTTAACATGTTTGGGCTCATACAACATAGCTATGCCTATTTCTCATTCCTAACGCGCATGCAACTCGCTTAAACCCAACACACCATTGAGAAAATTTTCAAGATCTCGTAAGAGTTTCTCAATAATTTTTTAGGACCCTCACGCAGGTCACTTAGTATTTTATATTGATTCATAACATATTATTTTGAATAGAATATAAATCAAAACATCACGTTAATTTATATAGGTGAAATGACTCTTCAACCTCTCATCTTCATAAAAAAACAAAACTCGTATATTATAAATATCTCATGAATCCACCAAGTTCAAGATTCACAATTTCTTTATTCTTAATATTTTTAGTATAAATATTTTCATAACATATTTTTTTAAAAAATCATTATACTTTCTTTCTCTATAAAGTTACTAATTTAAGCATCTGAGAGTTTTTGTATTCATCAAAAGAAACCTTTTACGAGTATATGGTTTTTCATATCAAGCTACCATCTACTTTGATTTTTCATATTAAGCTATCAGTCGCTAGTTATTTTAGTTAAAAAAATCAATCAAATTGCTGAAGTTAAAAAAAAAACTAATTATCTAATATATAAGATTTACTTTTAACTATTTGGATTTTTTTAGTAAATAATTACAAAGATTCCAACAACGTGGTGACCACTATATTTGTTGTCTACGAAACTCATCCAATTTTATGTTGTTTGAAGGCCTTATGATCAACATGGAATTTAATATTGTTTACATGACTTCAAATCACGTGTTCTTAATTCATGAATTAATGATTTGTTATCTCTAATTAACTATCTTGTGTCCTTATCATTTGAGTTAATGAAGGAAAAGCTCATAAATTATTTTTTACCCATTAAATCAACATTGAGTCGAGGGAACAATGTAGCAAGTGAAAATCTGCAGCTGGTGGCTGTCACGGGATTCAGCTGAGAGAGCGCCAAATTATTATTAACATGTACTAAAAGTTATTGCCGGTTAGCATTTTAACAATCAACAGTGAAATGTTTTATTCTTTTTTAATTTAGTAATTAAGGTATTTTTTCTTTTTTTTTAGCATGTTTGGCAACGCGGTTCAATCTGTATTCTTAAAAAATTTGAATTTTTTTTTATTTTTTTGTTAAAATTTAATATAATTTATACATTTTTGATCATTTTGATGAGCTGATGTCAAAAATAATTTTTAAAAAATAAAAAAACATCATTGACATGCATTTTGACACGAAAAGTTATTTGAAAAACACCCGCAACCACACTACCAAACAAGATCTTGAAGTGAGAAAAACCACGGTGAAGTGTGGGGAATTATTAGTAAGTTACCTTTTGTTTTTATATTTTAAAATTATTTTTTTAAAAAAATTGAAAAATTGTTATTTTTTTTACTTCAAATTAATATTTTTTTTAGTTTTTTGATCATGTGGTGTTGATGTTAAAAATATTTTTTTAAAAATAAAAAATATTATTTTAATATATTTTTAAATAAAAAATATTTTAAAACATAATATAAACTACAATTTCAAACAGCCCCTGAAAGACTAAAAGAGCAAAGAAATATTTACAGCGCAGCGCGAGTAAAAAAAAAAACACTAAAAAAAAACATCATTCAGGGCAACTTGATAACTAGACAATGTTGGGAAGGCCTGTCGGTTATGTCAAATATCAAACATGGATTTTCTTTGTCCTGTTCCGGGGCTCACGAGGAGTGTTTTCACTTCCAATGACAAATCCACAAGAAGCCAGGCACTGAGACACGTCTTCAATGAGCTTTCCATATAATTTGTAATTTTATTAGTACAAAATGTTTTATTAAATCTCCTTATTAATATAATATTATATTTAATAATTTCATAATGAAGTTTTTGTTTACTAATAACTTGTTGTCTATCAACGTTGTTAAAACTTAATGGTTAAACCATGAATATACATGGACTTGATTTTTTTCCACGTGTTACGATTTCATTGATCAACCCTGAAATTTTAATGGCGTTAGCAGGGGGAGGGTGGTGATTAAATAATTTTTTTTATTTTACAAGGATATAATGAGACATTATTTGATAAAGAAACCTAATTAAACATTTTTTTTTAATTAACATGAGTGTTCTACCAGCTTATGCGCACCTCGATTAATCACACGTATCATAAAGTTAACGATTATGTAACTTTCTAGTTAGTGACGGAGGCAAGGGGGCTGGCAGGGGCCCCAGCCCCTGCAAGAAAATTTTTCCCAGCCTTTTCCTTGTATAAAATAACTAAAATTTTAATTTTTTAAAAATAATTCTTTTAATTTAGCCCCCCTTAATTATTATTTTTTGCTTCGTTCTTGTTTCTAGTGGCTTTGAGATTTATAAGACTCAAATTGATAATTTTTAAATGATAAATTTAGAGTTTGACCAGTTAAATTATATCTTTTAAAATTAAATTAAATATTTTGTGTTAATAGAGGGATGAACTATATCAAAAGCCCTATCCCGGATAAAAGACTAGGTTAAGCAAACATCACATATTTTCTGATTCGACCTAGGATCACTTGTTGCGTGGATACAAGTCAAGTTATAGTAACTTTTTTTAAAAAAAAATACTTTATTCCAAAAGCAAAGCATAAAAAGTAACATAAAATATACTTATTTTTAACCAAAGGCAAAATATAACGAAACAACAATGCAAATCCATAGCAAACAAGTTTACCTTTCTTTCAAGAAAAATCAAATCAGCCCACGTGTTATCTTGTGGCTTGATTAGCCGAACACAAAAATAAATAAATTATATTGATAAAAATTATAGAGATGCTGTAAATCTTTTTATGATGAAATGTCTGATGGGTATTTTTACTATATATAGGGGTTCAAATCCAGGATGCCTAGTTAGTTTTGGATGAAGAATGAAATAATTAGACACTATAGCAGTAAAACACTATAAAAAGTTTTTTTCATAGTTTTAAAATTCAGTAGGGATCAATCAAGAATAAAACCATAATCATAAATTAAGAGGATTGAATTCAAAATATTTTTTTAAAAAATAAAATGATATTATTTCAACAAAAATAAAAAGAGTTAATGAGTTGATGGTTTGGTTATCGCCGAGTTAATCGAGTTTTTTTTTCAACACAAACTAGTCCAAGCTAATTGACCGAATTTCAAGTTGATCTTTTTGATAAATTCAAATTTTAAAATAATAATTTTTTATTTTTATTTTTATTTTTTCTCAGTTGTATTTTTCTATGCTCAAATTAATAATTATATTTGTCAAAATTTGTTAAGAATAGATAAAATTAAAAAAAATGGATCAAAGTGTAAAATAAAAAAAAAACTATAACCATTTTAAAGATAGAAAAGTTATTATTCACCATCTTATTTTTTTCTCTTCCTCTACAATCCTTATATTTCTTAAATTTTAATTTTAATATTTTAATTTTTAAATTTGAGAAGAAAAAAAAAACCTTGAAATAACGAGGAGAGAGAATATGGTTGGTTTTGCTCTCCCTTGAAATATCCACATCCATCACATGACTTTGACGCCAACCCATTCAATTAGGTTAGATGTAGGAAAATCTCCACTCAAAAGGTACGACTTCACCTAATTTTCTGTTTTTAACTAAAATTTTTAAATATTTTTAGATTATTTTAATATATTGATATTAAAAATAATTTTTAAAAAATAAAAAATATTTTAATATATTAATTTAAAAAAACTTTTATCATTACTCCAAACACCCCGTGGTACCACTATAGATTATAAGGGCCTGTTTGTTTCTGCGTTTTAAAAACGTTTTTGACAAAATTTGAAAATTTTTTATTTTTTTATTAACTTCAAATTAATATGTTTTTAGTGTTTTCAAATCATTTTGACGTGCTGATGTCAAAAATAATTTTTAAAAAATAAAAAAAATCATTAGCATGTATTTTAGCATGAAAAACTATTTAAAAAATAACCACAACCGCAACCACACTGCCAAACAATCCCTAAAACTCCTCCAGTCTTCTTTACCACCGTCCATACGACCATAAATACCAGCCAATACACGCACAGTTTAGCACTCACCAATCCAACACTGAAACGTGGCACATGATCCATCCATCCTTCCCACAGAGCACAAAACCTCCCACTAAAGAAAAAAAATCATAATCATACAAAAAGAGAAAGGGAAGCAAAGAGAGAGCAAAAGAAAAGAAAAAAGTAAAAGGAAAAAAGAAAGCGAAGAGGCTGGGCTGGCTGGGGTCAGGGCCTAGGGGAGAGTAGACAAAGGAATCAATTGTCGGCGCCATTTGTCTTAGCCGACCAATCATAACGTCCCTTTCCCTTTCTAACTTCCCACCGTCACGTCTTCATAAACCCTATCATCTCTCTTTCCCTTTCTTTGTTGTTGTTGTTTCTCTTTTATTCTTTTGTTTTTCCCTCTTCTTTTCTTTTTTATGTCCTCATTATCATCGGTTCTTCCGTAATTTTTTTAACAATCGGAAGGTGCCTCAGCTTTAGGGTTTTCTTTATCTATCACTTCATTATTTTTGATTGATTTCTTTTTCCTTTTTTTCTCAATTCGTTTCTTTTGTTGTTACTGTTTAATTGTTTTTCCTCTGAGGAATTATGAAAAGTTCGAGTGAGCAATCGCCAGTGATGGTGGTTGTGAGGTCTGAGGATAGTGGTGACAGGGAGAAGGAGAAGAAGAAGAACAAGCGCCGATCTAATCGCCGATCCAAACAGAACTCTCCCAATCCAGGTATTCTTCGCTTATAATTATTAATTGTGTTTTCTTTCTTTTATTTTCTTCTTAGGTTGTTGAGGAAAGTACAATTAGCTGCTGTAAGATTTTTGATTTGTAACGGTGAAAGAAGAAGAAGAGAGATTCGTGTTTTGGAATTTTTTGTTGTCTTTCTTTTTGTATTCTTGCTCTTGTCAGATTTTTCGCGAGGAAAGAATTTTGGAAAACAGAGCAATGGTCTATTTTTGTAGAACAGGATCGATTAGCTTCCTCGTTTAGGTAAATAATGTTGTCATTAGATGTGGTAAAAAGTAAATAATCCTCTAGCAACCATGGAGTACGCTAGCAGAGTTAACTGCTTGAACTTGTGAATCGGTATTAAACCTTGACAGTAATAATTCTGGTATTTGTCAGAACAATCTTGATGTTATGGTTTTTCTATTCATTTTTTCATGAGATCAGCTTTCAGTTCACAAAATGATCTACGTGGGGAATCATCAGTGTCTGTTGGAAATGGTGGCAAAACAAGGTGTTATACATCGTCTATGGGTTGCTCATCTTCGAAGCAGCTGGAATTAGATTTGCATGTCCTCAGCGAGCGTGGACCAACCACAGTGTCAAGGATCGCCTATAGTTCTATGCCAACTATGCATGTAAACGAACAACAAGAAGACGTAGTGCTATCTGATCTTGATGGATCAATGCTTGCTAAGTCATGCACCGAACCAATTGGTGGTGGAGGCCCCCATGGAAAATTGCTTCCTTTTCACCAGTTTGAGGGCCAAGCTCAGAGTAAAATCTTTGCTCCATACTGGTCCACGGAGACTGTTAACGAGGCATTAGAGGTTAGCTTCTTATTTAGTGCAATAATATCGCTACTATAGCAGCTCTCGTTAATTTTTGTTGACTCACATGTGTTTTCTATCTTAAATTCTTGGCAGAAAGGTGATGTATTTAAAGTCTTATTTCGTGTAAATGCTCACAATAGACTCGAGGTTTGTTTTATATGCTCCATTTGATTCTATTGGTTGCAAGTGTTCTTTCAATGCTCCCTATGAAATTTTTATTCTTAGCTATTTGCATATTTCATTTTCTATTGGTAGGCATACTGCAAAATTGAGGGAGTACCTACAGATGTTCTCATCAGTGGAATTGCTGCACAAAACAGGGCTGTAAGTTTGGGCCTCTCCAATTTTTTTTTTCAATTCTATTTGTTGGTTGGTACTTTCTCACCGAGTAGTTAGAAAATGACCAAGAATTGCATTTCTAACATGATGCATGATCTACCTTTCCAATACAGCTAAAAGAATTGATGATAACATATGGGAACATGATTATTTTTTTTGGTATTGATTGAAATGACTTTTTTTCCTGTATAGATGGATGGTGATGTTGTGGTCATCGAGGTAGATCCTTTGTCATTCTGGACCAAAATGAAAGGGTCAAATGCACCATCAAACAATCCCACAGCAGAAGATAGCAATTTACATCTTGAAGCCAATGGAAAAGTTGGTGGTGGCTGCAAAGGTACAAGTACAATGAACTTGGATTTGGAGTGTGCTGATTTTGGAAACTCCTTGGCTCCTCAGAAGGGGGTTCATTATGATGAGAGTGCTTGTGCTGGTGAAGTTGTTCATGATAATTATGTTAATGGGTATCACCAGTCAGCTTCAGAGTCTTCACTCGCTGTTCCTTCTACTGGGCAGGATGAAGTTTCAAATAGTGTGGGGAGGATTTGTGCCATGCTTAGTTTATACCCATCAAAAAGACCAACTGGTAGAGTTGTTGCTATCGTTGAAAAATCTCCTCGTCGAGACGTTATTGTTGGTTTTCTCAATGTTAAGCAATGGTTTTATTACAGGGAAGGCTGTAGACAAAATGCAAAAAAGAATAAGAGCTCGCTATCAATTTCAAACCATGAATACATCGAGATGATGCCCACCGATCCAAGATTCCCAAAACTGATGGTCCTTGTGAGCGTTTTACCTGACTGCATCAAGAAAAGGTTGGAGAATGAAGATGCAACAGTTGAAATGGAGTTGGTAGCTGCACAGATCGATAATTGGAGTGACAAAAGTCCCTTTCCAGAAGCCCATGTCTCATGTATTTTTGGACGGGGCAGTGAAATGGAGTCACAAATCAATGCTATTTTACATGAAAATGCAATTTGTTGCTCTGAATTTTCTCCTGAATCACTATCCTGTCTTCCAAGCAATACCTGGGAGGTGCCAAAAGATGAAATACAAAATAGAAAAGATATTAGGAATTTGTGCATATTTACCATCGACCCTTCTAGTGCTACTGATTTAGATGATGCTCTCTCAGTTCAAAAGTTACCCAATGGCCTTGTCAGAGTGGGTGTCCACATTGCAGACGTGTCATATTTTGTTTTACCTGACACAGCCTTAGACATAGAAGCTCAATTTCGATCTACCAGTGTTTATATGTTGCGGCGCAAAATACCAATGTTGCCTCCATTGCTTTCAGAGAATTTAGGTTCTCTTAACCCTGGAGTTGATAGGCTTGCATTCTCTATCTTCTGGGACTTCAACAGTTCTGGGAATGTTGTGGATCGTTGGATTGACCGCACTGTGATACATTCTTGCTGCAAGCTTTCATATGAACATGCCCAGGACATTGTCGATGGGATGATTGATACAGAGACTTGCAACACCTTTGGAGATAGCCTTCCACAGTTGCATGGTCATTTTGAATGGGCAGATGTAATTGGATCTGTTATATGTCTTCATGAAATTTCAAAGACCTTAAGGGAAAAGAGGTTTGATAATGGGGCTTTACGGCTTGAAAGTTCTAAAATTTTTTTCTTGTTTGATGAATATGGAGTTCCATATGACAGCAGTCTTTGTGAACGAAAGGACTCTAATTTTATTGTTGAGGAGTTTATGCTTTTGGCGAACTTCACTGCTGCTGAAATCATATCTAGAGCTTTTCCAGATAGTGCATTACTGCGGAGGCACCCTGGACCTAATATGCGGAAACTCAGAGAGTTTGAAGCTTTTTGTTGCAAGCATGGTTTAGAATTGGACACTTCTTCTGGTAACTTCCAACAATCCTTAGAGCGCATCAAGGAAAAGCTCAAGGATGACCCTGAGCTATTTAATATTCTTATCAACTATGCTTCAAGGCCAATGCAGTTGGCGACCTACTTTTGTAGTGGTGATTTGAAAGATAATATGAATGATTGGGGTCATTATGCACTGGCTGTTCCTCTCTACACGCATTTCACTTCACCACTGCGCCGATATCCTGATATTGTTGTCCATCGAACACTGGCCGCAGCAATAGAAGCGGAGCAATTGTATATGATGGATAGAAGAATGTCTCTTAAAGTGAGGCCAGGGGAAGAAGGGACAAGGTGTTTCACTGGTATTTGTTTTTGCAAAGATGTTGCAGAATCCGCAGAAGGCAAGGAAGCATTATCAGCTGCAGCATTAAAGCATAGAATTCCTTGCCCAGAGTTACTTTCACATGTTGCAGCTTATTGTAATGAGAGAAAGCTGGCTAGCAGGCATGTCAAGGATGCCTGTGATAAGCTGTACATGTGGGTTTCGGTGAAGAGGAAGGAGGTATGTTTTCTCCATTGGGACCTCTTAATGTTCGGTGCCTTACCATCCTTTAAAATGTGCTTTAGCATTCTGTTTCTTTAAATCGTCCAATTTGTTCGAGCTTCATGCATAACGCTGAATAGGACAATGAAATTGATGAAACAAATTTTAGGTTGAGGTAGTTTTTTTTTTTTGTGATTGGCCATATAATGGTTAATATGCTCCAGATTCACTTGATTATAGCATGTTTGTTTATATGTATGATCAGGAATCCATTTGCTCCCTTTCTGCCCTGCAGGTTTTATTGTCTGATGCCAGAGTTTTGGGTCTTGGTCCAAGGTTTATGTCCATTTATATCAACAAACTAGCTGTGAGTATATCTATACCTATATGTTATCCATAGTTCTTGCTAGATTGCATAACGGTCTCATATGCAACCACACATGCTTTCAGATTGAACGGCGTATATATTATGATGAAGTTGAAGGCCTGACAGTGGAATGGCTTGAAGCCACATCGACACTGGTGCTAAATATACGCGCCTCCAAACGCTCAGTTAGGAGAGCAGGCTCGGGGTATTACAAGGCGCTTGGTGAGGTTGCATGGGTCATAAATCCTCATGATCATAACTTGGAACCTGACATGGAGAGTACCAAGGGATGTAGTGCAAGCCAGCATTCCGATGCCATTTTGAAATCTGAAATTGATCCTTCGGCTTTCCCTCTCACAGTGCGTCTTCTCTCAACAATCCCTGTTGCCCTTCATGCAATTGGCGGGGATGATGGGCCCCCTGATATTGGGGTGCGTCTATTCATGAGCTCATATTTTACCTAAACTGCATGACGTGAGCTGGCAATTTGAGTGTTGGATAAAGTTTCTCAACTCAATGAACCTACAGAATTGACGGTAGCTGAGCTTTATAAGGGATCACAAGAGCTCTTCTGTAGATAAGAACTCTAGTGTATAGTTTTAGATTTGTTTCTTAAAAAAGGAAAATCCGTGGTTTTTTAAGAATCACTGATATTTAATGTGTTTTTAAAAAAACCTTCGATGCCAAGGCATATAGTAGAAGGTGTAGATAATAGCGGGCTCCGTGCTGTGGGAGTTTAGCTAAGGTGGCTGTTTTTAACAAAAGCTGCTTCATAGCGGAATTGGCCCTTGTTTTTGTAGGCCAGTTCCATCGGGCATAATTTTGTGGCTCATGTCTGGTGCTTTGGAGCCAATCTCTTGCTTTCTTCTCAGTTATTGTAATGTGGACCAATGCATCCCATTACCTTTTATCTTGGGTAGCTGGTTCCTAGCTCTTATAATAACAAAATGCAGTATGTTGGACTGGGAGATGACAATATTTTTACTTGCGAATAAAATGGCCGTTTTGGCTTTTCAAACATGCTGTTAATATATATGGCAGTTTCATTTGAGTCCTATATGTAATTTTGCTTTTGGGGAATGCAAAATCTCATGTGGGTAATGAGTAAAAGCAGCAATCTTGACTATCCTAACTATTTTTGTGAGTGAAGAATGAACATACATGTCTTTGACGAATAAAAGAAAGGGGAATGATGAATTCCCTTCAAGCTTATCACAAATACTCAACTGGATCAAATTGAGTTTCCTACCTATCTAGATTTCGATCAATTAACTGACTTGTTGATGTGATCTATGGCTAACCATTCCTTAAACAGCACATGATAAACCCGCGAGGCATAAGGTCATTCTTCCATTCAAATTTTGAGCTTTTTGCATCAAATCTTGGTGGTGATTGGTGAAAAACAAGTTTATATCGAATCTCTGTGCTATAAATAATGACCCTATAACTTGTTCATTTATTTAGCTATTGATGATGACGGGGGTATGGATTGATCAAAACCAGTGGGCGAGGGACTCAATTAGAGCAGGTATGATAGTTTAGAGACAAATATGTTATTTTTCCTGAAAAGATTAAAAATGAAAATACCCTTTCAGAAGCCCTAAATGAACTCGAGTGCATGCCGAAAGTCTTTATGTACACAACAATAATGAAGACGAGGAAAAGAATCGATTGATTATTCCGTGCTAAGGATCTTTCTTAGATATTGAGAAAGTAAGAAAGAATTTGAGAGAGAATAACAGATTGTCTGCAAAACTTCAATTATTATTGCTTGCTTTCCAAGTCTCTAAGACAGTGGCTTATATACAATGAATGTAACCTACTAACTACTCCAACTAACTCCTAATAGCTTCAACTAACATTTGTCTAATTAACTTCCATCACATGCCCTTTTTATCCCTTAACTACCATGGTAACTAACTAACTCGCATCTGTTATATTCTTTACATGTTATTTCTGCCATAATTCCTCACTTGCTGCTGCTAATCCTTGATTAAACTTCTGGTTCATAACAATACTTCATTCTTTAAACGATTCTTGTCCTCAAGAATCGACATTGAATTCTGGAAATTGCTTAAAAAACTTCTCTTGCTCTTCCCGAGTGGCATCTTCTTTTAATAGATTTAACCACTATGTAAGTACCGTTACCACTGCATGATTGCCCTTTTTCATTAGCTTTCTATCAAAGATTGCTACAAGCTTGACCCTGACTCTGCCTCCATCATTTTCCAATGAAAGTACTGAAGTGACTGCATTATTTCCCACCTTCATTTAAGCAATTATGAATGAAATACAAGGTGAATGGAAGCCCTTTCTGGTAATTGCAGCTTATAAGCCACGGCCCCACCCTTTGTATTGTTTTATAAGGTCCATAAAAACAAGGATTTAACTTGTGATTTTCAGTTTTTACTGATTTTATTGATTTTTCACGAAACAAGTTTGATTTTGCTGATTTTCAAGTTTTTAGTTTGATTTTATATATTAGATACATGTTAATTCATAAAATCATTGATTTTACTAATCAACTTGTGACTTTAACAACAATGAGTCAGATGTGCCCAAACAGCTTCGAAAGGTTTCAACTTCACAAACCATTCTCATAAACAAACAAACCAATGAATTCTTTTTTGGAGCAATGAAAAGGCTTCTTGAAAAACCTTCTTTTTATGAAAAATGAAGTCTTGGCAGATCAAAATATGAAGTTACATCATTATCAACTATTTTAAAGTGAAAAACAGGACTGTAAGAAGCAGAATACAGAATCACCACAAAGTAACAAAAAGGAGAAGCCAATCCACCATCTGTGTGAGCATTAGGTTCTGATGGCAAGCAAGTTGAACCATGAGGTACACGACTGTGTAAGCTCGAGATCAAGACTCAGATCCTGTTACTGTAAATGATGCATCCCCAGCAGAATTCTGGGCTTCTAGTAGCTTTGCCTGGCGTTCTGCGTGTTCTCTTTCACACTGAGTAATCCCCATTATAATATCAAGCATTGTACCTGTTGTACCAAAGAACACAAGAGGTCCAAATGATTTTCGTTTTATCCCAACTGGAATCGCAAGCAAAGCTCCTGCAACTGAGAAAACCCATGTACCTAGTGCGCTGCAGATATAGATCATTCAGTAGTTATCATCATAGTTTTGTTCGGAACAACAGGTAAATGAATAAAGAAGGAGAAGAAAATTTACGCGCACATATTATTTGCATAAATATTTTTCATGTGTAAGTGTTGTTTGAGGGACATGGCCTTCTAGAATGAAACTAAGACATAAAACTTGGTGTTCTCAATCGAAGTCAAAGACCAAGACCAAATCAGAAACCAGACACAAATCTGTTCATGAGTACAATACTAGATATGGCTAGGATAGCAGTGTGACAAACAAATGTCCAATCTTCAGTTTTCTCCCTTCTAATAAAGATCAAACTGTGCCTAAATCAAAAGGAAATTCACATTCGCAAACTCCTCTAACTAGCAGCAGTCACATGAGAGTATAACTCACTAACTTAAGGGAAACTTTCAACTAACTGAAACCAAAGCGATCAGCCCAGAAAATCAAAATCTTTTCAAGTCTTCAATTTCATCAAATCAACGATAAAAAAAACATTTACAAATCGAAAGTAAAAATGAAGATGAAACTAACTTGGCAACCGAGCACTCCTCAAGGTGCTTAACATTCTCTTGCCCTGCTGCCATTGTTCTTCTCTCTGTTGAGAAAATTGATTTGATTAAAATGAAGAAATCATGGGGGTGATGTGATAAACCCTACAAGCTATCAAATTCCAATAAAGACATAAAAGAGAAGAACATAAATTTGTTTAAAATTAATGGATACCCATAAAAATAAAAAATGATTCCAAAACTACCTGATAAGATTTTCACCGTTCCAGAAGATGATGAATCTGTGAGAAAGTAGGTTTAGAGGGCCCTGCTTCTTTCTGTGCAGTATCAAGTATGCGCTGCACTCGTCTCCGTGGTTTAAGTGATAACCGGTCCACCCGCTTCAAGTACCGGGCTCCCATATTACCCGGTTTTTCCAAATAAGTAAAGTCTGTGGGTAAAGTTGAAACGGCTTTATTCTTATGAGGCAAAATGTATAAAACCAAAAAACTCAGGGGATGAAAAAGAAAAGAAAAGAAAAGGAATCCAGAGAGAGAGAGGGAGAGAGAGAGAGAGAGCGTCGGATCGGAGAGATGAAAGGAGTAGGAGGGCCACTGCTATGCATAGGAGATTTATTAAACGATCTTGCAGAAAAGGAGGAAGAAGAAGAAGATGTTGTCTCCGCAGCAGCAGCAGCAGCAGCAGCAGCTGATCGGTGGTCTCCTCCATCATCAGTTTCTGATTCCAAAAATAACAGCCTTCAATCCTTAGACCTCACCAAACTCTTCCAGGTTCTTCTCTCTCTTAAATTCCCATACACATAACACTGAAGCTAGGGTTACGTAAAAATTAATTTATTAACATTTTTATTTTATTTTATTTTATTTGTACAGGAAGAGTATGACCGCTTGAATCAAGCACTTGACGGAACTGATCACTCATGGACTGCTCTTACTCTTAAGGTTCGAAAGCTGATCGTATATTAATTAAGGATATATTTTTGAGTGATTTCTAGCGCAGTTTATTATTTAATAGAATTTGAATGGTTTGATACCAATAAATATTACAGGATTAAAATAAGATTTTCTTTTTTCCTTTCTTTTTTCCGGCTATTATTTCAGTTATGCACTTCCCTAGAAACTGCAAACAAATTGGTTCAATCGACAAACTCGAATGTTGGGTTGCTGTCTGAGAAAGTTGAAGGGCTGGAGAAAATTGTTAGGAGAGGAGACTCAGCTGTAGCAGCAGCCAGGGCCATCCATGTTTCTCTAAACCAAAAGGGAGGACCATTTAATGGCAGTCAGAATGTCTAACTGTCTACAACTCATCTGAATTTACTTGGCAAAGTGAGATTTATCATATTTCTTTTTTCAGGTTCCTATTTTTTGCTTTCTTTGGATACGATGTAGAATTTTCATTCGAATAAAGATGCAAGGTTGACTGATTGAGTTGAATTATCTCTACTTCCTTAGTTGCAAGTTTATGATGTGATTCTTTTATTTCTTGAATTCTTGCTCCATAGAGACTAGTAATACGCACAAGCCTTTTTTCTTCTTGTCTGATCTTTTGAAAGATAGCGATGTCAATAACTCAGCATATGCTAAACTATCACTAACCAAGAACTTTGCAATGATTTAAAACGGTTTTGTGCTGCAAATTCGGCTTTTATTGTTGACATGGATAGTGGCAAAAGGCACTGTTACGCTTCATAGGAGAAAGATCACATTCTGACTGTGCCATCAAGTCTTTAGGTGTAATCGACTCCCTTTGTTTTGTCTGCCTGGTTCAGACAAAAGATTTGATGAATAAAGGGTGAGCACTGCATTAATTATTATGTTCATTATCCTTCTAGGGTGAGCTAAAACGCCCAGTGATGAATCTGGAGAAAGAAAACTTTTTATATCTCTTCTTTGTATGCACAGACAATTCAGAATGGCACATGCATAAAAACTTTTATGGCATGCTTGTTATGATGGAGATTTCCTATGAATCATTTATCCCCGTCTTGTGGATGATGGCCATACTCTATGATTGAGGAGATTGGTTTGTTTTTATATTTCTCATGCTCAAGTGTTTTCATGCCTATTATGTCAATGATTTTCTTTTTGTAAGTCATTATCTTCATATCATTACGAATGCTCCGATGGAAATCACCTAGGGAGTCTGATTTCCTTCATTGGGTACATGTGATCTAAGCGAGCAACCATACCAATTGCACGTAAAGAAATGGGGCAACACAGTTGCTCCATACATGTCTTAAAAATTCCACATCGATGTTTTAGCCCAAACATTAGGTCACACTAAATACCTTTTAAGTTCCCTGTATTTACCTTAGGCCAAGAAGGGCTCTTTCTTTTTGACATACACACACACACACACACACACACACATATATATAGTGACCCCATTATCGTTCTCTTTGTAGAAAGATCCCAGGGTTATAATTCAGTGTTGATTGTAAGATAAATATCGATCCAATTAACTGCGAGAAAGAAATTTTCTGAAACAGAGTGGATGATTGAAAAGGGATCTCATTTCGGTACACAATAATTTGTAGTGGGCATTTTGACCGTTAAAACCAAAAGGAAAAACTAGCAAGTATTGGTTGATATCAACCGAAACCAAGTCTAAGTTTGGTGCTTGACATACACCAGCAACTTGCCAACCATAACAGCAAGGAAACTGCATGATTATCTTGTTTCCCTTTCTTGATACTATATGTACACGGTGAGCGGATTTAGATTGATGATTTTGAATTTCTATTTGACACTAATATAGTTTGATCGATATAAAGTACTTGTTCAATTTTATGAACCTTTAGAGGTGTTATTATTTCAAGACTGATAAAGTAATTAATTTAAGTTCAATGTCATATTTCATCAGTCAAATTCTAAGACTTTTACTCGTGCTAAGATGATATGGCGTCTAGTTTGCTTTTTTTTTCCTTAGACTAGCATGCTTATGAGAGGAGGAGTCACGGTTTAGATGGTGGATATTCTTGGTTTCTGCTTTTACTCGTGCCAAGATGATATGGCGTGCGAGTGTGTGAGGCTATATCGGGTCTGGAGGCAAGTTCTTTGTTTCTTCATTTCGATCTTCCAAAAACAAAAGAAGCCATTTAGTATTTGTTTATGGATCGGGCCTATTTGGTTTAAAATAGGAAGTTTGGGCTGATATTAAATATTTGCGTATTTAATTTGAGCTTAGGTCTTAGCATGGGTCTTGTTGGCTGTGAAGCCCAATCCACCCATGTGGCTGGGCAAAATAAAATTTATTGAAGAAAAAATATATTTTTAGCTAATGTTATATTTGACAAATTTCAAGTATGTGTTTTTTAACTAACGGTATATTTAGCAAACACATCCCAACCTATTTTTTACAACCTCTATTTTCTTTTTTCTTTTTTCTTTTTTTGTGTTTTCCCCCACGTGCCATAGTTTAATTCTAATTATTTTTCAAGTTTTGAAGTACCATAATGCAATAATTTTGGGTTCTCCATGTTATTTTTTAACTTTTCATATTTAATATTTGAGATTGTAAATTTATACGCAAAGCATTTCCTGTATTAAAGAAACTAAATTTTTGTAAAAATTTAAATATAAAAACAACAAAAAAATCCTTCTTTAAAAAACAAAAATTATAATTTCTAAAAAACAATTCATGTTTGTATTTTTAATATAAAAACACATGAATGAAAAAAAATTATTTTACATGATTTTACATTTTTTTTAAGAATGTCAAAAAAACAGCAGAAAATCTAGCCTAAATTTCAAATATATATATATAAAATCATTGTGGCTAGTTTTAATACAAAAACAAAAAAAAAACAAATTTAGTACATAAATAAAAATCTAGTTTGGCCTCTGAATGAACGCCCCAGCCTTTTTGCCATTGCTTGTTTACCTTAATATATATAATTATTATCATTATCAAATTTAGTCCCTCGGGCCTTAATTAATTATTTTAGATCAATAAAATTAAACTTATAATAATAATTACTGCTGTTATTATTGACAAGGAAATACAAACCTAAATTTAGACGATCATTAGCTACTTCTGCAATTTGAACTGAGCCAACGACCGCAAGATTAATTTGCAATCGGCGTTCCTATACGATTTTCTGTGGTTTTGATTACATCGTGTGCTTCTTCTTTTTTCTTATTTGTTTTTGTCCCTTTTGAACAACTATTCTTTAGCTTATGACACTGTACACTCCTTCAATAATTGGCCTAACCAGTTAAATTGACCAACATTTCCTCTAACAGCAACTTCTTTGGATTTGAACTAGGAAAAGAACTGCTAAACCAAATTATTATGCAATCAGCAGTACGCCCTCAACTTCGAAGAAGAAAAATTACCATCGTGCAAAGGAAAGAAGACAAAACCCTATCAGCAACCTTCCCGTCTGATCTTCCAATTTGCAAGTATTTTAGCAATAAAGTCACTCTCTTAGCGCCATAGAAAACCCCCCCGCTGATGCCTACGGTGCCCCGCAAAAGCTCGTATTTCTTAAAAATCAATTAGACATAGAATATGGGTTGATTCTCTTTTAGTAAGACAATTATGCAGCCATCACAGCCTTATCTCGAGTTTTCTACTACTTCATCATTGTTTTCCTCTCTTACTTTAGTGACGGATCAGCCTCCTGGTTTAAATTACGCGTTCTTCTTTTCTTTATTTTTCCACTGTTACTCAAACTTTTGATTAATGGCATGACGTCTCTGACGAACAACATAAAACCTGCTTGAGCCCCCTAATAAAGAGACAGGAAGACTCGAAACTATCGCTCCACGTGGAAGCTTACTAGACAATTACAGAGAGAGTACTGTTGGGCTCGAAGAAACTGTATGAATATTATATCTATAAACAAAAAATATAGGTGGGATTGATCAACTGTTATTTGGAGCTGTTAAGTTCTGCAAATGCAGCTAAATGGTTGAAGTTATGATGAAGTGCAAATGTTTCTTTGTATCTTAAGAAGAAGGAAAGGCATGTAGGATTAGTACTTTCACTGTTACCAGAGCGTGTATTTTTTGTAAGAATTTAGAATAATCAGAATTTTATTTATTTATTTACATCCACAAAATACATTTTTTGAGAGTTAGAATTTCCTTGAATTCAAAAAAAATAAAATTCCACTATCATGTTCTATATGTTGCTAGACTCCAAAGCGAAGTGCTTCTGGCTTATGTTTTGCCTATACATGCCTCATAACTTTAACGTACGTACAAAAATGAACCTCTCGCAGATCTTAATTATTGCTGCACATACATGTACAGCTACAAAAATAAAAAATTAGTAAAATTAAATTTGATTCTTTCAAAATTAATAAAATAAAACCGAGTTTATAAGAACAATAAAATAAGTAATTTTCTTGATTTTATATGAATAACCGATCAACTGGTTCTGGATTATTTAGAAACTTGTCGATTAATTATCATGTTGTGTTTAATTTTTTATATATTTTCAGATATTTTACTTTTTTTTATTGTTTAATTTACTTTTTTTTAATTATATTATTCTGCTTCTATTATTTGACCAGAATTATTAATACAGAATCGACTAAGAAAGTTTACTTGTAATTTTACTACTTTATAATCCAAATTTACATTATGTCTTCGATGACATGTAAAAATTTTGTCAACCTTCTCCGGAAGCTTTACCTGTTCAATAAAATTTTGTCAACCTTCACCTGAAGGACGGCAGGTTGTCAGTGAAAAAGATTAAAAAAAAAATGGAGAAGAAAAAAGATAAAATAATAACCGAAACAATGCTAGCCCGGAGATGTCACTGTTCAGGGCCATAATCGATATATATATATAAAAATATAGTGCCGAAATACAACGAAACCAAACTGTGAAGTTAAGGCATTAATATCCCTTTTTATTGTAAGCCTCGGATATAGACTAGTTCGTTTTTTCCGGCGCTGATAACATCCCTTGACCATGTTAAAGAGCTTTCGAGCTCGTTTATTATGATTTATTTTGATATTATGTTAGGGGTTATTTTTTAAAATATTTTTTATTTGAAAATATATTAAAGTAATATTTTTTTATTTTTTAAAATATTTTTTATACCAGCATATCTAGATAATAGAAAAATATTTAAAAAATTAATTTAAAATAAAAAATATATATTTTAAAAAATGCTTTTGAAATGAAAAAAATAAACAATCTCTTCATTTGCTCAAATTCGGACTCAATTTTAAAACTACTCTGTGTGAGTTGCAGCAATTAATAATTTATTTATTTATTTATTTCCAAATGGAATTCATTAATCATAGCAATGAATGATAGCGTATAGATCGTCGGTTCAAAAGGAAAAGAAACTATACGGTCCTATTATTATATCAATCACTCTTTATATTGGAAAATAAGACACTCCAGATGGCCGAGCATGATTAGTAAGTACAGCGTCATGCATAATCATGGGATAGGAAAAGATATTGGTCCTTATAAATATATATATATATATGGTTTATTGAATCAGTATCATGTTCTGATGTTCTGGAGGTCAGACAATTTTTTTAAAATATAAAAAGATATTAAGAGTGTGAAGAAATTTTTAACTGTTTTATTCGACCTGATTTAATTAATTAATTTTACAATTTTACAATTTAATTATTTATCTAACTTAAATTTCAAACTAAATTGTGTAATTTTAATAATTGATAAAAATATAGCTTAACTTTTGATAAAATTTCAAGATTTTTTAACAAAAATTATTGGAACAATGATATATTGGATTAATCTTAGTCCTCTAACGAACCATGTCACGAACTTCATTATTGAGTTTACCAACTTTTTTTATAAAAATATGATAAAAATATATGGTAATAAAATTAAGCACAAACTTAAAAATAAAATCTTTTTTGAGAAAGTGATAACCCTCTAAAAAACAAAAAAAAAATCATGTCATTTATTCCCCAATAAATTCAATATTGAAGGATAAAATCAAGAAAAAAACTATTAAAAAAATTAACGAATAAAACATCAACTTAATATCATAGTTATCAAATTCGACCTGTTGAGCCAATAAATCCAGGAATTTTTTTTTAAAAAAAATTAAGGTTTTGATTTGCTATATTAAAAATTTAAGAAACAATTCATGTAGATATAGTTTATATATGTTGTAAATAAATGAACTTTAAAAAATTATTTCAAAAGATTTTTTATCCCACATTGAAAAGATATTATATTCTCCTCTTAAGTTTAAGTATTTAAACCAAAAAAAAATTATTTCACATTGAAAAAACACAATTTTCTTACTATAAACATAGAATATATAGACTAATAAGCTTTCAATCTCATATTTAAACTAATAAAGTTGTATATGTTAGGATAGCCCCAATATACAGCCTATTTTTTTCTTATTTAAGCGGAAGAGGCATTTGCCCATCTTTTATTTAAAAAAAAAAAAAATTATCACACGACGTGTCATCTAAAATGGTAAAGGATGCGTCATTTCTGGTCTGACATCAACCATCTTATGTGATCGAAAAAGTCAAATCTTTGACTTTTTTTTCAAAAACACTTTAAACACCTAAATAAACCAGTATATAAGCTTAAATTAGTAAAAACAGTTTAAAGGTTAAAAAAAAAAGTTCATATCCAAAAAACTTCTTGAAACCATACTTATTATCTCTTGCAAAATTAAGATCAAACAACACCTTCATTGTAATTTATTTTATCGAATAAAACTCATTGACATCAAAATTAATTATTTTTTTGATTTGAATCAATATTAACCAATGATTTTATCTTTCTTTAATTGAAACACAACAACTCTGTTTTTTTTTTTAATTTAGAAACTGAGAAATAAAAAAAATAAAGTGTTAGATGAAAAATGAATTATAAAAAACAAAATGGATTAAAAAGTTTTAATTAGAAAGTACGAAAAACCAAACCCAACTTTTCACGCTAACTCTCAAAACACCACGCATTTTTCCTATGTTTTTTTTTTACTCTAATCTCAAGTCTTTTAATCTCATCTTTCTTTAACAGATTACAAGCAAATGACCACTGATTTTGCAACTCGAGGATTAAAAAAAAAACTACTACAATCTACAGTAAATTACAAGAGAATGCACGCTATTTTTAACCACACTAAAAACACCAGATGGTTTGGTTTCTTTCTTATGGCAAATAAACAAAACTCGAGGGAGTGATGAACATAACGGGCTGAGCCGGCAAATAATGACATGGCAAAATGATGACGTGGTCCCAGAAGAGTGCCTCGTCAAACTCGAAGTGTCTTTAGGGCAAACTGAATCGTAACTGCCACTCTGGGGCCTGGATTACGTGTACGTGTATGAGGTTAAAACCTGAGCTTTCATTTTGATGATTTCTACGCTAAGAATATACGGGTCAGTCTCTGTCGTTTGAGGGTAGGCCGCTAAGAGTGGGGAGTTTGCTCTCATACCCCTCATCTGTTCCATTATTAATATGCTTACGTGATTTTCTTCATTCATCTCACTTTTAACCGTCTGTCCATTTACAGTTTACAACAACTTGCCTGTCCCATTTGTTTGGACAAGTTGCTTGGTTTTGAATGCGATTACAGATCGTTGCCTCGAGCAACTTGAAAATAAGATTGTGCGTATCTATTATCTAGTCTAGATAATATTGGTCCAAAATTGAAGTTTTTTCAAGTTTGAAACATTTTAAAAGTTAAGAAAAAAGAAAATGATAATAACCTAGAAAATAACTCTAGAACCCACTTATTAATGTTACATGTACATGCAAAAAAAAAAAGTTCCATAAATTCAAGATATATAAATAAAAAGTTATTAGGTGTTTGAGATAGTGGTTAATTAATATCTCCATGTACTTGGATTTTTTCTTTTTAATCCAAGAAATTTCATGTTTATAGTAGAAATTCTAAATACCTGCAAAAACAGTCTCTCAATTAAAAGGATTCAAAAATTCTCTAATGATAAAGTTAGTATCTTTATGAAAAATATATTAAATAATTTAAAAGAGCCTTAAATTTTCAAGAATAAAAATATTTGTTCTCAAGTTTTAAGTTCATTAATGCTTTGAAATCTAAGTATTTTTATCTTAAGATATAAGAAGTTGTAAACATTTGTTTTAAAGGTCTTGTAGTGTATTTATAACCCATGAGTTTTGTTATTTTGTGAAAAAAAATGATTTAAATATAATTTAATCTTCATAATATTTTGAGTTGCATTGTGAACTGTATTATACTCATTTTATATAGCTAAAAGATATTGTTATGGCTGGCCATAAAAGACTTTAATACATTTTAAGGTCTTGGTGGAACATGTACTTGTTTAATTAAACATATTTGTTAAAAAATAATTCATCTATAATTTTAGATAAAAATCTATAAAATTGATGGTGTTCTACCTAATCATCTCCTGGGTCTAGCCATTATTAGACCCAGCATGTCCGAAGCTTGACACACTACCGAGTCTAATCATGCTGTTAGATCTAGTATTAACAGAGCTTAGCATATTTTCAAACCCAACATGCTATACCCTATATATCTTCATTGGAGCATACTTATTTACTCAAAAATATATATTTTTCTTAATCTAATATTTTTTAATAAAAACATACCGATAAAAAATTTATTAGTCACCATCCAGAAGTAAACTTCAAAGAAGTGTTTTTTATTTTCTTCCTCGTGCGTGGCACAAGTTTTCGTCCAAGAAATGATACAAGAATTCTAGGTTGTCAAAATAAATAAATAAGTCCTAGTTAATTTACTCGTATGGAAGTCATGATTTCATATTTCGAGACGCAACTAATCAGGAGTGCCCCGTAGGAACAATTAATTAGTGTTGTTGCAAAATAAAAAGAAAACGAAAAAAGAAAATCCATCGAGCCATTAAGGATGAATATCGTATAATGCAAGGGTATCAGTGCAAAGTTCCATTTTCATTCTTGAACAGTACTGCCTGGTAAGACCCCAGAAATCTTTATATAAAACCAAACTAGCATAGAATCAACAGCCCAATAAATGGTCGATGATCTTAATTAAAGCTTTAAAGACAACCCTCACTGTCTCTTGTTTCAGCTCTTTCTCCCATCCAAAACCCCTTTTAAAATTAACACCCCAAGTTGGTAGTTGATACACAATTACTCGTTAGTTCAGCTCAACAATGGCCATGGCTATAGATGGAACCAAATTTGAGCTCGACTTTTCCGGCTATAGCAGCACAACCACCACAACCCCCACCATTTCCACCGAAAATGAACATGACCATGCCTGCAATTGGAACGACTGGTCTCCAATGGTCGACTGGGAGACCTTATCTGGCCCCCACGATGACTTTCAAGACCTCATCGATTCCATGATGGATGATGGAGCATTAATGAATCAAAGTAGTCGCTTGACACCAGACACGAGCAACTCCATGTCCACAAGTGACACTGTGTTTGTCGATGAAGAAACAAGCTGCAGCAACGATTTCAAGGGTTTGCGGTTAGTTCATCTATTGATAGCTGCGGCCGAGGCACTTACTGGTCTAAACAAGAACAGTGATCTGGCTCGGGTGATATTGGTTCGGCTCAAGGAGTTGGTGTCCCCAAATGATGGAACCAACATGGAAAGATTAGCTGCTTATTTCACTGATGCCTTGCAAGGTTTACTAGAAGGCACTGGTGGTATTCACAGTAATAAACATCATTCGGTAACCAACAATGGGCCTTATCATCATCACCATCGCGACGATCCTCAACAACATCACCATCAAAATGATGCTCTTGCAGCCTTTCAGCTACTGCAAGACATGTCGCCTTATGTCAAGTTTGGGCATTTCACTGCCAATCAGGCAATTTTGGAAGCTGTAGCTGATGATAGGAGGATTCATATTGTGGATTATGATATCATGGAAGGGATCCAATGGGCTTCTCTGATGCAAGCTTTAGTCTCCAGGAAGGATGGCCCACCAACCCCACACCTTAAGATCACAGCTATGTCAAGGGGTGGCAGTAGTCGGAGGTCTATTGGGACCGTCCAAGAAACGGGACGTCGTTTAGTGGCCTTTGCTGCATCAATCGGCCAACCCTTTTCTTTCCATCAGTGCAGGTTAGACTCCGATGAAACATTTAGACCATCTGCTTTGAAGTTAGTTAGAGGGGAGGCATTGGTTATGAATTGTATGTTACACCTTCCTCATTTTAGTTGCCGGGCACCCGATTCTGTTGCTTCGTATTTATCCGGAGCCAAGACATTGAACCCGAGATTAATAACCATGGTGGAGGAGGAGGTGGGGCCCATTGGGGATGGAGGGTTTGTGGGTCGGTTCATGGACTCATTGCACCACTACTCTGCCTTTTATGATTCGATGGAGGCGGGTTTTCCGATGCAGCGTCGGGCTCGGGCTTTAGTTGAAAGAGTGATTTTGGGGCCCAGGATTTCCGGGTCATTGGCTCGGATCTATAGGGCACGTGGAGAAGAGGTTTGCCCATGGTGGGAGTGGTTGGCTGCGCGGGGGTTTCAGCCAGTTAAAGTAAGCTTTGCCAATAATTGTCAAGCAAAGCTTTTGCTGGGAGTTTTTAATGATGGGTACAGGGTGGAGGAATTGGCTAGCAACAGGCTCGTCCTTGGTTGGAAATCTAGACGTTTACTATCAGCCTCTATTTGGACCTCTCCTTCTGACCCTGATTTGTAAATTTCTTTCTTTTTTCTTTTTGTTATTTACTCTTTTGCTCCCCGATTTCCGGTTTCTTTTTTTGCCTAAGCTCCTGGCTGTCCTTTTTTGTACCTTCTCCCCGAATTGAATTTGAAAGAGTATCGAGAAAAAGCTCTACGAATTTTTTTAACTGTTTTATTTATATTTATTTCATGTGTTAATTTTGTAAATATTAGTTATTTGTTTAACTCGAGTTTTAAATTAAATTGTGTAAAAATTAATTTGAATTAAATTGATTAATTTCATAGATTCAAATATAATCTTGATAATTGATAAAAATATAACTTAAATTTTAATAAAATTTCGAGATGATGATTTTTTTAACAAAATTATTGAGACAATAACATATTGTATTGATCTTAGCAAACCGTGTCACATACTTCATTGAGTTTACTAATTTGTTTTTTATAAAATATTTTTTTAATTATATGATAAAAGTATAAGGCAATAAAATTAAGCACTAACTTAAAAATAAAAACTTATTTGAAACAATAATAATGCTATAAAAAATAAAAAATAAAATAAAATAAGTCATGTTGTTTATTTACCAACCAATTCAATATTAAAGAATAAAATTAAAAAAAAAACTCTTAGAAACAATTAACGAATAAAACACCAACATAATACTATAATTATCAAATATAATCCAATAACATGATAAAAGCAGAAAAATAAAAAAAATAGGGAAGAATTAAAAAAAAAAACTTACATGGAAACAAAATTAAAAAGCCAAAATTTTTGAATTTTACAAAATCACTTTTCAACTGCAGAAACAAAAGGAACAGGGTTGGAATTGCCTAACATGTCCAAGTTTCCTGGACTGTACATAAAATGTGGTACTAAAACTTATGAAACACAGATAGCATGGAGACATTAATTGCGTTTAGTTTATGCAGGCAAGCACTCAAAGTCTGACCTAAAATTTCTTAACAGATGGAGGTGTGTTTTTGTGTCAGGGTCGGATCATATTGATAAGGTCAGATTTTCCAACTCCAGCCAGGGAAATTAATTAATAGGCTAGGTGAACATAAGAACATGTACTGCATCAGCATTCAGCACCACTGCACATAAAAAAATATTTTAAAGAATGGAATCTCGGGGTCCTTATGATAGAATAGACAATGAATCTCATCTCTTACTGGGTACATACGGGTGAATCTCATCTCTAACCAGTTTTTAATAACAAAGTTGAAGAACGCTATATAATATTTATATGATAACAAGAAGAAGAAGAACTGGGCTGCATTAATTTTAATGGCTATCCCTTTGAATATCTGCTTATAATTAAAGATTGGACCAATTGCATGGTGCTTTGACTTCGATTATGAATGTTTAATAATGCCGGTGCTTTCATCACCATCAGTTGGTCTCTCGACGGTGATGAGCAGCTTGCTTTGAGCTATTCTAATAATTTAATAGCAAAAGCAGTCCTTCATCCCTTTTCCCCTAGAAAACCTCAGGTTCAAACCTCTCACTTAAGATCGGGAATTAGCTACATAGTTGATGAGTTTCATGTGTTCTTGGAGAATCCCATGTTAGTAAAGAATGATAAATTTGAGGTTTTTATATAATTAAAAAGATGGATCTACATATATTACGCTATGCAAATGGCAGCGAAGCTAGGTTCATTTGAGACAAGCAACTTGTGATTTTGTTGCGCTCCTATTGTTTTGTTTTAATGGTTGAGCAGGTTCTGCACTCTCGTTCTTTCCTCCGCGCGCTCTGTATGATTGAGTTAGAGAGTTAGGTCATAAGTTTGATGGCATTACGTCCGCTCAAATTATTCATGTTCTCATCTGAGAGGGAGTTATGCTTGATATTGGGCAAGGGACACGCGAAGAGGGCTACTGATTTCCATATATAAGCGGATAAATCCCTCATCGGTGAGGTGTTTATATATCTGGGAGTGTTTTTGAAAAAATTTGAATTTTTTTTTTAAAATAATATATTTTTGATATTTTTAAATCATTTTAATGTACTAATCTCAAAAATAATTTTTAAAAAATAAAAAAATATTATTGATATATTTTTTTGAATGAAAAACATTTTAAAAAGCAACCACAACTACACTTTCAAACACCATATAGACTCTGCACGTTCCAACAAATATCGAGGGTTTTGTGATTGAAGTGTTCCTATGAAGTAAAATGAGTTATAACCTCAAGTTTGAATTTTATTTTCAATTATAATCATTAATCTCTCAAAAATACTTCTTTTTTCTTAAGATTAGCTTAATTCTTGAGCTAATGTTCTTCTCATATTAGTGTTTACGCTGCACATGCTTCGCCACATGACCAAACAATTTTTTTAGATAAAAAGTAATGTTTAGGAAAAAAAAGTGTAATTAACTTGATTATAAACCTGACTAGATTGAATAAGCTTATTTTATTTTAATTGGATCAAAAAAATATAAAAAAACAACAATAGATGGGTCAATTTTAAAAATAAAAGTGATTAGGATAATGTGAGAAAAAATATTTTTTTCTTAAAATGAGATAAACAATATATTTCAATTTATAAATCATTAAATATATATATAAAAGGATAATAAAATTACATAAAAAAACTAGTCATGATCAAACTGAGTTAGCATGACAAACTTGTAACCCTGGTAATCAGGGCCAAGCCAACCTGAGATATCCTGCCAAAGTCGTGGATTAGATCATGAGATTGGAATAACCCTATAAAAAAAAATTTATAAAACCATTTAAAAAAAACTCGCACTAACTTTTTAAACTTGTGACCTAAGTCATTAGACCTGAATTATTATATCTGAAAAAATCATGAAGTCTAATTTCTAATCAATCAAATATTGAATGATGAAGTTAAAAAAAGAATTTTAATTATACAAAATGATTAAAAAAATAGCCATAAAATAACGAGGATAAAAACTATAATAAAAAAATAAATTTTATATTTGATTGAATGGTGAAATTGAAAATAAAAATTAATTTATCAAAAGGATCCAGAAAAATAAAAAGAAAGATGATCAAAATTGATATAAAAATAAAAATATAATTTTGATTGAAGGATGAAATTGAAAAGGACTAATAATTTTTATAAAAAGATAAAGAAAAAAAATCAAAAAATAAGGATTGAATTGGGAAACATGATACCATCAATTTGGATTGAGTGATTAAATTAAAAATTAATAAAATGTTTACAAAATATCTAGGAAAAAAAATATAATTGAAAAATATAATATTTAGTAAATTGAGATTAAATAATAAAATTAAAAACAAATTAATTTTTACAAAAAAATCAAGAATAAAAATTAAAAGAAAAAGAAAAATCAAGAATATAATATTAGATTCATTGATTTTTGGATATCAATTACCTGAATATTACGGATTTAAGTCATATCGATATCCCATTTTTCTCTTGCCCCTCAATGTGAGCTGAAAATGGGTATAATCACTTTGATCCAATTCTTTTTCATCCATATAATGTAATTTTAATTTTATGAGGTGTAAAATTTACTTCTATAAAATTTAAGTTAGTCAAGTATAATTTTGGCAAGGTAAATTTTCGAGAGGGTAGTTTTGATCCAACTCATTAATTACCTCGCAAACCCACTTTTTGAAAGGTAAATTTGACATGCAGGAAATTTTAACCTCCAAAGCAATTTATTTATTTATTTATCTATTTTTTGTCTTAAAATTGAAGTCAAGCAATTCTTTATTTCATTATCATAAGTCATTACTAATAATTTAATTATTCATGACTCCTTTTTCTACTAACATTGAAATCATTTTTATAATAATTAGTTCGATAACAACTCACCTTATTTTTAAGCCTCGGATCAAATACTACCTCTACTGTAAAACAATTCGAGACACAGTTTATTCCCATGTCTGCACGATAGCTCTAAGTAAAGCTATTCGTCCAGCATATATATATATATATATATATATATATATATATATATATATATATATAAAATAGCATCATGTTTCTTTTTTCCACGTAAATTCGTGGTAGATCATTTTTGCTGCAACTATTGGTAATGTCTGCCATTTTGACCTTTCGCTTATGTTTAACTTTCTCGTGTAATTGTATTTAAAAAAATATATATATTTTTTTAGTTTTAAAATATATTATTTTATATTTTTAAATTGGTTAGATATGTTGTATAATAATAAATTTTATCTAAATGTATATAATAACTTTTATATTGACTCTGACAATATAAAATATATATTTTTAGTTTTAAAATATATTATCTTTTTCGTTGAATTGTTGTTTGTTTTTCTGCTTTATTTGTTGTCAATATCTTATTTTAACAATATTATTAAATTAACAAAGTTTATTAAATTCATTTAAGTCAATGACTAGAATTTTATATATTTTTAAAAATATTTACATCGTCTTGATATTTTTTCTACAATGAAAAAAAAAACAAGTCCACGATGTAGCACGAGCTACCTATTTAGTATATATATTAAAAAAAATGATTTTTTACTATATATATATATATATATATATATATATATATATATATATATATAGCATACTTGTAGATTTTTCCAATATTTTTACTATATTGGAACTGTAGCAATAACAAAACTATAATTTTTAGGGTTGTTTTTTAGAAAAAAAGTTCTTCTTAAATTTTTTTTCATACTTAGTTTATTTATTATTTTATACTTCGTGTAATTATCATTATTTTTTTTATCTTCATTTTTTTTTTGTAATAACTCTTTAGCTTTTCATTTAATATTATTTAAATGTATTTTTAATTCAAAAATATTTTTATAAAAATACTATGTACCCCCGTTACGAAAACCAAACACATGGAAGTCCTGGCTGCTGATATTTTGATTACCGATGCAAAATGTGATAGAATACGTATAAATACTTACATTTGATACATAGTTCAAAATAATACCGGAGTATCATCTTCATTTAAAAAATAAATAAATCTGAAGCTAATATTTGTATTGATATCAACTTTTTATTTTGTTATTTTCTAAAGATTTTCTCTATGCAATCATATTTCCGTGAAGACGGGAATAAAATCCTTCAAATTGTTATTTTCCAAAGATTTTCTCTATGCAATCATATTTCCATGAAGACGGGAATAAAATCCTTCAAATTGTTATACCACGTGACCTAGCACAAGTTGGCATGTGTGTTATGATTAATACATGTATCAGCCATGTGGTACAGATTATGGAAAGATTTGGCATTGTCTTTAAGGAAGAGAATTAAACAAAAACAATTTTAAAAGTAGAGGATTAATATATATAAAAAATAAAGACTAATATAAAATCAAAACTAGAATAACACATACAGCCTCCTGAATAAAAAAAAAATAACAACACAGCAAAATGGAGTTCCCCGGCTGACACACAGGAGCATCTTTAATCTTTAATTCCACATTCTTACAGTGTTCCCCAGTTATGTCCTGGACTGAGGGGATGTTGGTGGTTGGCATACCCCTTTTTTTTTTTTTGTGGTGTGTAGTGTATTTGAAATTGTGGTAAGTGTTATTTTTTAAAATGAATTTTTTAAAAATATATTAATATAATATTTTTTTTAAAAAAATATTATTTTTCACATAATTTTATTCACAACGACTCTCTAGATTAGTGTAGTGTGGTACTGTAGTATTGATTAATTTTTAAAGTTTACTTTATTGGGAAATATATTAAGATATAAAAATAAAAATTTAAATTTAAATTTAAATTTTTTAACAAACAATATCTGTGACGCAATACCAAACAATCCTATGCCAGCTCAAAAAATGTGATCTTCAATGTATCCTCTAGACCTAACTCTTCATCTTTTCTGGATCCTCGCTAACAATTTGCAAACTAAATTGCTTGTTTTTTTTATTGAACACCCCTAAAGACTTCCACGTGTTTAGATTTGTTTTATATTTTTTTTAAATAACTTTTTTTTAATTTTTTTTATTTTAAATTAATATTTTCTTAACGTGTTAAAAATATTTTAATATGTTGATGTCAATTTGTTTTTAAATATATAATTTTGATGTATTTTAAAAAAATACTTAAAAAAACAATAATTATTATAATATCAAACAAGCTCTAAATTATCTATAAACATTATCTAATTCTAAATTCACACCATTATTTTCACTATTATTAAAACCAACTGATTTGATGAATTAGTTCTACTAGATTTTAACTTGATCTAAAAAAATAAAATTTAAAAAATCAATGTAAAAGAATTTTTTAAAAGTTAACGAGATGATACTATTTTGATAAAAAGAATCAAGCTCATTTTCAAGTTAAATCCGAATTAGGTATAACAAGCAGGATGAATCCACATCAGAAATCGCTACTTGAAATTGCCAAAGTACAAGATAAACAGTTTAAAATACTAAAGCATTTTCAATATTTAATTTCCCAAATTCAAAAACCAACAATAAAAAACCCCAAACCTGAGATCAGAAATCCAAAGCCCCAACTCATCAGTAATAAATTATCTTTTTTTAACTAAATAAAAAGAATCAAATTCATAAACCAAAAACCCTAAATTCCATATCCGGATTCAAATCATCCAGGATTTACTATTAGTAATGCTCCTATTGCTAGTCGTGACGACAGTATGGTGGCAATGGAGATAGTAGAGGCCGGCAACAGAGCAAAGTGGCGGGTCAAGAAAAGAAAAGACAAGGAGGGGCAGAATGAAAAATGCCCACACGCCAGGCAATAGCCCCGTAAGAATTCAGAAGCTGATGCTCAAGTTGCATTTAAAAAAAAAAAAAAAAAATATGAAAGTGCTCCAGCAATCAATACCCAGTTATTGTAGTAGGAATCATGGTGGATTTCACTTTATTTTTATCCTATGGTTAATGGGGTGAAAAAGTTCATATAACTGTAGCAATTCCCAGCTCTTGAGGTGGTGGGATTTGTAATCGTTGACTTTTTAACGAATTGAATTCCATTTCTTTATCTCATTTGTTTAATCCAAACATGATGATAATTGAATTCAATTTTAAGTTTTTAAAAAATTTAATTCAATTCTTAATATTCTAAATGAGCTACTAGTAAGAGGCAATATATATGAGATGTTTTTTTTTAAATAACTTTTTGTTCGGAAATAAATTAAGTTTTTTTTTCTAGATTGTTTTTTTTAGCAGGAGTAAAATTTGCTAATTTAGAAAGACTGGGCCCAAAATGTTTCAAAGATGGCTCGCTAGTCTGAAACTAAGCTGGCCTTTTCATTGAGGCCCACATAATTCCTAATTGGGCTACACCCAGATTCCAAGGCCTAACAACTTTAGGCAATCCTCCTGAGTTCCTGGACTTCCATGTTCAGGTAAACCGTGATGTTTTTTCTTTCATGGTTTGAAAAATAAAAAATAATATATGATGTTGTTTTTTAAAATATTATTTATTTTTAAAATTTAATATTAATGAATAAAAAAATTAAACTTTTTTTTAAAAAAACATGATTAGAGCACATTTCTAAACACACTTCTCAGCACAAAGAACAGTGCTCATGCAATCACATCCTTGCCAAAATTTAAAACCAAGCATGATTTTCATCTATCTGGGAAAGAAGTAAGGACTGTGCAGTCATACGTGAATGATATAGGTTATCATTAAAACTTATAGCAAGGTGTTATATCGATTTAATTAGTTATTATGAAAAACATTGCGATCGCCATGAAAATGCATGCATAATTCAGCAGTATTTCGAACTGAATATTACAATGCCAAACAATATTATTTTGTATTTAGTAAGCATGGATGGGATTTGACATGTCTCTTGACGAAATACTGCACTATGCCGTTTCAAAGCGGCAGTAATGGCATGGGTTAAGCCGCCTTGTATTTATAAATAAATACTGCATCTTAGTGTTTTTTGGTATAACAATACCTTGCCCAAAAAATCCTTGGTCAGAGGTAGCAGCCCCTTTGACGGTACTGGAGTTTTTGATGTTGTGTAGTGATGCGGAGTCAATGTATCTGGACGCCTTGTGAGGTGCTCACGCCACTGAGCTTTAAACCCTCAACATTCCTCACCTTTTCATTTTCAAAGCAATTGCTTCTACCTGACAAAAGTATTGCCGCTATTAGCTCTACAAGGAGAGGAATCTCTTCTTACCCTTCTCTCATGGCCTCCTCACCTTCCCTCAAAGACGCAGTTTCCACTCAAAACGAGTCAACCCAGAAGACCCAACAGCCGTTACAAGTAATCCGATTCCTTTTTTTTATTAATATTTTCTTAGCTAATTTATACGCGCATAGCTTATTCTTCATATGGGTTTTGTTCCTTTTTTTGTGATCAAGTCTATTTTCGTTGTGGTTTTGCTTAATTCCTCAGAACCAGGATCAAGACCATTTTGTGATTCTGTACGATCCATTGTCCAATTTTGTATCTTTGTGAAGATTATTTTGTTAATTTTTTTTAGCTTCATTTTCCAATCAAATGATATGCCTGGGTAATGGTTAATGTTTGAGGAGCATGAAAAAAGAGAACTTTTTAGCTAGGGCAATTAGGGGGTTGCTATTGTTGGAAAGCTTTGACAATTAGATTTGTCGTGCTCTTGATTCCCAAAGCAAAGTTGGTGAGAAGTCTCGAGCCTCTGGTTTTGTTGTTTATAATTTAAGCCTGAATGTGATATGCTGGAGTTAATTGTTTTGGTCGGAGCTGAAATAGAGGTAGTATTGTGGTAAACTAATGAAAACACTCTGGTTGTTCACCGGGCTTCCTTGAAAACTCGATCACAACTTGTATAGTGGTAATACATGGCATGAAATGTACTGCTTGATTTTTCTCTAACCCCATGAATATTTGGTCGGGCACGATGGATTCCTTCAGCTTAAGTCAATCCACTACATGAAGCAATACTTTCATTCTGTCATGTCTTGATGAATAGTTCCATATCAAATTAATCAATGACATGCCTCGGAATCTTTGTTTTTGGAGTCCCTGTTTTCCTTCTAATATTTTGGCCTCCTTAGCAGGTTGCAAAGCGTCTGGAGAAGTTCAAAACCACAATATTCACACAGATGAGTTCACTTGCCATCAAACATGGAGCGATAAATCTGGGCCAAGGCTTTCCCAATTTTGATGGTCCTGAGTTTGTCAAAGAAGCAGCCATCCAAGCTATTAAAGATGGGAAGAACCAATATGCTCGTGGATATGGGGTTCCAGATTTCAGCTCTGCCATTGCTGAGCGATTCAAGAAAGATACCGGGCTTGGGGTGGACCCTGAGAAAGAAATTACTGTTACATCTGGGTGCACCGAAGCTATAGCTGCAACTATGCTAGGCTTGATAAATCCTGGCGATGAAGTAATCCTCTTTGCTCCTTTCTATGATTCATATGAAGCCACATTATCAATGGCCGGTGCAAAAATAAAATGTATCACATTGCACCCACCAGATTTTGCTGTTCCCATAGATGAGCTTAAATCAGCAATCACACAGGATACTCGTGCAGTTCTCATCAACACTCCACATAATCCAACTGGAAAGATGTTTTCTAGGGAGGAGCTTAGTACTATCGCATCGCTTTGCATTGAGAATGATGTGCTGGTTTTCACTGATGAAGTTTATGATAAATTGGCTTTTGAAATGGATCACATATCAATGGCCTCTCTTCCAGGAATGTATGAACGGACTGTGACTTTGAATTCCTTAGGGAAGACATTCTCCTTGACAGGCTGGAAGATTGGCTGGGCAATAGCACCTCCTCGCTTGACATGGGGAGTGCGACAGGCACACTCTTTCCTTACTTTCGCCACCTCCACTCCTATGCAGTGGGCAGCTGCAGTTGCTCTCAGAGCCCCAGAATCCTACTATGTTGAGCTAAAGAGGGATTATATGGCAAAGAAGGAAATATTGGTTGAGGGGTTGAAGGCTGTTGGTTTCAAAGTATTTCCATCAAGTGGTACTTACTTTGTTGTTGTTGATCACACCCCTTTCGGCCTGGAAAATGATATTGCATTTTGTGAGTATCTGATCAAGGAAGTCGGGGTTGTGGCAATTCCAACAAGTGTATTTTACTTGAACCCGGAAGATGGAAAGAATTTGGTGAGATTCACCTTCTGCAAAGATGAAGGAACTTTGAGGGCTGCAGTTGATAGGATGAAGGAGAAGCTGAAGAGAAAATGAACTCATTCGTGTGGGAATAGTATTCTAAACTTTTGATATTTCAATAATCCATATTCATGTTGGAGGTCAGGGTTATTAGAATAATAGAAGGCATCTTCTCCCAGAATCTTTTGATATTTATCAATTTGATTTTTGTTTCTTATTTTTGTGTTTAATGTTTGTGTAATTTGTATCAGTATGCGGTTTTAGAGAACTTTGGATAAATGATTGATTTCCTATGAAAACGGAATTCTTGTAACCTTAGGCACACAACGCTGAAGGGCTTGGCGTTTTAGGGCAAATTACTGGCCTATATGTTATAGTGATTGTAATATATTAAAATAATATATATATTTATTTTTAACAGATTTTTGTTTCACAGTCCGTACTGATTATATTGGTCGTTTCACAATTCAGCTGATTGGGTTTTTCTTCATGAATCTTTTCATGTTTTTGCTGGCCATTCCTTGTCACCACAGGACTTTAAAAGAAAACAACATTGGTTTCATAGTCATTTATGGACTTACCTTTTTTCGCAAATTTTGAGCCTAATAGCACTACATTTATAGAACCAGCGGAGATTTTCCCTGAAAGATAGAGGTCAACTTGCCATGGAATATCAGCAGTTGCTGGGAAGGCTGGCGCAATGATAGGGGTTTTTGGGTTCTTGTATGCAGCACAAAATCAGGGCAAGTCCATGGTTGATCCAGGGTATCCAACTGGTATTGGGATGAAAAATGCACTAATAGTGCTCGGCGTGATTAATGTGTTTGGCTTTCTGTTAACATTTTTGGTTCCTGGGCCGAAAGGAAGATGTTTAGAGGAGATTTCAGGGGAGAAAGAAGAAGTTGACCAGCACATCCCGCTGGAGCTGAAGCTGTCTAGCGGTTTTGTTTAGTTTACCTTTTCATTCCATGTTACTATATGCTGTGCCAAGATAGTTAGAGTTTTTCTTGATCCTATTATTTAAACTGATATACTCATGCGGCATACATTTTGTCCTGATTGTCTGCTGCTCGTTTGTAGCGATACTTATTTGTTCTATGCAATACATTTTTTTTGCAAAATCGGATCTAGGCATCTCGACATGTGATACTTCAGACAGGGATGTTTTTTTTTCCCGGCCACTGAAAGCTTAGGAAAACCTAAAATGTGCTTGGCTAGACTGGTGAAGTTTGTGACATGACTGCTTATTTAGTGCTCTGCTTAGATCATTTCGACTGAAGAAGGGGTATGGCTGCTTTGCTAGAGCAGCAAAATCAGTGGTTAGTTCAAGTCCTCATGCATCTAATTAGATGCCAAGAATTCAGAATCAAGCTGGAATCAAGCTGGATAAAGATGGCATCTATGCATGGTGATTGAGCAATCAAAAAACACTGCTGAGGGCTACCAGATAGTGGATTTCAGTGAGCATTTTAGATGGGAAAAAATCTACTTGTGAAATCCATTCCATGATTAATTAGCATTGTTATAAACAAGAACTGAAGTCTGATGAAATCTGCAGGTACATGCATCTCCAAGTCCTGTTATTTCTTTTCTTCTAGAAGCTTAAACTTCTCAATCATGTTAGGATAATGTCCAGTTCATCAAGTGATGTTGGGATCAGTGGCTACTTGGGGTGCTCACTTGCTACATAACAGAATCATTGATGGTGTGCCTAGACTCTGGAACATATTTTCCATAGTAAATTGAAGCTAAGGTAACACTGCTGGGAGCACTGTTTTTTACAGGAAAAATCGAGACTTGAGAGTCTCGTGAATTGAATTTTTGGTGTCATTTCAGAATACTGAACATTAAATATCACTCTCATTGCAAGCTTTACCAAACAATATTCTAACAGAGGGTATACAGCCACAAGCTAGAAGATCAAATGATATAACACGATAAAGAAAAAGAAAGGCTAAGAGCGAAGCAATTACCGCCTAGAGAAAAAAAAAGGCAAAAGCATGTGCACATGTAACTTAGAGAGCCCAAGAACATTTCGATTCTTAGAACCTAGTGGGAAAACATTACGTTAGTAAATCAAAACAGTGATGGGGTGATAGCAATGGGTGAACGAACAGTGTCCAGTTTCGAGTAGGCAAGCTTTTGTGGGAAGAATCCAAAAACATACCATTCAAACACTAATGTTTACAAGAGTCCAAGAAATACGAATTGGCTGGTAAATATTCCAATCGTGTATGGCTGCTTTTAGACTGTGAACTACCATGGAAAGTTGTCTGGTTGATATACATAAAATAATCCCAAAGGCGAAAAGCATCGATCGTTCACTTAGATTCATAATGACGAGCAGATTTTATAACGCTCTCCATGTGAATCTTATCTATTGTTGTGCCTGCAATTTTTGACAACTAATTTTACTGTCTCCAACAAAGATGCAGCGCAGAAACTAGCGATGTTCAGTGTACCTGTAGAAGGAAGCTTGATAATATTATTATTATAAATGTACCTTGAAGACGTTACCAATGGAATATTCAATAAGCTCTTAATTTCTAATCCGAGATTTCATATATATAACGAAAAGAAAAGAAAAGAAAACAGGAAATCAAAGTAATCCACATTGATTCTTCTCTTTTTAATTTTTTTTTAAATTTTTTTATTTTTTTTTAAATTATTTTTATTGATTTTACCTTTTAAATATTGATCTAGTTAAAATTTTTGCTTTGTAATTTTTTTTTAAATACTGTGAATTGTTGCGATGTTTTTCTACATAATTTTTCTATTTTCTATTTTTAAAAAAAATTATATTTGTCAATTTTTTTTTTAATATTGAGCTAATTGAGAATTTGATTTGGTAATTTTTTTTCTTTAAAACATTGTTGATTGCTACAATGTTTCTCGGCATGGTTTTTTTTCTCCAAAATTATCTTTTTTATTTTATTTTTTAATATTGAGCTGATTAAAAATTTACAGTTACAATATGTTAGGAAAGCACTGTAATTTTTTTTGAAAATTACTGTTGATTGCTACAGTGTTTTTTCTCACATGGTTTTTTTTGTTTTTATAATGTTTTTTCCTAAAATTATCTTTGTCAATTTTATTTTTTAAATATTAAGCTGGTTAAGAATTGCAATTACAAGTAAATACAAGTTTTTCCTCACAAAACACTATGGATTGATACAGTTTTTCCTCACATGGTTTTCTTCCAGTTTCTTTTGTGATGTTTTTTTCTAAAATTATTTTCGTCGATTTTATTTTTTTTAATATTGAGTTTGTTAGAATTTAACTTTGTAATAAAGCTTAATTATGTGGGGAAAACATTGTAGCTTTGCTCATAAAATATTGTGGATTGCTACGATGTCTCTCCGCATGGTTTTTTTATAACTTTTTTCAAATTATCTTTTTTAATTTTATTTTTTTAATATTGATTTGTTTGTAAATTATAATTACAAGTCATTACAATAAGGTTAAATCATGTTGGGAAGCACTGTAGCTTTCATCACAAAACACTATGAATTGCTACAATGTTTTCAACATGATTTTTTTTTTTTTTTGGTGTTTGTTTTGTTATTTTTTTTTTAATATTGAGCTGATTAAGAATTTAGCTTTGTAATTTTTTTCTTTAAAACATTGTGAATTATTGCAGTGTGTTTCCCATATGATTTTTTTATGATTTTTTCTAAAATTATCTTTGTCGATTGTTTTTTGAATATTGAGTTAGTTAAGAATTATAATTATAGTAAAACTAAATCATATGAGGAAAGCGTTGTAGTTTTTCTCACAAAACACTGTGGATTGCTATAATATTTTTCTAAATAGTTTTTTATTTTATTTTATTGGGAAAAGCGCTATAGTTTTCCTCACAAAACATTGTCAATTGCTACAATATTTTTTCTCATGGGTTTTTTTCCTTCCAAAATTATCTTTGATGGTTTTTTTTTTAATATTAAGTTGGTAGAGAATTTAGCTTTGTAATTTTTTTTCTTTTTATTAACTGAAAAGTTAAATCATGTGGCGAAAGCACTATATTTTTCCTCACAAAACACGGTAAATTGCTACAAATCATTTTGTTCAGTCTCTAAGTTTTTGATCACCAACACAACTTTTTTTTCGTTATGAAATATTTGCTCCATCATACTTTTAATTTATATTACTTATCTAGCGTTGGTTCACAATTATAACGCTATTAAGTGCATTTATTTTATAAGCCCGCGGCAGCGTGCAGACATGTCATCTTGTATATACTAAAATGCATCAGTGTTTTACTATGGACCCCATAGTGCAGTCCACAGTAAAACATGATGCCCTTGATTTATTTTTTTTACTGAGTTGTTTTCTTTTTTTTAAAAGTTTTTATTTTTCTACACTGATGACTTTGGTTTTTTTTTTTGCTTAGCTGTGTTTTTTTTGTTTTTTATTCTTTTTTCATTTTTAATGTCTTTTCGGTTTTTTTTTTTGCTTTTTCTTTGTATTAAAATAAATAATTTATTTATTTTTTAAAATTTATTTTTGACATCAACACGTCAAAACAATCTAAAAGCATAAAAAAATAAATTTGAAGAAAAAAATAAAATTTTTTCAAAATCCTTAATTGTTCAAACGACCCTCTATTTTATGGTGGCGCATGTGGCCATTTGGTCTTGGATTTTGTGATTGTGACTTTTTTTTTCTCTCCACTTTGAATTTAACACCTGACCCTTCAAGACTTCATGACAACCCTTTAATTGTTTTTTTTTTTTCAGATTTGGTCTCTATTCTTTTAATTTATATTTGTTTAGTATGAAATTATTCATTAAATTTGATTATTTTTTTAATTTCATCATTTTTTTTCATGTATTAGTTTTGGTCTTAATTATTTTGATTGCTATTTATTTTATTTGCTATAGTTTTTAAAATTGAATTTGTTTTCAAAATTTGTTTCGTCAAGTTTAATCCTTATTTTTTTATTGCTATTTTTTTATCTTTGACAAATTTTTAAATTTAATATTTTATTCTTATTTCATCTTTTAATATAAAGTTGACTGAAAAATTGATTTCTTCGTTGAGCTCGGGTTTGAGATTTAATGGATTACGAGTTTGAATGATTAACCTAAGTTTAGAAGATTCATTCATATATACTTTTTTTTAACTCATATTTTTTTTGGTTTTATCATTCATCATTTATTTAATTTTAGATTGGGCTTAGTTATTTTTTTTCTACTTGATTTTTTACTGATTTTAAAAATGATCATGATCATCTTATCCTTTAATATTGGGTTGTTAGGTGATTAAACTTCATAATTTTATTCAATTTATTTTTCTCTAGTTATCTTGGTCTAGTAACAAAATTTGTTATTGTCAATTTTTTTATTTTCATTGTTTTTTCTATTTGTATTATTATATTGACTAAACTTATCAAAGACTCGTATCTTAAAGATTGTTTTTAGAAAAAAACACTTGCATCATCTTAACATCTCTTAATATAACATGACAATCAATCTAGTCGAAGTCTAAATGAAATTTCTTCGGGATGAAAATGGGGGTTCATAGCATTTTTCCTTGTCCGAGGTGGACTTCTAACGTGATTTTTTTTTAGGAGTGAGTAAAAAAACTGAAAAACCGATTAAACCGAGAAAATTAAAAAAAAAACTAAAAAAAAACCGATTAAAATTTTGAAAAAATCAGCCGGTTCGGTTTGGTTTCGGTTTTATAAGCAGAAAACAAAAAACCGAACCGAACTAAAAAAACCTGAGCCAAATCGAGTCAAACTAGAAAAACCGAGCCAAACCGAAAAAACCAAGCCAAAACTGGAAAAACCGAGCCAAACCGGTTTGAACCGGTTTTTGCCCTAAAAAACCGAACCGAAACCGGTCGGTTTGATCCAATTTTAGTCTTTTTTAAAAAAAAATTTCGATTCCGTTATATTTTTTTGATAAAAACCGAATCGAACAAAAAATGATCACCTATAATTTTTTGTAGGATTATTTTTATTAAATGAAATACATAAATTAATTAAAAATAAAATATTTTATACGTATCAAATAAAGTAAATTAACAAAATATTAGAAAAACAACACAAACTATTATTATTGTTGTAGTATAAATATATAAGCCCATGCAATGAAGGATGCCCTGCCGTCTCCGTATTTGAATAGATAGAGTATTTTTTATCAGTCTCCACCTTTAATTTTATAAAAATAAAAATTTCCCCGTACCTGTTTCTATCGTGATATATAGAAATAGATTTGCAAAAAAGTGGATACCATTGTCATCCTTATGCCCGCGTTGGAAAATAAAACAAAGAAATAGTTCTCTTTTTATGCATTATTTTCTTCTTCTTTTCCACTAACTGTCTTACAAGATTTAAAAGTAGCATGCTAAACATATTTAGGCTTGGTCTAGTAATTGCATACTTGATACACGCACGCACACACTAAATCTTATTCAAATTTAATTATTATTATTATTATTATTATGTAACTGGAAGGGTATTTCTATTAAGTAATTTAAACCATTTAGAACTTTTGCTTTTGTAACTGTGGTGTCCGACCCAGGCACCTTATTAATCTTTCAAAATCTTAAAATTAACAACCATGTAAATTTCTAGTGGTTCTAAAATTTATAACACTCAAACTAGTGACTTATAAAAATTAAACTCAGAATCTGATCAGTTAAATTATATCCCTCGATATTATCATTTAGAACTCTTGATATGCGCACACATGTATATTTGATGAGTTTTAATTATTTTTTTAATTTAATTTTTTTTTTAAAATTCAAATTATTTTAATATTTTGATATTAAAAATGAATTTTAAAAATAAAAAATATAAATTATTTTAATAAATTTCAGATTAAAAAACACAAATATCTAACCGCAATTAAACACCGCCTTCCCTGTAACTTTGAAAATATTTCTTGATTGTAGTGCTGTCATGTCACGAAGAACAATATTTAATTTTGTTGTTTGTTGCCAAATTAATTGTTTTTATTTTATTATTTTATTTGGACACTTCGAACGTGTTTACCAATAGGATACCGCCATCACGTTCTTATGTTGCCACCATGCATGATAATATATCAAAAAATATTTAATGGCTAGATTCATGATATTTCTCTAATCTATCCTTAAACTAATCCTATACGTAAATACATGATAAGCTTCAAATTTACCCTTCATGTAAAATATCCAGAGCAACTCTCTAAAATCAATATTCAAAGTAATTTGCTTGTGATGATATATTTAGCTCAATTATAGATATAATAATAAATTGAAAAAAATACATTGCTATAGAAGGACAAATCGAGTCATTAATTAACTCTTTTTTTTTCACATTTCTTTTGTTATGCATTTATCAGTTGTAATAGTTTTTTCTTTTAATTGATATCTAAATTTACTTGTATTGCCATTTTTAAGAATTATGATACTCAGGTTGTTGGAGTTTGTTTCTGAAGTTAAAATCTACTTCGAAAACTCGATTTTTTTATTTTTTTATTATTCAACCTTCAAACCAGGCCCATGTTATTTACGTTGAGGAATATAGATTTATGATTATGTTTTTTTTAATTATTATTTATTTATTGGTGATTATTAATCTTTCTTGTTTAATTAGCTCTTTTGCTTGTCTGGAGTATATTATGCAAGTTGTTTTGTAGGTTATCATTGACTTAATATTGCAAGATTTGAGAGTTTTCTTCCCTGTAACTTTGGGTGTGTGCTGTGTTGCGTATTTTTGAGAAATAATAAACTATGGCTCCAAGATTTTTCTGCTGGCAGGCTTAGCACAGACCACCAGCAACACCATGGCAGAATGTTGGCACTCCTGCTAGAGCTCTAGGTTGCCCAATTCCTCCTTGAATGGCTCCATGAAGCCAGACGCGTAGGACTGATTTTTAAGCTCAAACGATACGTTAGCTATGACTAGGAACTTCAGCGATTCAACCCTTTCACACCGCCCAATGACCTCTCTCGAAGACTTCACCAAAAGGTGCCCAAACAAAGAATTATTACCCCCTAAATCCCCCAGAAAAGAATAAAGTGGAGTTGCTTCAGAAACTAATAAAGCGACGTTGATGAAAAATAAATATAGCAATAAGAACATTTTCTCACACCATGTAAAGGAGAGTACGGGTGATGGAAATTTCCAAGGCCGCGGCTGCTTTTTTCTCTCGAAAATGGCCGCCTCCACTAGCCTTTTCCATTGCATATATATAGTCTTGCCTGCCTACTCCCTGGTTTTCTTTGTATTCTAATGACATTACCCTTGCAAAAATCAAGTTGAACAGAGTAAAGAATCAATGTGCAGAAATAGTTTTTCCTACACAAAGGCACCGAAATTGGGGTTTAATAATAATTAAATCAAAATGATTAATTCATAAATCAATGTCCCTGTTCCGAATGCCTGTCTGCTCATCAATCCTTACCTCCACCGCCCCCGTGTGATTATTACTGCAAAGAAACGCATTACCTTCCGCACGTGACATCTCATCAAGATGGCCCCAGCCTCCAAATCAATCAAGACCGCCATCTTGATTCACCTGATTAACATATCAACGGCGCATATCAATCCGTACTCAGTTTGACACTGTGGTTCATGTTTTTGTAAAATTTTATTTTTTAATTATTTTTTAATATTTTTGTATGATATTAAATATAAGTTTTAAAAAATAAAAAAATATTATTTTAATATAAATCACTAGTACAAACTTGATTAAAAAGTAAATTAAAATGGTATTATTTTATTTTTTATAAAAATAATTAAAAAATATTGTTTTAAAAAAATCAAATAAATGTATGCTGTTAAATAATCTATCACATTTGAATTAAATCGCTCTGTTTTTCTAAAAAAATCCGATTTAAGCTAAAGAATTGTGATCGATTCAGTTCGCAAGCGACCTGCCATGCGCAAGGTTTAATAACACCAAGGAAAAACCCATCAAAAGCTAAAAAAATGAAAACACGAACAGACCATGGACTTCCATGATAGATAGCCACATCAACGGTAGGGATAAATCCTAGAAAGCTGTAAGACATGATCCCTGTCCAAACTAAATCCTCACCGTTACCCACATTATCGCCATATCAGCAGTGATAAGACCAAGGGAGCAACTTAACATTGAAACTGCAAAACATGGAAAAAGATGAATGTCCTTTCAAAACATGTGATGACACGTGCCGACCTGCCACAGCAAACCAAAAAAAGGAGCCGAATCTAGATCCGACGACCACATCATATCTCCCCCTCAACGCTGGATGTCCTTTTGATTAAATCAAACGGCTAAAATTCAACTCCATAATTAACCGTTAGATCCCGGTCATATTATAATCCCCTCCTTCTCCCCATTACACCATAAATACCGGTCCAAATCATAACACGCTCTCTCTCTTCCTCTCTAAAAAGTTAGAACCAAGAGCCCTTGCTTTTCAAAGTTTCATTTTCTCTACTTGTGTTAGCTAACGTGCGCGCTCTGACACTGCTTATCGTGCGCCGTCTGAGATATGTCGCCGGCGGCAAAAATCACAACATTAATAAGAATATCGCGGTACAGGAGGGCCCAGTAAGAAAATCATCAGACGGTGGGGGCTAGTGGGTTGGATTGGATCTCCTCCCAGGGACCCATCCCAACAAGCAAGGAAATGGACGCTCAAAAAGGCAGCCAAACGAAGCTTACAAGAACTCAGTCTTCACTCCGTTCATCTCCCACTATCCGATCATCCATTCACAGCTTAACTTCTGTAGCCGAAGAGGACGTTATCAAAGCCCAGCAGCAACAACAGCAAAAACTAGAAGATGATTTAGAAGAACAGAAAAAAATAAAGCCGAACCGGTGTGGTTCAACCCTAAGAAGAACTGGTTCGACCCGGTTCACTGCAGTTTTCACTATGGTCTCGCTCATTTTTTTCACCTTTTTCTCTCTTTCCTTCTTTTTCTTCTTCTACTTGAGAAGAGAAGAAGTATCCACATCAGAGAATCTTTTATTGGCTTTGATTTTCATTGCCGTAACGCTGTTCTTTGCAAGCAAGAACAAGAACTTAATCAACCAGAATATGATAGTTTTCAAGCAATTATGGGAAGTGAACACAAAAAGATTCAGTCTTTGTACTTCAAGAACCAAATCAAAGCAAGTTCAATGGTTTATTGGAGACCCCAATGTTAACAACAACAATAAGGATAAGAAGTTAGAGAAGAGGATTATAAGAGAAGGAGTGGAATTTTATAGCAATGGGGATTTTTATGAAGGAGAGTTTCATAAAGGGAAGTGTAATGGGAGTGGGGTTTATAATTTCTTTGTGAATGGGAGATATGAAGGTGATTGGGTTGATGGAAGATATGATGGGTATGGAATAGAGAGTTGGGCTAGAGGGAGTAGATATAGAGGGCAATATAGACAGGGTTTAAGGCATGGTTATGGAGTCTATAGGTTTTATACAGGGGACTCTTATGCTGGTGAATGGTTCAATGGGCAGAGTCATGGTGTTGGAGTGCAGACTTGTGGTGATGGGAGTTGCTATGTTGGTGAATTCAAGTGTGCGGTTAAACATGGCCTTGGTGTTTACCATTTCAGGTGATTTATTTCTTGACCTCTGATTTATTTGCATATACTTTCTGGATTTTGTTTTAGGTTTTTGTTTCTTCGGGTTACTGTTTTAAAAAGCCTTTTGGTTCTTGAAGTTGGGTTTTTTAAAAAAAAATTGGTTGTTTTGTAGGGTTTACCATCTTATTTACTCTCTTTCTGAGCCCCGCTTCAATTTTTCAGTGTGAAGCTGGGTTTCTGATCTTACTATTTTTTACTGTCAATGATTGATTTAGTAGAAGTATCTTGGATTTAAAATTATGGTTGAAAGATGGGAAATTTGGTAAATTTTCAGGTGAATTCTTGAATTGAACTATACTTCTGTTTTTCTATTTCCTAAATTTGTGGCCGTGTATTTGACTTTTCTGTTATGGTTTGTTTTCAAGCATGTGATGTTGAATTGTTGCGGGGTTCCTATTTTAGAACTGTTCGTGATTTAATGAAACAGTGGAAATTGGAGTATGGAGTAAATTAATGATATATCAAGTATTCCATTTATGGCTATTTTGACTTGTATCTGACGAACAGCAGAGTGCAGGCCGATTATGGTTTGTAATCAGCCATATCTACGGATTAAAGTTTAATTGAATTGGCTGTTTCTAATTCACAGGTTTTCATTTTCCATGGATTTGTTATGATTTCCTGTTCCTTTTTTTGTTGTGATCATGTGTTTCTTAAATTCTACTCTTCAAAGCAAATTATGGTTTTATTTATTTTTATTGGTATACACACTAGGAGCTCAATATTGATGAAGAAATCGATTGTGTTGCAGAAACGGAGATAGATATGCTGGAGAATACTTTGGAGACAAAATGCACGGCTTTGGTGTTTATCACTTTGCCAATGGCCACTGCTACGAGGGATCATGGCATGAAGGACGGAAGCAAGGCTATGGCATGTATACCTTCCGTGGTGGCGACACTAGATGTGGGGAATGGGATGTTGGTAACCTCAGGACCTCTCTACCCCCTGTAACTGATCCAGTCCTTCGAGCTGTACAGGTATTTTATTTGGACCTCCGAACTTCCTTGTTGATGATATAGGTCATGAGAAAGGTTTCAATCTTCTCACACACTTTTGCTTGTTGATTGCTTTAATTTGCAGTCTGCCAGAAGAACAGCAGAAAATGCCATTCACTTGCGCAGGGTGGATGAACTAGTGAACAGGGCAGTTCATGCCGCAAACAGGGCCGCAACGGCAGCTAGAGTTGCTGCTGTCAAAGCTGTTCAAAATCGGATGGATGGCAAATTTTGCGATACTAATGTTTGACCTTAAGCTTTTGTGGAAAATGTAAATTTACTAATTTTATGCGCTTGGAAGATGTCACCCTGATGAACAAAAGCTCATTGGAGGTTGAGAAGAGTGTTTGAGCCTTCTTTTGTCACGACGCCGTAACTTGTACATACTCCATGTATATCAATGGAATTATGATCACTTTTCAAGAGGCTCTGTATTTTTCCCCTTGCCTTCGCTATCTACAAGTTGTTTGAGATTGCTTGCTTGACGGGGTGATCTTACATACCATAAACAACAACAACGATTACATCATAATGGTAGTTTTACAAATTGATTTAAATTATTTTTTATTTTTTAATTTATAAATATGTTGTTTAGGATCACCTTTTGATTTATATTAAAATCTTGATTTGACCGAAAATTAGAATCATAACCAACTTATAAATCTATTTATACTACAATCTTCTCTAAAAATATTATTTTAAACCATTTTTATCAAATATATTTTTAATTTAACCCGAAAGTCCAGCACTCCTGTTGCTGAGAAATCTCCCTTAATTTTCTTTCTTATCTTTTCTTGCATTTTGCTCTTGATCTAATAGTCGTACCACACCACGAAATTTAGACAACCGCCTGTTTTGATATAAGGCGTGATCGAGAGTGATTCTGCTTTTTATTATTTTTTAAAAATGTTTTTGACTTAAAAAATAATTATATTAATATTTTTTTAATATTTTCAAATAATTTTAATGCATTAATATAAATAAAATCTTAAAACAGATTTATTTTAATATATCTCCAAATAAAAATACTATTTTAAAAAATAATCGATGTCAGCACAGTATTCAGCGGAGACTCAGGGGCGGGTTTTCTTTTTTAATTATGTTACCATGTTTAAACTGATCCGTTCTCTCTGTGCCCATAACAGAGGATCACAGCTCGAGTAACATGAGGAGATGTGAAAAGAACTAAGCACCATGACACCTTGCCTGCTTTAGTTAACAGCGCTACCAATATGTGCCCAGAAAATAACTTGCTCTACTTGAATGCTCAGTGGAAATTCAAGTACACCAATTATGCTGTCTCAACAATATATGACAAATAATGAGTGCTTGCGATAAGATTGGACCCAAAACTAATTAGGCCTGAAGATGGTCCCTATTATACTAAATATTAAAACGCCTAGGATATTTATTATAAATGTCAATACTGTTTACGCACACAAATAACTATAAATAACTTTTATTTATTTTTTGATAATTTATTTTGATCATCAAAATTTTATTTGTTTTATTTTTTTAGTTAATAGTAAGATTAAAAGAATAGAAACCGAAATGAAAAAGATATCAAACATAAATGGCATTCTAGAAATTTTGAGAAAAATACATTTTGATCCTCTTAACTATCAAAATAACACAAATTATATGATTTCAGCGCCTTAGTTTTCTTCAAATTTAATTTTGATACAAAATTTTATTTTTTTATGTTTTAATCCCTGATTAGGAGAGGAGAGAGAAGTTACTGGATTCCGGTGGTAAAAAATAAAATATCATTGATACCAATTTATGCTACAAAAACAATCGAGGTTTGTGTAAAAAAGTTCCATTTGATTAGAAGAGTTTATATTAGGTTTTCATATCTTTAAAGTTCATGGGGGAAAAAAGATATAAACTCTGGTTGATTTTTGGTTTCGAGTTAATTTTGTTTTTTGGAATGATTTTCTGGTTTTTATAACGGTTACAAATGTGTTTTGGATAAAAAGAATTAAAAAAATAATTTTTGAATTAAAAAACTTAAACCATGATTTTCTAGTCATTATAGTGGCTGAAATCTGATCAAATCAAATGATGTGTTGTCTACCTCAATAGGCGACACGTTGTCTGAATTTTTTTTTCAAGAAAATTTAGGACAAACGACATGCCATCCATCCCAGTTGCAATAAAAAATATAAAGGTCTAATTGCACAGGCCCTGACAAAATAGGTCAATCCCAACAGTGCCTAATCTTTGTTTTTTTTTTTTCTAATTATTTTTTAAAATTAATTCTTTTTTTAGATGGTTTTTTCTTTTAATTTTTTCTATTATCATTTAATTTAATTTGTATTTTTATTTCTATTTTCATATGGTTGAATAAAATATTATTTTAATAAAAAACATTAGCAAACTTATCCAGGTAAATATCTCATCTTTCAAGGTTAAATATCTTTATCTACGTCTATCTTTTAATTTTTTTATTTATATTTTTAATTTTCACTTAAATTTGTTTACCTTACAAAATATTACCTGTTACAGGTCAAGGTTCAAATATCTAGTATTTCAATAGATTAGTACGTAGAAGCCATGTGCCTTCCTGGTTCGTGTAGCTAGGACTGGTTCGTGTAGCTAGGATAATTTTTTTTTTCCCGCACTTTTAAAATATTGTAAAAAGAACATGATGTGGGGGGTTCTTTGTCGTGGCATGAAAAAAAGAAGAAGAAAACGGTTGCTTTTCGTGCATGATGGATCCACAACCTCTGTTCCATGTAATTTTTAAAGGCAATTAAGAAAGAACCTTTTCTTTTTGTTTGAATTTCAAATCTATATAGATTATTTATTTTTCTTTTCTTGGATCTTATTTTTACAACTTTGGCCACCAGCTGCCAGTTCTAACTTCAGATTCAAACTCCCCCGTCAATGGTAATGAACACCCAACCACTCCACATGCATCTCATAAAAGAAAGGCCATCACAAAAGTAGTGCGTTTGCTTATATTTATTTCTGGGGTTATGTGAGGAGTGTTGCTGTTTCTGCTTCCTCTGTTTTGACTGATCCTAGTGGGTTTGCGTAATAAGGTGGCAAGAAATGAAGTTTGCCTCCTCCATCCCCTTTCAGGATGCTACTCTACTTTCTTTGACAGTCACCCAGCTGAGAGAGACAGAGACAGAGACAGTATTCCTGTTGCATTGTGCAATGTCTTACATATACCATGTCCCTACCAGAATAATTTTCATTTTGGGTGTCATCATCGGTGGGTTACGTGGGTGGCTGGAAAGTTTGATAATAATTGTTTTTTAAAATGTTTTTTATTTAAAAATGTATTAAAATAACATGAAAATATATAAAACAAATTAATTTCAAAGTAAAAAAAATTAAAATGCAAAAACAATCACGCTCTAGCAATTTAAAAGTTTAAAAATTGCCGCTAGTATTTGATTACCGTGGGACCGTTGAATCTCGGACCATTTGGGTAGATTATGAATTGAATATAGGTGCTCTGGTCTTTGCTCCATCATTTGAACCACTGATCTGGTCAATTTCTTGGAGGATTCCCCCATTAAATGCTTGTTGAACACTAAGCTGCATGTTGAAATTTCTACCCTTCAAATATTTTCTTAAAGACAATCTTTCAACACAAGACAAACAGAAAAATCCCAGTAAAGATCTTGCGTACCTAGAAGTACCATCGACAGTACCCTCCCCGTGACAAAGAATTCAAGAGCCGAGACTAACCCATTTTAGCTTTTGAAAAAAGCTTGCCGCATCCTGCATTTTTTTTTTAATTAAGTATATTCTCCCATGTTCTTGTTTTCATGTGCTTGATGCCAATCGATTACGGTAAACTCGAGTATATTTGCTTTGAGGGTATCGAAATCCTTCTTGGTACGAAGCTCGGGGTGATAATGCTTAAAATATTTGTTTCATAACTTGTAACTATACTCGTCATTTCATTCTTGTTTTCTAGGAAAAATTCTATGATGTACATAGAGTAAATAATCATATTTTATTGGCTGTTTTTCTAGGCCCATTGTAAGAAAATAGATAAATAAAATAAAATAAAAAGAATATCAAATCCATGACTAATCAGAGGTAATGAAAATATCTTCATCTGGATTTTTTTATGTTTAGTTCTTTATTTAAAGTAAATCCAGTTGAAAATCTAATTATTCCCTTTCGCTCAAAGGATGATCTGGGCAATTTGGGTCATATGCATGCTATTATTGCTGCAGGATACAATTGCTCATATATCATGACTGTTAACAAGCAATGATCAATGTCTGAACATATCAATATCTACAGCAAAAGTGTAATCAAATCCAAACTTTCTATCAATCTTTGCTTGCAATTCAATCAAAACAATGTATCTATGTGCGTGGTCTTTCTCAATAATGAATTGGCCCGTCAAACGTTGGTCCTAGCTTTCAAAAAGCTAATTCAAATTCTAAAAGAGTATTCCTACCTTTCAAAAAAGCTAATTCAAATTCTATAGAGATGATGAGTATTTGAAAGTACAAATTATTGTTTTTTAAAATATTTTTTGTTTTAAAGTGTATCAAAATAATTTTTTTATTTTTAAAATATTATTTTTGAGATTAACACATCAAAATAATTTAAAAATATCAATTTTAAAATAAAAAAATTAAATTTTTTAAATTTTTTAAAAATATTTTTAAAACGTAAAAACAAACAAATCATATAAATATCATCTTAACCATATTTTAATTTTATTTACTCATTTTTTATGTGGGCTTTTTGTTTCTTTCTTTCTCTTTATAAATTAAGCTTAATATTTTAGTTAAGCACCAAATTTGAGTTTCGAGACACAAAACTGTAAAATCAAAAGGTTTTCATGTTAAATATAATATATTTCTATGTGTTATCGTTTTTTTTTCCCTGTGTATCCGGATGCTTCAGTTGAATATGACATAGCAAAGTGCTTTTAATGAACCTGAGTGAATGCGGAAATGGACAGAAATTGCTTTTTTTTCTTTGTTATTTCATTACTTATATACATGGTATAACATTTTTTTAATACTGTTATATTTTAATTGATAATTGAAGTATTTCATCTTAGAATGATATATATATAAATTCATTCATATGTTATATAGTTACTGTTTTAATTTATAAATGAGGTGATAGATTAAATACACATTCTCATCACCCGAAATTTGACTATCTTTTTAAAATGTTTTTCTAATATCCAAAAATAAAAGGAAAAAAAGTGTTTTTTAATGCCTTTAAGTTATTAACACATAAATTTTATAATTTTCAACTATATTCTAAAGAAATATGTTTTCGATATATTTGTGTCAATTTCATCCTTCGTGATCAATTTTTTTAATTCAATTGATATTAACATTGTTTCTCAAAAAAATCAAAAATAAGAAAAGAGAAAACCAATAATCAAATGGGAAGCAAAAAGGACAGAGCTAAAATGCAAAAAAAAAAAAAACAAAAATCAAAATGAAATGGAGTTACTCAGGGCCGAGCAATATAAAAAAAAATGACAAAGTTTGTGTGTTATAAATAAATAAGTGAATTGAAGAGAAAGTCAAACCAAAAAAGTGGAGAAACAATAGGCAACTTGGGTAGAGAGAAAATGTGTTGGAAAAGAGAAGAAAAAAAAAAGATAATATATTTCATTTACAACAGCAAGTATTTTATTTTAAGTATCAATACAACTTATTTTAAGTGAGATGTTTTAGAATAAAAATATATTAAACTTAACATGACTGCTCTTTTATTTTAAAACTTTTAAGACCGGCCGGGGTTTTTAATAAATATAACACTAGATGACAACTGTTTTTTTTATAAATTTTAAATATTTCTCCCCTTAAAAAGAAGGAGTTTTTTCTCAGGAAAAAGATAGCATTTCGCTGTAATACTGGGGTGCGACACACCTAACAATTTCTCTTTCTAGAGAACTGATAAACTTGTGTTTTTTTCCTCGAGCAGAAAAAATAAAGTCCATAAACACGTAACAAAAGAGGAAAAAGAAACGGTCATGAACTTAGAGGCCACTTCACAAGTCCTCGTTAAGACTTGCTTGAAACGCACGGGTCGAGCATTTAGCAACATTTTGAACTCTTGCAGGCGGTCTCTTTCAAAAGGCCTCGATTTGACTGTCAAGCATCCTTCGTTTCCCTCGAACAGTTGCCGAGCATTTAAATGCCGCGGCAACCGAGATGATGTATTGTTCCACGAAAGTCCAGATTGACTGATATATAAAAATGGTTGAGGCTATTTAAAGCTACGATGGTTCAGAAAATGAGCTCCTCTTCCCCTTCAACCATCCCTTTCTTGTTTTGGTAACCGGCTAGGGTTTGGTCACCTATTCCAATTTCTTTATTGACCTTTTCTTTTCGTACAATGGTTTCTTGGTTGACTTTGAATTTCCCCTCCCAAGGCTCCTTCGCCCCAGTCCACTGAATAAAAAAAATGTTAAGCTTTTACATCTTAAAAATCTTATTTCGAACCGTGAATATTTGCTAGCTCTGAAGTTATTACGCTATCTAATTATTAATTCAAAATAAATAATAGCATATTCTCCATTTTATTATAAATATATCTACCTCGAAAGCCTTAAAGAAACACAGAGTCGGAGACGATTCAATTCAGTGTAACAGCAGTTTTTTTTATATAAATACAAATAATATATATTCTAAAAATAGAACAGCTAATTAATCAATTGAAGAAATACAGAGTATATAACAAACCAATTAACAACATAATAAAAAACAACAACAATTGCGCGCAAAAAAAAAAGAAATATTTGTGATAATAACATTATTTGCTGGTTTCCACGCATAATTAGAACCTTGCTAGAATAAAACCGAAAAACAAAATAGAAAATATTTCATAAGACTTCAATTAACCATTTAAATTTTTTATTTGAGATATTTTTTTATATAATATTATAATTTTAATAACTAAATAATCACGAATCTTAGTAAACTTATTTTCATAAGATTGTCTTGTGAATATGACATATATTAGATTAGTTTTTCCCTGGCTCTAATTGCCCACCAAACTAACTCACAGGTATTCAAATTGACTGGCAATACTTCTTTGCAATTTGTAAGGTTAATGACTTAATGCGATGAGATATAAAATAAACAGATAGTAAAGATATAAATGTATTTAGTTAAAGAGAGAGATATAAAAATAATTTTGAACTGAATTTATGTATTTTCAAAATAAATAGTATGTCTCTTTATAGATAATATTTATTATTTTTTATTTCTAAAATATCATGGTAAAAAACTAGCAATTTCAAAATTATCCAACTAAAACATAAAATGATAAAAATAATAATTATTATAGTTTTAAAACTCAACTAGACAGTTAATCCGAGGCAAAGACCGGGTTATGGGTTACATTGACTCAAGTCAACATAAAAATAAAAGTAATTATTATCATAATTTTAAAACTTAATTTTGAGGGTTAACCCAGGACAAGACCTAAGTCATAAGTGGGGTTAATCGTTGACCCAAGTTAACATAAGGACAAAAATAATTGTTGTCATAGTTTAAAAAACTGACCTGGTGTAAGGCCTGGGTCACATGTTAAAGGGTCAACTCGAATTAACTTGGGTTAATATAAAATAAAAATAATTATTATTATAGTTTTAAGACTTGACTTGTAGATTAATTACAGCAAGGCTCAGGTTACGTGTTGAGAAAGTCAACCTGGTTGACCCAATTTTTCTTTTTAAATAATCAAAGTAACCTTGTCTTAACTAGTTTTTTTTTTAAAAAAAATTAATAGGTCAAGTTCAATCAATCCTTCATTTATTTTTTTTTAAGCTCGAACTAATCCAATCAATTCTAGTTTTATAATTAATGTTATTATAATATTATCAATTTCAACAATTAATATAAATTAAATTAAATTAAAAAATAAAAAATATCTAATTATTTTTAAAAAATATATAAGTTTAACAACAATATATATTAAATATAAAATAAAATATTTTATATTTTATCCATCATAGAATATAAAAATAATTACTTTATGTTATATATTATTATCAAATATATGTCCGTGTGGCCAAAGTAACCCTTGAAAGCCTTGTACAGTGGTAATTTAAAAAAGTCCGATCTACTTATGTCCGCCTAACAACTACTATTAACCATTGACTTTTTGATGATAAAACATTTATATCCTTTATTCTGTCTCATGTCTCAAAGCTATTTAGGAGTGTTTGAAATTATTGTGGAGAGTGATTTTTAAAATAATTATTTTTTTAAAATATATTAAAATGATTTTATTTACTTTTAACATTAAAATCATTATAAAAAACTAAAAAATATCAATTTAATATTTTTTTTCAAATAAAAAATATTTTAAAAAAACATATAAAAATAGAAGCAGAGCTTTCCCAAACACCAATGAGAGATATAGGTTCAAAATCATGACGAGCCATAAAACTTACTGGGATATTCAAGCTCTAAACAAAGCTTGCATCCATCCAATCTCTCATATGGATTCATGTGCATCATATGGCTTATTATTCTGTTAAATTAAGGTTATCAATATGGGTCTGTAGAAGCCATTATGGGCCAACAAGTCCAAAATACTCCCAACTAAATTGGATCCAGGGTGTCCGTGTGGCCTCACGTGACAACACCCCTAAATAAAAGGCCCATTGAGATCTGATAAGGATCCAAACTTCGGCCCACAAGGAATGTCGGCCCATAAGGATCCAAATGTTGATATTACCTTGGATCACCCTTGTTTTTTTTTCCACAAAACTCCATTTCCTTCCTTTTTATTAATTTAAAACAACGTTAAAAGGCTGTCTTCTACCGTGGATATAAAAAGAGAACCGGAGCAAGCAATATCAAATTGGCATGCAATGATTAACTTTGAAGGGACGGGTACGATACAAAGTCAGGGATATTAAAAAAGAAAGCAGAAGGAGTAGGATCGGAGAAGTAATCGAAGAGAAAATGCTGCACGTCTCTTCACAATTTAAATCAAGAGTTGTTGACAGTGTCCCATGTATAAATAAATCATACAAAATAGCAAGTCATTTAGAAATTTTGTTCAAATTAAGATTTTTAATAAATTAATCTTAGGACAAGAAAAGAAAAGAAATTCTTACTCAAAGTCTAACGAAAAATTAAATCCTTTAATTTGATTTCACAATTTAATAAAGGTATAAATTTTAGAATTAATTTTCTTAATTAATACTAGTGGAGATTTTCTTAATTTTCTTTATATCAAACAAAATCCTGATTTTATATTTTTTTAATTGTTTTAGTTTTTATATATACATAAACATCATATCTCCTATTGAATTATCCTATCCATTGTAATTTCCTAGTTAAATAAGAATTAGGTGCTAGTGTTAATAAATTAGAATTAAAAAATTTACTTCCCATGTGTTTTCAAGTTCGAATAATGTGGTTATTAATATAATAACCATTAAAGATTTACATGGTAGTTAACTTCATATCTATGTTAATATATATATATATATATATATATATATATATATATATATATATATATATATATATATCACGTGTTACAAAACAATGTTACATATATAATTATGCGTGTGTCTGTGTATCCAACTAAATAACTAAATAACTAAATAAAAGGTGATCTTAGTTGGCGAGAAGAATATTCATAAGAAACAACCAACAAAACATAGGATTGATCGTAGCATATTTTGTCCCTCCACTCATTTTGAATTGATTGTATCCTTTTACTCCAGAAATTTTCATAATATGATCCCGTCGTCGATATTTCACTAGTTTTTTCAATAAATCTGGACAGGTTGAAATTCTTGAAAAATAAAATAAAATCTGAAAATAATAATAATAAAATTATAAAAAACATAAGAACCATTAGAAAATAAATACAAATTTGAAAACAAAATATTACATTTAAAAGTAGGGACAAATCAAAATAAAAAAGAAACGAATTATTTTAAAAATTAAAAAAGAGAAAAGCGAATAAAATATCCCGTTTTTTCTAAAGGCTTTTCCATTCCTCAATCGAATATTTTGTTTTCAGATTTGTTTGTATTTTTTTATTTTTTTCTAATAGTTCTTATTTTATTTTTTTATTTATTTTTAAAAAATCTAGAGCGCATAGTTGTATATTATTTACATGATCTACACATAATAGAAAAATCGATGAAATCAGTCTCAGAGGCCTTTTATATATATATATATATATAGAAAGATGCTAACCTCCCTTCCTGGGAAAGTTAGCCGTTAACCTTTCCCTCCATTTTCTCTTTTCTTATTTTTGGAAAAACCGCCAGGAACCTTTTAACCTGCCATTAACAGGAGGAAACACTAAACAGAGCTCTCTTCTTGTTCCAAACCTCACTCATACTTTCCTCTGTGCAGAAGAAACAGTGGAGATTTGGAATGAAAAGACTGCAAGTAAGAAGGAATTGCTTTATGCAACCCCAAAAAGCCATCCTTTCCTTGTCACTTCTACATTTGCTTATAAATGCTCTCTTTTGAAAAAAAATCTTACCGAATGCATTGTCATTTTGAAAAGAAATACAAGCTCGACAACAACCAAAACCAAAAACCGTTTGGATTCTCTATCTAAAGAATTATGTCTTTGAGCCCACCCAGAACAAGAACCAATGGCACCACAGGAAACTTCCAGCCTTACTGGTGCTACCAGTGCCATCAAATGGTCAGGATTGCCACCACGGACCCATCAGAAATCATCTGCCCTCGTTGTTCAGGGCAGTTCCTTTGTGAGATTGGAATTAATAGACCAATACTGGTTGTTGATTTCACTGCTTTTGATCCTTCACCAGAAGCTCGCTTACTTGAAGCACTATCTCTCATGCTTGACCCACCAATCAGAAGATTCAATTATAGTCTCGATGAACCTCAACCTCAACCTCAACCTCCCCGTCGGTCCTGGTTTCGTAGACGGAATCGACCTGACTTTTTTGATACTGAAATTCGTCCTCGAAGGCGTAGAAATCTGTCGCTAGAGCTTGATGGGAGAGATAATTGGGATTCATTGGACCCTGAAATCCGCCCACGGAGGTCTCGGGATTCGAGTCTTGATGGGAGAGGTATCTTGGAACACGAACCTGGGATCCAATCCAGGCCAAGAACATGGATCCAATACAGGCCAAGGAATCCTTTTGGTGAACCAATTGAACCCCTTCTGCAATCTGAAAACCCAGTTCCTCCCCTGGTTGATCCCAGGGACTTTTTTTTGGGGTCAGGCCTAAACGAGTTGATTGAGCAATTGACACAAAATGACCGCCAAGGGCCACCACCAGCTCCAGAAATCGCCATTGATACCATACCAACTGTAAAAATCGAGGCAAGTCATTTGGTGAATGACTCTCATTGTCCGGTTTGCATGGAAGAGTTTAAAGTTGGAGGGGAGGCAAGGGAGTTGCCTTGTAAGCACATATACCACAGTGAATGTATCGTGCCATGGTTAAGGTTACACAACTCCTGTCCAGTTTGTCGAAAGGAGTTGCCGGTTAATAGTGAAAGTAGTGCTCAAGATGAAGATGAGTGTGAGGATGGAGGGGGTAGGAGGGGAAGGCCGGTTAATAGTGAAAGTAGTGCTCAAGATGAAGATGAGTGTGAGGATGGAGGGGGTAGGAGGGGAAGGTGCTCGAGGTGGAGGAGGCAGTTGTCATCTTTATGGCCATTTCGCGCTAGGTATGGGAGGATTAGTCCTCACGGAGAGGTTGCCGGTACCTCTCAAGGAGGTGAGAATTGATTTCTCAACCTATATATGTATATTTAGCAAGATCATGTATTTAATATTTGAGTAAATGGTTTCACGTTTATTTGAATGTGCAAAATTGTTCCTTGGTGTACTTCGTACTTCTTAATTTATCTCTTTGATAGCTGCTCGGGATAGTGAAATTCAACTCTCATGTTTCATTTTACAAGTCTGGAAACTGAAAACATTTCCATGCGACAAAAAGACGGAAAATCATACTATTTAGCAGCAAGGATGAATTTCTGAATAGCAAGATTTGATGGATGTTAAATATATCAGAAACTGGTTGTGATTTGCCTGTTATATACTGAATTCTTCTCTTATATTTTTTTTTTCCAGCAGTTGATTCACGATGGTGTTCTTGCAATATTCTTTAGCAATAAAACGTTGATGGTCTTGCTAAAGCTATTTATATCGACTTTGTTATATGTTTGTTAGGAATGTAATTGTATGGACCAATTAAGGAAGGACACTCGAGAAGAAATTGTGCAGGACAGCTGATAGATTACAGGTATGCCATTTTCTGGCTTAGCATTGATAGTTTGTCAATCAATTCCATTTTATCCGAAAGAAACTAGATATCCTATAAGAACCACCATTTTTCTGCACAGTTCGTATGCGGAGCATCATTCTGTACTACTATTTAGTGCATGCATACTACATCTGCTAACCAGGTGGTATGACTTTGTGTTGCAGGGCAAAGCTAATTCTGCGGATAATATATCGTTTTATGCGACTACTGATGTACTTCAATGAGACATGGCCTAAAAGCTTCGCAGTTGTCTCTGGTTTGGTTGACGAAATATATTATTTCAAGAGCAAAATGAAAAGAAATTGAAGAATAAAATATTTGGCATGCACTTTGTTGTATAGGCGTGATGTTTTATTTATTTGCAAAGAACATAAGGGAACCACCAAAGCTAATTACTTATTTATTTATTTATTTTCTTCGCTAAAGAAGCAGTTCTGGATTAATGGTAAAGCACTCAAGGTTGAGTCCTTGAGAATGGCAGATCCCATGCACAACGGACAAAAATCCAATTCATTCACAGCTTCATAAGTGGTTGTCAAATGCATTTGCATTATAAATTGTCTCTTTTTCATTGAAATATCCGTGATAAGCTGTATAAATGCAAATCACACGATTAATTCCATGAAAACATTTAGAACTGTGTAACCTAAGAAATTTAGGAAGAGGTATTTTCTCAAGGTATTCTGTCATTGTCAACATACTCAAAGTCCCTATTTGACAAACAAAGATCAGTACATATTTTCTCTGGCATTCGTTCCTGTTATTTGCAACAGGATACAAAGAGAAAGCTATAAACCACGTTGAGAACCAGCATGAAACACTTGTGTATAGGCTGTGTTCTTAAACATCATCTGTAAAATAATTAAAATAAAATAAAATAGCCCTCTCATGAATATAGGTGTTCTAGAAAATATGCATCCACAGCCACATGTTCCATCTTTCAGGCACGAGATCATGCTTAAGAGTCAAAGATCTTGCAGGCAATGCCTTTTGATGGTAGAGGTAGCTTATCTTTGATGGTAAAAATGAATGAATGAGTCAAAGACCTTACAAGGTTTCTTTTCCTTTCCTTTTCTTTTTTTGTGAAATAGTGGGAATGACAATACTAAACGAAATGCTTTGCAAATCTGAATGAAGCTGCTTTCTAAGATTGTCAGCAACACAGTTCCTAGATTACCATTCTTCTTGACAGCTTCCTCTGTGATCAGCGTAGAAAAATTCCACTAGTCCTACTCAGAGATATGACTAGGTTAAGACTGAAGAAGCATACTGTACTACACTTCTGAAAGTAATAGAGCTGATTTCTTATTTCAAATCTCTTCCACAAATAATCCAGCATCTGAGAAAACACTATATTTCATCAATTCCTTCACCTTATGCATCCCACCAATCTCCTGTAGCTAGATTCTATAATACATCCCTCTCATCGAGCAGGTTGCTTGATAATCTTCAATTAAGAAATGCTTTCATAAGGTGTGGCTGAAGATGAACATTTAAATGGAAGACTTAACTTCAGTTTTATAATAGTGCTGATTGTGTAGCAATTTAGATGATTGCAATGAGAAGAATTACATATGATATGCATCATAAGTAACAATAAGATATCAGAGTCAATGTGATTTGAAACATTTCACAAAAACATTATTTTTGCAAGGTAGCAAAAATGCAAACACGAATTTGTTCAAATAAAGACTTGAGAGGAGAAAAGATAAAAATAAATGCCAAAAGAGATAAAATTTAATGCTCACTGTGCTGATTCATTTGTAAGCGCAAATGGAGTAACACAGCCCAAAGGAAACTTGAAAATAAAAAACACAAAACAGATTTAATCAGACAAAATAAACATGTTGAAATGTTAGATTGCCATGCATCACTAGCTCATAGAACAAGACCTGGCATTTATTTAACCCTGATCTAATAAGATTATTACCATTGCAACACAATCATGGATGTGATTGCCTTCATATGTATCCGCGGTGGGAACATTACACCAGATAAGAATAGCCAAACTCAAGGAGTCTAGTTTATCCCTACAAACAATTTAATTTCTCTCAGATCCAAGGAGAGTTAAAAGAGGAAACATAATCTCATTCACATTTTCCAGAATTTTGTCTAGCATCCTATTCCAGGCTGTAAGAAGTCAAGGCTACAAATACAAGTGCAAGCAAGGATAGAAAAAAAAAAACTGCCAGTAACAAGGAAATAACAATGGAAAAACGAGATAAGGGAGGGACTCCAGGCATATACCTGAAGTATCTCACCCAGTGCTTCTTCAGGTGCCATTCTTGTACCTCCTCCCAAACCAAGCCTCCGAGACAACACTGCACAGTTGAAAGGCATAAAGTAACTCCCATCAATATCCAGGAAATGAACAAACATAGAGTATCAAAGCTATCTTTGATCCCATTTAGGCTTTATGAATTCATGAGGTTAAACGGAAAAGGAAAGGTAACTTACCTTTCATATCTACTTTCGTATCCACCAAAGCGGAAACAATATAATACGGACTTTTCTAGTCCTGCATGTATAAGGATGTACAATTACCGGGGTATGGATGAGAAAAGATGCAAAAGACAGCGGAGATGCACTGCTGTAACAACTAGCAAATGAACAACTCAAAAACATGCTGTCTAGTTTACCTTCAAGAACAAAATTTTACAGAGGCCACCTCCCTTATCTCCGACATATTTTTCCTGGTCGAAAACAAAATATTATTGCATCAGTAGACAAGCATAATATAAAATATTATTTCTGAAAAAAAAAATTACCTGTGCTTCAACAGTCAAAACAGTAGGATGTTCATACTGCGAAAAATCAATTTGAAGCTCCTAAAAAGAACCCAGCACCCGATTGGTGAAAAAATGACAACAGGAACATTAAAATAAGCTATCACCGAGTAATGCGTGCAAATTCAAGTTATAAAACAACTCACTTTTAGAAATTTAATTAAAAGTCAATAAAATTGCTAAATCCCAATTCAAATGTAGTGATCTTGCAATTTAATAATTGCTAATTTTCTGATAAGGCATCATCACCCTTTCCGAATTCACAGAATTTTTATCGTGCAACCATAAAATCACGAAAAAAAATGACTGAAAGCTGAATCCAAATTATCCAATACTACTCATCACTAGTTAATCTAATAAACGATCAAGAAATTGGAAAATGAGACAAAACAAAGATAACCCAGATTAAGTTTTTGACATTAATGAAGAGCTAGGGAGAGGGAAACGGCAAACCTTCAAGCGAGCAAGCAACTGGTCCTTCGTAAAGCCCATTGTCCGTGAATAGTAAGTAGAGAAGGAAATACTCTGTCTGACTTTATGATTCATGGAGATGAGGTTTCCACTGGGTTAGCATGATAAGTCCAAATCTAACTTGGAGTCCATCTTTTGGTTTATGGGTTTGGCCCTAAATCAAGATCACACCCATGATTGGCCCACTTAATAGGGTATTAGTGCTGGATAGAGCTAGTTTCTTGGTTTTCGACTGGGCTAGTTGAGAGCCTGAACATAGGATATCTGGGCTACACTACATGGATTAGAGCCTGCTTCTTACAAAGGGTAACACATTGGATCCATGGGAGATGAGTTCATCATGTAAGTCTCGTACACCCAATGCTCGTAAACTTTTTGTATTTTTGCTGTTATCTTCTTCTCTTTCCTTTTTTTTTAAAAAAAATAATAATAATGTTACTATTGACATTATTTAGAACTAAACTATCCTATTGGGACACGTTATATCACATAATAGAGCATAAAAAATTTTAAATATAAAAAAAATTAGATATTGTTAATGTGTCTTCTAACAAAAAAAAAATTAATTAAAAATAAATTTAAAATCAACTATATATTGAATGATATTTTTATCTAATATTAAGATGAAAATACATTGAATCTACATGGGTCAATCTAGATTGACTTGTGAAACTCTTAGGGATATTCTTGAAAAGAAAATTAAAAAATTTAATCCTCAATTAATTCAATGTTGAAGAATAAAATTAGTAAAAATTAGCACTTCATTAAAAAAACAAGCAAACTCGCAAAGCAAGTCTTGCACATCATCAGATTCAATAATTTTTTTTATCATGTGATTAATTTTCATTTAATTATAATACAATAAAGTACATGAAATTTTTTTGTATGAAATACTTTTCTTAGAAAAAAAAACATGATAGACACATGGGACCAAGATAAAAAAAAAAAAGAAATCATTGAAAACAAGGTGTAAAATTGTATTTTTTTAATTTCGAGTTAAATAAAAAAAATAGAACATCGATAAGAAATTATGAAATTATATTTTTTAAATTGAGGGGCAAACAATGCATAAAAAAAATAAAATCATAGCACGGATATTGTGGATTAATCTGTCAATTCGTCAAACCCACAACTCAGCTCATAGACTCAATTGAATTCAATGATTTTTTAAAAATTTTTTTACTCAAATATAAAATAACAAAGTAAAAAAGATATAAAAAAACCCAGACATGTGGCCTTCCAACCTGGCCCACACTTCTAGCATGTCTATATTTTTTTATTTCTCAAAGGGATTATTTTTTTTTTTAAAAAAAAAGTTGACGATACACCATCTTTGTTTGTTTGTTTGTATAATTCGGTAATTAGAGATTGCTAAAAAAGATGGGTTTTATTATTATTATTATTATTTTGTTAAAAAACTCATTTTCAATCTATTTTTTTTATTCAAAATACATAAAAAAAACATTTCAAATATCATGATAAATATGTAAAAATAAAACTTGGATGATACCTTACTATATATCTCAATTATATTTGGCTCAGTTATCCCCATGGAATATATTATGAAAAACCCCACATAAAAGTATGCTTTGTAAAGATGTTGATGTGTTTATGTATTGTCACGGGGTACAAAATCATTGGGATAAAGACAAAACCAAAGAGTTATATTGAAATCTTCTACAAAGTCATCAATTTTAGATTCAAGGAAGAACGACAACATGTGCCAGCGGGTAGCAGAACATCCACGCTCCATAAATAATGCACCTCGATGTTGGATTATTTGTCAAAATAGCTGAATTTTGATCATTAGATGATAAATGTAATAAATTATTTGCATATATTATTCCGAAATTCAAGATGATATGATACTCAAAACAAAAACAGAATTGCATTATGCGTGACAATCACCCTCTAGTATGAAACAAACTGTGGGCAAAACAAACAGGGGATATGGTGACTTATCCGATCGACAGGTGCTTCGGCGGATCACATGATGTGTTGTCGTTTTGCAACAAATTAAGGAATTGTCATGTTGTTAGTTTCGTTCATGTGCTCAAATTAGACAACAACAATTCTGCTTCTGTGGGACCGTATTCTGTTAGAGGCCCAGTCATGGCACGCCAAATGGCCAAACAATTCGATATTCAAAGCTCAGCGATGAACGATGAACGAACGCATCCAAAGTCAGTAACGTGGCCCAATGCAAACTCACCTTGAAGAGACCAAATACAACGTAAGACCTGCGGAAGAAACAATTAAGGAAGGAATTTCATGTCCCAACCCGTTGCAAAATAGAACACGTCATTAGGCATGCCCCCCGGCCCCTACGCTGCATGTCTATATACTTTATTTTATTTTTCGCAAAAAAATGATATTAAAGTGATGTAAACATTTTGTGTTTTTTTTCACGAAAATCAATGTCCGGTGTTACAAATGAGTTTTAAATGTATAAGAGAAATTAATGATATGAGTTACAAAACCAAGATTTATGAGTTGTTTTTATTTTAATTAATTAGATGATAAAATAATAATAATAATAATAATAATTATTATTAAAAAAAATTAAGAAAAAACCTATCCCGATACCTTGGGGAAAAAAACAATAGGAGCATGGAATTGGATAAAAAATGAAAAAAAAAATTGTATCAGGTCAATAAACATGAAAAAATATAATGAAAAAAATAACTACTAAAAAATATCTAAAATAAAAATATGGTAATTAAAATAATGAGGGTGAAATCAAGATTAAAATGAATAAATTAGAGGACAACTAATTTTTTTTATTGGAGGTTTGATTGAAAAAGAAAAATAAATAAAGCAAAAAGAAAAAAAATGAATGAATGAGGAAAAAATTGAAAAATTTAATACACCATAAATATAGGTTGAAAAGTGAAATCAAGAACCAATAAATTTTTTATAAAAGAATTAAGAAAAAAATAAAAAATTCAAATAACAAGGACCAATTAAAAAAATACATGAAAAATTAAAATTAAAGGACTAATTAAATCAAAAGGGAATAACACTTATTCAAGAGGAAAATGAACAAAAAAATTATAAATTTTTTTTATAAATTTTCATTTGGTGGTTAAATTGAAGAGAAAAATAATTAATATACTAAAACACATCATTCCAAGATCATTTTGGTACTTAATTATTATTACTATTATTATCATAATTATTGCTATTATTATTATCATCATCATAATTATTACTATCACCACCACCACCACTATTATTATTGTTGTTGTAGTTATTAATTACTGATACCACTATTATTATTACTATTATTATTTTAATTATTATCATTATTATTATACTGTTATTATCGCAATTATAATTATTATTACTATCATAATAAAATATTAATATTATTATCACGGTAATTCATAGTATTATAAATATCTTTATCATAATTATTATTATAGCTAATATTATTATTTTTAAACTTATCATTACTTTCACCACTATTTTTTATTTATCTTTAGCTTGTTACTTAAAAAGTTTTTTTTTTACAAACTTTTAAAAAAATATTATTTTATTGACGTTTTTTTTTTGTTTACCTGTACAATTTCAGTTTCCTGGAACAATCTCGGGATTGAGCTCCAGCTTTCGGTTTTCTTTTTTTTTTTTTTATAATTCGAAATGCTTGAAAAAGAGAAAATAATGGAGTACATAAATGCTTGTTTTTTAACGGATACTGATCTAAATAATTAAGCACTCTAGCCTAATTAGTTGCAGCTCGGATTCTGCAGTCATGCATGCATGCCTGTATGTGCATATCGGCATTGAGAGATGGACTGGAAACCACCTCTTGATGCTTTAATTTGATACGTTAAAAGGGAATACAATTCTCTCAATTTACCTCCATAATACAAAGCTAAGCAATTTTTTGTTCAAATCAGCCCTGCAACGATGTGCTCTCATTGGAATTCTAAGTAGACCAAACAGAAACTACTTCATGCAAACAATTAAGAACATGAAACCGTAGCCAGACGATATTATTGCAACCAGAACAACTAATCTTTGGTTGGATTTTGCTCAAGTTTTTCTCATTTGATATTCAACGTAAAATATCAGAACAATAAAAAAAATATAAATCCTTTCCTATTCTATCGGCAGAACTTCTCTGTGATAAAGGAATTCACAAGGAACCATGCGAAACCCATCATGACCGAAATGAAATAAAGGAAAAATGCAATATTGCTTTTGTTGGAAAACACCAAAAAAAAAGAAAAGGAGAACTCCTGTAAACTACCCGATTAGCTAGTGAAATAAAACCCTCTTTTGGTGAAATGTTAAGGCCTAGGAGTACTTCTCACCATGAACTAAAACAACAATATGAAGTTGAAGTTGATTCATTATGCTTTTGAACTTGACATTTAAGGTTATAAAATTTTTATAAACATTTTATTTAAAATTTGATGTTTAGCCATATGATAAAATATGATTCATTGTTAACGTGGTCAGAGTAACTTTATGTTTTGAACCCAATCTTTAAAAGTTATATATTGACACTTATAGATATGTTTATTTAGAATTTGATGTCTAGTATTGAATAAAATATAACTCATTATTATAGTGGTTAGATCAGTGACTGTAGTGTTTTGACTCTAAATTTGGATATAATTATGAGTAAGCAATTAATATTTGTGTTCAAAATAATTGGTTTAAATTAATTAAGTTTGTGAATGAATAAAAGTGTTTTTAGACTTTTGAATCTTTAAAAATATTAATATTTTGGTATAATAAATGAATTGATTGTAAGTTACATGTATTAGTAAATTTTGATATGCTTGTCCAACTATAGAGATGAACGGTTATTTAATGAAAATATAACACTCATCCTCTTTATTTATTTATTCATTCAGATCTTCAGAAGTTTATAGTTGATGTTTAGACTTTAATATTTCAATAATTAGATTGGTTTATAATCTTAGACTTGTAGTACATTTGATTTTATTTTACTTCGAAGTTGGGTTATTTGATATAAAATAATTTATATTGGGTTTAGTTAAATTATGATTCTAGATTTTTTTTAAAATAAAATATTATTTTAAGTATAATTTTTTAATTGAAGTTAAGATTTCTTTCATTCTTATAAATTAAGTATGGAGTGTTGTCAGGCAAAAGGAATTTTTTTCAAATACCCATATTATTTAATAAAAAATATCAAAAATTGAAATTCCCTTTACACTAAAGGAAACCTAGATGCTGAAAACCAAAATCAAGCCCGCACAAAAAATAAAAACAAATCAACAAGCCCAGATCAAAAAACTTTAAACTATAAGCTGTATCACAAGCTTGAAGTTTGGAGAATCAACAATTAGATGATTCAGTAAAGCCTACACAGATTACCGAAAAAAAGTCAAAAATAAAATAAAAATGAGTCTTGAGATTATTGCAATATAGAGAATTAGAATGAACCAACAAAGTGAGGTTGCATGGGCTGACAATGGGTTGGGTGGCCAAAGTTTTCAGGGGGGTCGTTAGAAATTTAAAGTGGGTGGGAAGTATATTAGTCTAAGGTTTGAATTGAAATCAAAGAAGAAGAGTAAATATAGAAGGAGAGAGGATTGTCGGGTTTTAATTTATTTAAAAATTATTAATAAAATTTTTATTGATAATTTTATTAGTAATTTGAAATGTTAGAAATGTGAAAGGATTTAACTTTTTTTAAAAACATTATCATCATTTCTATCAGAAATTGCTAACAGAATATGTCCATCTCAATTCCTATTGGTAAACCGTGACAGAATATATTCTCCTCCATGTTATCTCGCTTTTTTCTATTTTTCTGATAGTATATACATTATGTGTGATCAATATTATTATTTTTAAATGTATTTTTTAATTGAAAATATATTGAAATAATATATTAAAAAAATGTATTTCTAATAGCAATATATCAAAATGAACTGTATTATTTCCTCCTTCGATCTTCCTCCGCTCTTTAATTTGATATTTTTCTGGGTAGATAAAATAACAATTGATGCCATAGAATATTGATCCATTGTTTAACGTGATTTGCAGGTACAGAAGAACATGGCACATTATGACACCAACAGCTAAATCTTTATTGGATTTACATGTTGGTATTGAATCTGTAAGAGTTCACAATATCACCATTTAAGGCTACCGAGTTAAAAATAAAAACTCTTGCAGATGGTTTCAAGTTTCCATACCCCGCCCGTGTACATTGTTCCCGCTGAGATAGGCACTTCTGACAGTTCCATCATCACAAAAGGGCTTTTCGAGTTTCACTTTGTCCGAAGGCGCAGGAAACTGTAATTTCTTTATGAGTACTAGCATCTAATTGAGATTAATTAGAAAATCAATAATAAGACTCGGATGCAAAAAATCAATAATAAGAAATTCTCCCCCCTTTTATTCCACGAGTAAAATGAAAGAAAATTAACAATTATTGCACGTAATTAACAACACACTTTGAATAATTAATATTACATGGATTCAATATATAGAGAGATCCACATGAGATGGTTCAAAAAAATGTTAACTTCCCCATGTGAGTCTCTTAATTTCTCCTAACTCAAGACACTAATATATGAACTTGAGGTCACTGTCAGTAATGTCTTCAGGCAACAACAGAAGAACATGAATTAAATATCATGAATGGACAAAAGAATGATAATGGCTGGCTTGATCTTGGACTAGGCTATTCAGCAAAGCTCCATAGACGAATATCGCCTTCGTAGAAATCATCGATCATCGGTGGATTGAATGAGACCCCATTGAACATTTGATCAATATACTTTGGTGATTGTAATCCATCAAAATTGTACCAAGAATCTAGCATTGGAATTGGTTCATTGTCGGTCTCAAACGATTCCATTAGTGACATATAATCATCTGGCTGATCGGACGGTGAGGAAACCATTGACGGGGACGATAGGATTGATGATGATGACGAGGAGGAGGAGGAAGGAAGAGGAAGTGACGATACTTGAGGGGTGGTGGGATTGTCTTCAGAGCTATTAGCAGCAGCTGCAGCCACTCTCTGAATGGACTTGGGGGACATCACAGCGTCAGGAATGTAATGTGAGGGAGTAATAGGAAAGTTGAGATTGGCCGAAGAGCCCTTAAGACATAAAAGTGCAGCATCATAGGCTCTAGCAGCAGCTTCAGGAGTTGAATAAGAGCCTAACCATATTCTTGTTTTTTGATTTGGTGCCCTTATCTCAGAAACCCATGAGCCCCAACTTCTCATTCTAACTCCCTTGTATTTCTTCTTCTTGCATGCTGATGAAGATGTTGGCATTGGCGTTGAAGTCTCTGACTGGATCTTGTGCTCGTTCTTCACCATTGTCGGATGGAGAGTAATATAGTTTTTTCAGCCGTAAAAGATCAAAGGCTCTGAACCAATAAAGAGCTGGGATGGATCTGTTAATTTGTTGAAGGATGATGAATGAATGCTTCGGTGAACAAAAAGATTTTGAAGGAGTCTTCTGTTTTACTCTTTGGGCAACTTGTTGTAATCTTTATTCTTCTTGTTGTTCCTATGAAAGTGTGGAAACAAAAGTGTCTATATATATATAGATGGTGTAGGTTCGAGTTTCTAAGCATAGCAGACCCCTCCAGTGAAGGAACAGTATGTCCATACATGAATACAAAATGGGTGACAGATATTTTCAAGCTTATAAAAATGGAAAATTGATTTCTCGGAAAATGACTTGTCTGTCCAGCAGTGGTCAAAATCACTCCAGTTCATGGAGTATACGCGTAAAAAAAACAAAGTAAACATCAATGAAGAGAAACGTCGATCGAGTGCCACAGAAAATAGCTAGCAAGACTAAATTTAATTATTGGCAGATGTCTTTTTAATATATATATATATATATATATATAGAGAGAGAGAGAGAGAGAGAGAGAGAGAGAGAGAATGTGTACTTGATGGTCAAATTAATCAAAGAATTTAATTACTTCATATATCTATTTATTTTATCTTGAGAAGATCAATATTACAGCTAGATATATAGTTATGGAATTGGTCAAATTACTTATGAAGCCAAATTGCTTACTTGTTTAAACCAATATGGCCTTAAACACTATCCAAAGATTAATTATATATGGTCTTGGGCTCTAATTACTTTTAGCAGGGTGGCGTGCTATCCTCTGACTAAAATAGTTAACAAGCAATTCTTCAGAAAACCATTAACCCAGTTTCGCGACTTTTTTGGCTAGACGTAACCTCCTTGCACTTGCAAATGACATTTTTTTATATTTTGATCAGCATTGACTAGTTTTTCCAACGACAACCACAGGGTAACTTTGAGAAGAAAAGGCATCGATCAATCCAGGCATCGAGCAGCCTACAACCCACATGCACCAATCAGAAACCAGCATGGAAAGTTTGTAAAAGCCCTTGAACCTTGATCTAGCCTGGCTCCATGGCAAGTCACCCCTTCGTGCGATCCTAGCCCAGTTGACCCCCAAAAGAATCAGAATAAAAGATTGCAACAAATCAAAGAGAAAAAAACTCAAGGGCAAATATGTACTTGTCTCATAGCATTCTGTATCGATATTCAGGTGCAACCGTGATTCTTCGAATGGGAAGTCATTGACCAAAGCAACGGTGTTTTTGCGTGTAAAAATATTTTTGAAAATTTTGATTTTTTTTAAATTAATATTTTTATATTTTTATTATTATTTTAATGTGTGTATAAAGATAAATTTTAAAAATAAAAAATTATTATTTTAATATATTTCAAAATAAAAATTATTTAAAAAAGAAATCGTACATCAGAGTCTCAGACATCAGTCCCAGCTGTCGCTCCTCTGTCATGCAATGCAAGCTCTAAAACCGCGTCCTGCAAATTGCCCTCTTATCTCAAAAAAAAAAAAGAAAAAAAAAAAGTGCTTCCAAAACTACCTGATGGCTATCGCCTAGGTCATGCTTACGACTGCAACACTTGACTTTATAGGCATACAAGTTAATGTGTTTTATTTTTTTTAATAAATTCTATGAGTTTTTTTTTCTATAATAAATGATATCTTCAAATTAGATTGGATAAGATTAACTTCCATTCGATAAATTTTTTTTTGAAAATACAATTGAATTGATGTATTCAAATTATCTTAGACATTATTTAAGATTAACTTTCATTTTAAAATAAACTTGTCACATTGAACTGAAAATAATTTTATACAATTTTATATGGCACGGCAAAATCATAATCAATTTTTTTTTCTCTAAGGAAAGGGCAGTGCCAGCACACGTACACGGGGCACGCCCTTTTTGGGGACAAATTACCCTTTTTTCCATGTTGGGCCATAGTATTTGAAGTTACTTTCGCACTTTGAATCATAGATATTAAACCGAGTAGGTTAATCTAAGATTCAGTTGATTTAATGATTACACCAGTTTAGATAAGGTAAAATATTGGGATAAGTAAAAACTTGAAAAAATTTAATTCACCTGTGATTCGGGTAACGCAACAAAAACTTGGTTGGGATTTTTTTTTTAAAAAAAAATTTCTCCTAATCAGATATCTTTTTTTTAGTTGATTATTAATCCTTTTTAAAGTTTACTATATAAATACTAGAAGAATATTTTATTTTTTCAATATAAAATTTGAAACCTTTTAGTATATATACTCTATATTCACAAGAAAAAAATTATTTTTTTTAATATGAGATTTGAAACTTTTTAGTATATATACTCTATATTCATAAAAAAAATTATGTTTTTTCAATGTATGATAAAAAATCTTTTTGGTTTAAATACTTCAACCTATAAGGATAACATACTAATATAATATCTTTTCAATGTGGAATAAAAAACTTTTTAAAATAATTTTTTAAACTTCATTATTTATAATATGTATAGTTTATATTCATATAAATTATTTATTAATATTTTTATATAAAATTTTATTTTTTTTAATTTTTCTAGATTTTCTCGAATTAAGCTGAATCAACATGTACAATTAAAAATCCAACTACTTAGCTAGGTCAACTCGAGGTCAGTTCTGCCTCGAATTGGATATGATAACTATACATTGAATAAGTCGATATGGTGGTTTTGGTCATCGACCCCTCTCTCTCTCCAAATTATATGCACCATGCATGCAACATATGTAACTTTCAAACACAACTTGATGCGATAAGCCATTCCAGGCTCTAAATACATGCATGGCAATTTTTTGGGGCACTTACCAAAATACTATTAAAAAAATCTTTTTTATCCTAAAAATATTAAAAACATTTTTGTATTTGTATAACACCAAAAACAGAATTTTCATAAAAAAAAAATAACTCTTAATCCATTTGAATTTCTCCATAAAAAAAATTATTTTGAAGCTATACAAATTAAAAAAAAATTAGAATTTCATTGGTTTGGATAGAAATTATTTACAAGGTTTCATATTTAATATTATATTAATTTCCAAACCATATTTGAATTCATGATATTTTCATTCCATGTATAATTATTTATATTTTTTTTCATCTATAAATATGCAGTACTTTCTTTACATATTTCACTTAGCAACAATATCAATATCACAAAAACAACCATCACCACCATACCATTTTGAACCACACATCGTTATCACTATTTTTTTATTAATATAATCATCATTTTATCATCTTCTCACCGTAACTTTCATACACCTCCACAATTAAAATAATAACCATCATCTTATTACCGTCACTATTAATCATTGTCACACCTCACCACCATCACCACTACTTCTAACATTATAACTACTATTAATATCATCATTACCATAACAATCATCATCCTTATAACCTATGCTATTACAACCATAACTATCACTTCAAATGAATAATTGAAACTCAACTAATCATCCATTATTTTTTCAATTCAAAATCATTCAATCTAAATTAATATCTTTTAATTATTATCAATTCCACACAAAATAAATTTTCCTCAAATTTCCATCTTAACTATAAAATTTACAAAAAATAATCAATAATCATTAGATTATCCATCATTTCTTCAATTCTAACATACTTAAGTTACAAAATCACACTCAATTTCATCAAGTGACAAATTAAATTCATTTCTAACAAATCCGAAACAATCCCAAAAATACAAATCATACATTAATACAACAAAATTATCATTATAAAATAAGTAAAATACTTAAATATACAAGCAAGTTACAAATGCTACAAATAAATTTCAATAAATTAACTTAAAACATATATAAGTTATAATAAAAATGGATGAGCTTGCTTACTTGGTGGAGTACAACTTGACAAGAAATGAATCAAGGGAGGGAAAATGCAAATTATACATTAATGCAACAAAATTATCATTATAAAACAAGTAAAATACTTAAATATATAAGCAAGTTACAAATGCTATAAATAAATTTTAATAAATTAACTTAAAACATATATATAAGTTATAATAAAAATGGATGAGCTTGCTTTTTCGGTGGAGTAAAACTTGATAAAAAATGAATTGAGGGAGGGAAAATGGTGCTATTGAAAAAAGGTTGGTGCGGGTTGGGTAGATGGATTTGTGAGGAGGGTTGCTGGAATTGCTTACTTGATGGAGAGAGAGGGCTGGTATGATTGTAAAGTGAAGAAGAAGAAGAAATGTGGAAGAAGATAGGATCGTCGGGTTTTAAATCCTTTTAAAGTTACTAGTGAAATTTTTATCTCAATTTGACACGTTAATAATATCGAAAGAATTACTGACATAATTTTTTTATCCCGTCACCATTTATATCAGAAATTAGTGACAAAATTTTTATGTCAATAAACAATAATGTAATATATTTTGTGAATCTTTCACTGGTTTTTTTTCCAATTTTCCAATAGTGAAAACCGTAGCTACTCTTTTGATTGAACCGAGTAAATGATAGTTAAAGGTTTTAGGAATCAGGAAATAAACAATAGTCCTAAAAGATATATTACTCTTAATAATGAGCATGTCATCAACATCCACAAGGAGAAAGATCTGGACATTGTCTTTTCTGTACCCCTCAAAACCAAAACCAACAAAGAATTTATGGAGGCAAGAGAACCATGCATGCATGAGGAGATTTCTCGAGACGGTAAAGAGACCTGTGGAGTTTGCATATATGATTCAAATATCACTCATCAATAAACCCAGCATGGTGTTCCATGAAGATATCTTTGCAGAGAACGCCATTTAAAAAGGCTTTGTAGCTAGACTTCCAATTGCAAAGGTAAGAACGAACCTGATCGTCGCAAATTTAATTAATTAACAATCAATGTTTTTCATATAGTACTGTTGAGGAATTATTTCAACTTATAAATTTAAATTATTGAATGAAGTTTGATAAATAATGTTATATTATTCTCTTAAAATCTCTATCCTCATTCCACCGATCCATTTAAAGCTGATTTATGGTTTCAGACTCAATACAAGTCTTTCAAATTTACATGCCAAATGGCCCTTTTACACATTTTAAATTATTATGTAGTCATTCCTTTTTGCGTATTCCAATTCCCTTCGATATATATTTCCTAATATAAATAACCAAAATGCAACCATAATTATTACGGGACTTTGAAATCTAGTGCATCTCTACGAAGACAGGTCGTAGGAAGTCATCTGGCGAAATAATGAGACGATATATTAAAGGGACCGGTGTAAAGTAAATATAATTTGATAAGAGAGATCCTTTTTTGTAACTATCTAGAAGGTTGTAAGAACTTGAAATTAAAAGATTTGTTCTCTTTATAATTTTAGATTTGAACCATATAGTTGTTTATATATGATTGTTAACTTCAGGGCCTGTAAGATTAGTCGAGGTGCAAACAAACTGACCCAGACATCTACGTTAAATTAAAAAAAAAAATCTTTTCTTGTTTTTAACTTCTCGATAAACAGTAATCAGAGTATTTCAATACTAAATTTACTCAAAATTCATTCATACGCGTTCTATATAGGATATTATTAAATCTACAAGAAGAATCGGGTTCTTCAATGATAATTCATGTGTGAAAAGAATAGTGTCGTCAATCCGTACTCGACATCTCCTGCATTAACCTTTTAGCTCGCATTAAAATAAAGCCGAAAAATCACAAAAACAAGGCATCTCTCTATTTAATATGACACAAAATTAGCATGTTCCGGCCACACTCCGCCTCTTTTGTTTATTTTCAATTTGTCAGAAATCAAGGAATATGACAAGGACTTTGTTTGTTTGAAGGAAGTTCAGCAGGAAATTTCTTTGGTATCATGGGCAATGGCTCAATTTGGTTGACCTTTTTATACCACTTTAGAGGTTGTGGTTCAAACGAGCTAGTTCACCAACCATGTGCATGTCATCAAAGGCGGCTTTTCTTTATGTTTTGGGCAGCGCCATAAACTTGGTAGACAGTGTCGCATGAGCTGGTTGAACAGTGAAAACTACAAACTTCTATATGAAAAAGTCTTTAGATCGAGGAATTACTTACGGTAGTTTATTGATTTTTACTTAACCACATTCGGACTTGGAAAAGGATAGTTGTCAAAGCTAGAGAAATTTGACCAAAATGAGAGCCTGGTGACTTGTAGTATATATAGTGTTAGTAAGTAGCTGGCAATGGAATTTTACAGGAGATACAAGTAGGCCTAGCTCGCTAGCTATGCCGCAGCTTGAATTAACAAAATCTTGAAAGAAAAAAAATGTTCAGATAATAAGAAATTATTTGATATTATTATTGAACCTAGCGAGTTTATTTTATAATCTCTTGACCTGATATGATTCGACGTCTTGTATAGTTTAGATTTGAAATTAAATCGTCTTGTATAGTTTAGATTTGAAATTAAATCATGCAAAGTTGTTTGTTTTGATGTGACTCAATTAACTTAATAGATTTCAAGTCGACCAAAATAACCAATAAAAAGTATAATTTAACTTAAAAAAAATATAAAAATGATTTTTTTAATGTTAAGATGGTGACATATTAAATCAATTCGGGCTCTATGGTTCAACTCATCAAATCTACCATTCAGGTTGTGAACTTCATTGAGTTTAAGAACTTTGTTTTTTTAACTGTTTCTTACTTAATAATACAATAAAACGAATAAGCATTTGTAAAATCAAGTACAAACCAAATATCAAAATATTAATCTATTTTAATATAAAAAAATTTCATTTACAATCTCAAAACATACTCCAATCAGTCTTTTAATAAAAATAAAACCAAAATCTTAAAGACCGATCTATTTTTTGGACATGATTAGATATTCAAACCACCTTTATTAAATACCAATCTTCAAGACCAGCTCATCAACAATAAGATTGTCATTTTTTGTTGTTGAGATGCGGTTGATTGAAGATTCTCTCTTTTTTTTTTTTTTTGATGATTCTCTCTTCATTTCTCAACATTTAGAGACTAAAACATATTAAAATAAAATTTAGTACCATAACATAAATATCTACACCTAGGTTTGATATATTCTTACATGTCTAAGGAACATTGACTCTTGCGTTGTGGATTGTTGTAGCAATCCAAATGCATTTGTGTCTTTTTTTAAAAATTTTAATATAATTATTAGTCAATACAAATGGGGGATTGACATAGCAAATAATTTCAACAAAATATAGAAATCAATCAATCTACTATAAAAAAATTCAATTGTTGAAGTGTACAAGCTTAAACAAAAAATTAAAGTGAAATTCACACATATGCTAACGGGGTTCAGGATTAACAATTGGGAAAGAGAGTTTTTTACAATCACGTATATGCGCGGGGTGAAAAAATTGAAGTGAAATTCACATATACGCGCGGGGTGTTGTCCGAGCCGGCAACCTTTACTATCTCTAGTACCTCGAGAGTTTTTTACAAGCACGATTTACCTTAGCTGTGCATCTCAAGCTCTAGTTCAGCTTTGATTGCTAGCACACCAAGAAAATGAAGCAAATGACGATCCTTGTATATCAAGGCAGTAACAAAATCTATATAGATTTTATGCATTGTTCTCTTACGCAGCTCTATCTATACTTGCATTCCGCCTCGAATCCCCACCCGATGACTAAACTACAAATGGATGATGAATGAAGACACGCTTCTTCTTCAATCGTATCAAATATCCATCATATTACATGCACTTGCAATTATATATCTTATAGAAAGTAGGGTTGATTGCTTAACTGGCACCGTACCCATAACTTTCCGTACCTTCGCATATTTATGTAACGATGTAGTCCGGTAATAAAAAGTGGCGAATCGAGCCAGCAGGAAGTAGGGCCAACACAGAAGAGGCCAAAATCCAGATGGCAATATTAGACCACTGTCACTTCCCAGTGAATATAGGAAACATGCAAGAAATGGAATATTAGGGGTATGGGCGAAAGTGCAATGAAGGTTGTTCAAAGATTGGAGAAAGCTGGAGGATGAAGAGGCAAGATATGGTGGTTGCCATTGATACCCTCACGAAACCTTTTCCTCGAAGCTTCACTTACCTACTTAGTAATGGCTCACGTAATGCTTTATATATGGTTGTACTAGTATTTTTGTTAGCCAAATATATATTATATATCTTGGGAGTAGAGTGAACTTGTTGACCCAGCTCTTTAAGAGAGACGCGTACATGTAGATATATAGTGCAACAGTACTATTTTATATATATATATATATATATTCAATGGATGTTGCATTATATGTTTGGACGATTCTGGAGGACTAAAATGTCTTGGCATAAAGTGGGCGCATTTTATAGATTTTGGCCATAACAAGCTAAGATTTCAACAAGACCGTATTTCTTCCAGGTACGAATTAGCTCTACAGTTGTTAGGTTGGAATTTTGTTCCAAATACTCTTCATGTATCCAGAGTCGCACACTCTTAGATTAAAAATAGATGATATCCGTGGGCGTAGAGGCACTTGGATTTCAAATTTTGCATGCTCGGCTCATGGAAATGCAATGCAAGTCCCGATCCCGACTTACAAATCATAAATCGTGGAGACGTCGAACCTCTAGCTCCCAAGTTAACTTAATGACAGTATCTAGCTAGCTGCGTGGTGTAATTTATATTTTCGAGTTTTAGAGGTAGGTCTCGGATTCGACTCCATTCCCGTGACTAGATTGCAAACAATTCCATGTTCGCCTAAATATAATCTGATGATTGCCCTTGTTCTTTAACGATTTCCCACTGGACAGGAAAGAGGTGAGAACTCTACAGAATTGCATTGTAAAAGAGATACGGTTCCCTTGTCGTCGATCGATTCATCAGGTACTTGGTTTGCTATTTCAACAATCAACATGCTATGATTCTCCTCCCAAGTTATCTCCCGCTAAAATCTGATTTCCCTCTTTTTTCCACGAGTTATCAAAGTTGGAAGTTCGGGTTGGAAAAGAAAGTGACATCCTGCTCAATTTAATAGCAAATTTGTTTTTCCAACTACTTGATTTTGTAAAAGGATAATGTATCCAATTCATTGCAGCTTAATATGCTACTCTCTTTATTAAAGCTGGCATGAAAAATTTACTAGTCATTCTAGAAAGTAGTGGGAACAACAAATTTTGTAGCGAAATTAGCAGCACCCCTTCCTCTTTTCTTTTCTTCTCTCTACTTTCTTTTCTCCTCCTTTTTTTGCAATGGGAGGAGGAATCGCCACCAGCCCACCCTTATATCCTGATACATACAAAATATGGGAAATGGCAGGAGGAGGGGCGTCCATGCCTTGAGTGCCAAACTGCATTTATCTGCACACATATTTGCATCCCTCTGACTCCGCTGCCTTATTTAGGTACTCGAATCACGTTAGCAAATGCATGAGATGAGAACAGGGCATACGTTAGACTGAAATATTTTGAAAGAATCAGCTGTTTTCTTGTACACATTCACATTGGCAAACATTAAGGGTACCCAAACCTTCAAAATTTTAAGAATTAAAAAGAAAAGGAAAAAAGAGCTACCTCGATGCATAACAGATAACACCTTCATATATATCATCGATGAAACTTCTTTGATGTACAGTATTGAATGCCAGTTACCAGATGCATGTCATATCCACAGCCAACATTCTAATGCTATCACAGAAGTACCTTCTCACAACTCACTTTCAGATCACATTCGGGTTTAAATGATGGAATAGTAGGTCAACTATCAATTAGTGGAGTCTGTACAACGGGTTTTAATAGGTCCATATACAACGAACTCTGTTGCTCATCTTATAGATAAGCGCTCTTATTAACAAAGTGAATGATGATCATTATATCAGACTAAGAGCAATGACCAAAGAAAGATTACACTACACATAGCAAAATGATGCAAGCACATGGCATATCTTACCAGTCGTGACAACCCCGCCGCATCAAAATCAGCATCCCATGCATTGGTCCTCCTATCATGTCCAAACTGAGAACATCTATATTGAATTAGCTTCCTCAAACAAACTCAACGCAGGAATTATATGTTCATAAACCTCAATTCCTTTCAAGAATATGGTGTCCTTCAAGAACTGCAATACATCCTTACAGATGTAAGTACCAAGCATGGTATGAAACTACAAATGAGAGAATAATTTATTTGCAAACTTTACAAACCTCGTTATGATCATGGGATAAAACAGGGGTATTTGTCATTGGAGAGAATCCAAAAGTGGGAATCCCCAACTGTCTCATGAACCGTGCATCAGTAGTTGAACGCAATATTTCAGGCTTTGCAAGTTTTCCTCCAGCTGCTGCAATGGCTTGCTTGAAAACAGACCACCATGGGTTCGAATCATCTGTTGCTGTCATTAATGGGCGTCCCATATAATCTCTCAAGGGTCCTTTCTCAATTATCTATCATATAAACAAGTAATCAGACAGATTTCTCTAATGCAACCTTTACTTGTTGAGAGCCAAAAGCAATACCACCACCAAGAGCAATAAATCATGACATTCTAAACTTCTCACTTGCACTGGAATAGTCGTTAGCAGAAATGATCAAATCCTGTAATTATGTGGCTTTTAACTACAAGTGAGACTTCTCAATCAATATTCTCAGGTGAATCACAAACGAGGGACCATATCAATTACGATGAAGAAAACGAGAACAAGGTAATCCAGATCATAACATTGAATTCAAGTACCATTCCTTCACAAATTCCAGACAAATTTCTCCAGCAGTTGATGTTTGAATGTCAAAGGGACAGTAACCAAGAATATCTATTGCTGATTTAATAAAAGGATAACATAACAGACCATTGATATGGATGGTTCCATTCCCTTTGTACGTCTAGATGACATAGTTTAGCTGGTCAGTGGACCATCCCATACCAAACCTTTTGATGGAGGAGCAAATAAAAGAATTCAAAGCAGTTAAAAATCAATATTGATTTCATAAAGGGGAGCCAAGATTATTTCATGCAAAAATAAACCACATCAATCCTAGGTCTTATCTGGGATCGAGTGTTCTTTGTTTTAAGAAGAGACATTTCCATGTTTAAAGATACTCTCGATCTTCAATTGTAAAAGTCGATGCATCATTTGCAGTGGCACAAAGTACATGGATAGCATTGAAAATATTGTTATCGCTTATACAGCTTTTGCAAAGCACGATTTAAATTTTGAAAAATCCATAAAAAATAAGTATATCTAACTTGTTCTTGATATTAAAGCATTAAGAAGCATATATTGCGGGAGCACTAGTCATCTAAGCAACTATGAAGAAATTTTCTGAAGAAAAACCTTGTGCGTGTAGCACGTGGAGACCAGAAGATTGTGCATTCCATTTAAGTGCCTGTATCCATGAGAGAGCATGGCAAGTAATAAAATCATGTTTAATCTGGTTTTGCAGTGACAAGCATTAATATTGTCATCACCCACGACCAGGACCAAACTTTGGCAATATGTTAAAGCACGCAAGAAACAGCTTATGATGGTAAGAATAGCCACAAGATGACAATATGGACACGGTGAGGCAACTTTAGGCCCTAAATTGCTCTTTGGGATCCAAAATTCAGCTTTTAGGGCAATGTTTATGTGCAAGAAAATATGAATCCTGTCAAATAATGCTCTAATAAGGAATGCTTTTGACTGGTAAACTTCAAATCTCAAATAATCGGGGCAGAGTTTCAAAACAACCAAACTCTCTGAAACATTCCCAGATTCCCTACCATTTCACGAGATAAGCAAGGACCACTAGAGATTACTTCAATTAATGAGCATCAACGCATCATGGTAACCACCAATTCAAATAACAAAATGGCCTCCATCACGTTGCTAAAAAAGGGAAACAAGCAATGAATGAATTGAAAATGCCATCTAAAACTTCTGAGATTGAAGAAAAATACCCATCATGATGTTACCTCGTACGTCATGTTTCGTACAGCTGGCGCCCACTCTTCAGCAATTCTTTTCTTCATAAGATGCGGGTCCGCTGTAGGAGGCAATCGAAGATCAAACCCTGCTTCTGCCTCCGAAGGTTGCATATTCATCACAAAACCCTACACAAGCACCTCTTTATCATCAATAAAGAAACACGCTTAGAGTCCAAACAGAACAAACACAGTAGACCAAACACTCACAGTTGGGGAAGGAATCCCAGCTTTCAAGAAAACAGGATTAACTGAGATAACTTCCGAGTTCGCGGCTTTTCCAGCCTTAACAATATCAAACTGACTATCTCTAAACCTGTTGATAACCTCGATACTATCCATCAAATTCTCCATAGCTCCGTTATCATACATTCTCGACCCATGCCCAGGCACTCCTTTAGCCTTAATAATCAAATTCCAAGGCGACCTATCAGCATAAAAAACTCTAAATTCATCGTTAACTGAAGCCAGCCCTTCATCCAAAACAAACCCAACATCCAAATCTTTGAACTCTTTAGACTTGACAAACTTATCAGCCGCGTCAATCCCACCAATCTCCTCATCAGGAACAAAAGAAATGTGTAGTGTCCTTGTAGGGACAAAGTTTCTTGCTTTTAAGTTGCGGATTGCTTCTAAGTACTGAATAGCTATGCACTTGTCGTCTTGAGCTCCGCGTGCAAATATTTTTCCTTCTGGGGTTAGCGTGGCTGAGAAAGGAGGATGGGTCCATTTGGAAGGTTCAGCTGGGACAGAGTCGAGGTGGGAGTTGAAGAGGAGTGAAGGGAGAGATGGGTTTGAGCCTTGCCAGGTTATGAGAAGAGTTGGTTTGTTGGGTATGAATTCGAGAGTCTGGGTTTTGAGACCGAGGGACTGGGCTAAGGAGGTTAGAAAAGAAACTGGAGCTGTGTAGTCTGGGTTTGGATGGGCGGTGTTGAATCTCAGGTATTGCTGGTACCGGGTGATAGGGGTTTCTGGGTCTTGTTGTGGTGGTGATGTGGCGAGGGAGAGGCGCGAGGAGGGGAGGAGGAGGAGTGCGAACGAGAGGAGGAGTGAGAACGAGAGGGCGTTGACCATGGCTGGGGTGTGGGAGTGGGAGTGGGACTTGTCTTCGGCTGTGTATCCCTTGTTCAGCATCTTCAATAGGACGTTAATTGTAATCTACGGATAGGATTTCTAATTTTTTACTGATATACCATCTACTATTCAACAAATAATAATTATTTTTTTGTATTTTGATCGTTTATTACCTAAATATTATTTACTATTTAATTTAAGATGATATATATATATATATATATATATATATAATAAAATTGTATAATATTATGTGTGTGTACATAATATTAAGATTAAGGTTTGTGTATATTATATTAAATTCAATAAATAAATATATAATAAAGAACTTATGTAGAGGAGGGATCCACTTTAGTATTATCTTTCAAATATCACTCCTAAGATTTTTTAATGACTAAAATATCCTGTTTTTTTAATGTATTTTTTTTTCTAGAATTTCATAAAATATTTCTTAACCTCCATTCTCTTAATAATATATTCAACACTCATCAATAAATGAAATTTAAAATACAAGATTATAAAATAAACTCAAACTATCACATTTTAAAATGCTTTTTAATATTTAATATGACACGCAAAATGCTCCGGCCATACACTGCCTCTTTTGTTTATTTTCAATTTGTAAGTAATCAAGGAATACGACAACAACTTGTTTCTTCGAAGGTAGTTCAGAGGAAAAATTTTTTTTTTTTTTTTATTTTTAATATTAATATTCGGGTCAATTTATGCGCATTTTAATTAATTTTATAGGTTTTAAAATTAACGATCATATAAGTCTTTAGTGAATTTGAGGTTTATAAAACTAAAACTAGTAATTTTTAAAAAGAAAACTTGTGACATTACCAGTTAAACCATATCCTTTAAATTTAATTTCCTTAATATTACCGGCAATGGCTCAATTCAGTTGACTTTTGTATACCACTCTGGAGGTTGTGGCTCAAACCAGCTAGTTGACCAACATCATATCAAGAAAATATTTAATTTTTTTTTAATGATTGAAATTATTAAAATTCTATCCTTTTTTTATACATTTCTTTTTAAAAAAATCCATGACATTTTTATCAACAAGCTGATTTTTTTGAATAAAAACTCAAAACAATTCAAATTATTTAAATTTTAAAAGAAAAAAATATTTTCTTTATCCAGAACTCTCTATTTACTATTCTTTTTTTTATTATTTTATGAAAAATATCTTATTAAAACTATTTTTCTCATGTAAGATCTTGAACCGATTTTCACTAAATAAATAAAAAATAATAAGAAAAATATTAAATATTAAATAAAAAACTAATATAAAAAATTGATGATAATATATATATATATATATATATATATTATTCTCAACGAGCATTTTTTAAAATATCGTGCATATTATTTTCTTGTGTAATTATAAAAAAATTATAGATATAACCATAAAAAGTGACAATCTTATTTTTTTAAAATGTGGTATAATTGAATGATTTTTAAATTATAATTGTAATTATTTATTTAAAGATGATTTTATTTTAAGATATATTTTTTTATAAAAAAAAATAGAAGAGACAAAAGTTAACCTAATGACAGTATCCAGCTAGCTGCGTGGTGTAATTTATATTTTATAGAGTTCAGAGGAAGGTCTCGGATTCGACTCCATTCCAGTGACTAGATTGCAAACAATTCCAGGTGTTGGGCCACTTATCCGGCCCACTGCTCTTGATTTATGGATCTAGAAATCTCATTTTTCAGAATTTGCCTGCTATAGTGCCGCTTGCCTTTGTACTTTAACGATATCCCAAGAGATAGGAAAGAGGTGATACGGCATTATTACAGTGTAGGTAAGCGTTTGGTATTTTTTATATTTGAATTCTTTTATATTTTTTTTATATCAACATATTAAAATCATAAAAATACAAAAACAATATTTATTTAAAAACAAATACACTTTTAAAATAAAATACACACCAAACACAGTTGAAAACACAGTACCAAGCAGCGACAAAAGAGAAAACAGTTCCCTTATGGTCAATTTATCAGTAGGTTTGCTATTTGAACAATCAACATGCTATGGTCTCCTCCTACGTTATCTCCTGCTAAAATGTAGTCACTGATTTCTCTTTTTTCCACGAGTTATCAAAGTGGGAAGTTCAGGTTGGAAAATATAGTGACCTCCTGCTAAATTTATAGTGACCTCCACCATTTCTCTCTCTCTCTCTCTTTTTTGTTGCAACGGGCAAGGCCCGAGCCCAGATACTAACCAGGCATCGCCACCGGCCCACAGTCCAAGCCTTGAGTACCAAACTGCATTAAGCATCCTTGTAATCAATAAGATCTGCACGCATATTCCCCTCGCTATGACTCCGCTTTATTTAGGGAATCCTCCGCTTTATTTAGGGAATCCAATTACGTTAGCAAATGGATGAGATGAAAACAGGGCATACGTTACACGGAAATATTCTGAAGGACTCAGCTGTTTTCTTACACGGAAACATTGGCAAACATTAAGGGTATCCAAACCTTTAAAATTTTAAGAATTAAAAAAAAAAAATTGGAGAAGAAGAAGAAGAAGAAAGAGCTACCGTGATGCATAAAAGAAAAGACCTTCATATATATCATCGATGAAACTTCTTTGATGTGCAGTATTGAATGCCAGTTAGCAGATGCATGTATTTTCTTGTCTACCTGGTCTGATTTTCCCTTACCTTAATACTTGAATAAGGCAATCAGAGTTATCACATAAGTACCTTCTCACACCTCCACTTCAGAGCACATACGGGTTTAAAGGATGGAACAGTAAGTCAACTATCAACTAATGGAGTCTGTACAAAAGGGTTTTAATAGGTCCGTATACAACGAACTATGTTGCTCTTCTTATTGATCGGCGCTCTTATTAACAATGTGAATGATGATCATTATATCAGTCAAGTGTAATCACCAAAGAAAGATTAAACTACAAATAGCCATATGATGCAAGCATCTTGGCATATCTTACCAGTCGAAACAACCCCGCCACATCAAAACCAGCATGCCATACATCGGTCCTCCAATCAAGTCCAAACTGAGAGCATCTATATTGAATTAGCTTCCTCAAACGAACTCAACGCGTGAATTATATGTTCATAAACCTCAATTCCTTTCAAGAATATGGTATCTTTCAAGAACTGCAATACATGAATAATTTATTGCAGTAAGTACCAAGCATGAATATGAAACTGCAAAAGAGAATAATTTATTTGCAAACTTGTCAAACCTCGTTATGGTCATGCAATAAAATAGGGGTATTTGTCATTGGAGAGAATCCAAAAGCAGGAATCCCCAACTGTCTCATGAACCGTGCATCAGTAGTTGAAGACAATATTTCAGGCTTTGCAAGTTTTCCTCCAGCTGCTGCAATTGCTTGCTTGAAAACAGACCACCATGGATTCGAATCGTCTGTTGCTGTCATTAATGGGCGTCCCATATAATCTCTCAAGGGTCCTTTCTCAATTATCTATCATATAAACAAGTAATCAGACAAATTTCTCTAATGCAACCTTTACTTATTGAGAGCCAAAAGCAACACCGCCACCAAGAGCAATAATTCATGACATTTTAAACCTCCCACTTCCATTGGAATGGTTGTTAGCATAAATTATCAAACCCTGTAATTATGTGGCTTTTAACTACAAGTGAGACTTCTCAATCAATATTCTCAAGTGACCCACAAACCACAAGACATTATCAATTAAAATGAAGAAAAAGAGAAGCGAACAAGGAAATCCAGATCATCACATTGAATTCAAGTACCATTCCTTCACAAATTCCAGACAAATTTCTCCAGCAGTTGATGTTTGAATGTCAAAGGGACAGTAACCAAGAATATCTATTGCTGATTTAATAAAAGGACAACATAACAGACCACTGACATGGATGGTTCCATTCCCTTCGTACGTCTAGATGACATAGTTTAGCTGGTCAGTGGACCATCCCATACCAAACCTTTTGATGGAGGAGCAAATAAAAGAATTCATAGCAGTTAAAAATCAATATTGATTTCATAAAGGGGAACCAAGATCATTTCATTAAAAAATAAACCTTATCAATCCTAGGTCTTATCTGGGATCGAGTGTTCTTTGTTTTAAGAAGAGACATTTCCATGTTTAAAGATACTCTCGATCTTCAATTGTAAAAGTTGATGCATCGATTGCAGTGGGCACAAAGTACATGGATACCATTGAAAATACCGTTAACGCTTATACAGCTTTTGCAATGCACGATTTAAATTTTGAAAAATCCATTAAAAAATAGGTATATCAAACTTGTTCTTGATACTAAAGCATTGAGAAGCATATATTGCGGGAGGACTAGTCATCTAAGCAACTATGAAGAAATTTTCTGAAGAAAAACCTTGTGCGTGCAGCACATGGAGACCAGAAGATTGTGCATTCCATTTAAGTGCCCGTATCCAGCATGACAAGTTATAAAATCATGTTTAATCCGGTTTGCAGTGACAAAGCATTATCACCCGCGACCAGGACCAAACTTTGGCAACATGTTAAAGCAATAAAAAATAAAGCTTATGGTGGTCAGAATAGTCACGAGATGACATTCTGGACATTCTTAGGCAACTTTAGGCCCTAAATTGCTCTTTGGGGTCCCAAATTCAGCTTTTAGGGCAATGTTTATGAAAAAGAAAATATGAATCCAGTCAAATAATGCTCTAATAAGGAATGCCTTTGAGTTTTGACTGGTAAACTTCAAATCTCAAATAATCAGGGCAGCGTTTCAAACCAACCAAACTCTCTGAAACATTCCCAGATTTCCTACCATTTCACGAGATAAGCAAGGACCACTTGAGATTACTTCAATTAGTGAGCATCAATGCATCGTGTTAACCACCAATTCAAATAACAAAAAGGGCCTCCATCACGTTGATAAAAAAGGGAAACAAGCAACCCCACATTCCCATGAATGAATTCAAAACGCCATCTAAAAGTTCTATGATTGAAGATAAATACCCATCGTGATGTTACCTCGTATGTCATGTTTCGTACAGCTGGCGCCCACTCTTCAGCAATTCTTTTCTTCACAAGATCTGGGTCCGCTGTAGGAGGCAATCTAAGATCAAACCCTGCTTCTGCCTCCGAAGGTTGCATATTCATCACAAAACCCTACACGAGCACCTCTTTATCATCAATAAAGAAACACGCTTAGAGTCCAAACAGTACAAACAAAGGAACAAACACTCACAGTTGGGGAAGGAATCCCAGCTTTCAAGAAAACAGGATTAACTGAGATAACTTCCGAGTTCGCAGCTTTTCCAGCCTTAACAATATCAAACTGACTATCTCTAAACCTGTTGATAACCTCGATACTATCCATCAAATTCTCCATAGCTCCGTTATCATACATTCTCGACCCATGCCCAGGCACTCCTTTAGCCTTAATAATCAAATTCCAAGGCGACCTATCAGCATAAAAAACTCTAAATTCATCGTTAACTGAAGCCTGCCCTTCATCCAAAACAAACCCAACATCCAAATCTTTAAACTCTTTAGACTTGACAAACTTATCAGCCCCGTCAATCCCACCAATCTCCTCATCAGGAACAAAAGAAATGTGTAGTGTCCTTGTAGGGACAAAGTTTCTTGCTTTTAAGTTGCGGATTGCTTCTAAGTACTGAATTGCTATGCACTTGTCGTCTTGAGCTCCGCGTGCAAAGATTTTTCCTTCTGGGGTTAGCGTGGCTGAGAAAGGAGGATGGGTCCATTTGGAAGGTTCAGCTGGGACAGAGTCGAGGTGGGAGTTGAAGAGGAGTGAAGGGAGAGATGGGTTTGAGCCTTGCCAGGTTATGAGAAGAGTTGGTTTGTTGGGTATGAATTCGAGAGTCTGGGTTTTGAGACCGAGGGACTGGGCTAAGGAGGTTAGAAAAGAGACTGGAGCTGTGTAGTTTGGGTTTGGATGGGCGGTGTTGAATCTCAGGTATTTTTGGAACCGGGCGATTGGGGTTTCTGGGTCTTGTTGTGGTGGTGATGTGGCGAGGGAGAGGCGGAGAGAGAGGAGGAGGAGTGCGAACGAGAGGAGGAGGGGAAAGTGACGGGCGTTGATCATGGCTGGGGTTTGGAGGGGAGGGGGGGATGATGAGAGATTGATTAAAAACTAGTTTGCATTATATTACTAACTTTTAGTAGATGCCATCAAAATTATTTTAATATATTTTAAATTGATGTTATAAATATATGTTTAATATTGTGTTAGCTTATATAATTTTTATTTTAAAAAAACTAGTTGAAGATAAATATTTTAAGTACCAATCAAATATTAAAATATTTATTATAACTACAATAAATCTAAAAAAAATCAAAACATAGTTAAGATAAAGGTTAAAAAAAACTCCTTAATAAAATTATCTTGTTAAATAAAACCATTTAACATTGGAATTAGTCTTTATATATATATATATATATATATATATATATATTTGAAATATGATCAAATCACACTCTTTTCTCTTTATTATTTGTAGAGGATTTTTTTCTCCTTTTTTAAATTTAGTGATTGCAATGTTAAAAGATTGAATTTTTAGAACAAAAATAAAAGTGCAAAAATTACAAGGATTATAGTGGAAGAAAAAGGAAAATAGATGGAGTAAATCAATGTTTTTAGAGCCAATTTGAGATTGACTATATGTGATTTTTTTTTGTTTTATATTTTATTTTGTCTTTTTTGTTTTTCATTAACACAAATTAATCATTAATTTAAATATAAAAGGTTGCAATTAAAGAAAAAAAATAAACGTTTTAGTATATGTTGTGATAAAATTCCTAGTGGAAAATCCTGAAGCATAAATATTGGAAACGATCCTAGTCAGATGAATTTTCTTATTTTTCTATGCTGGAAAACGAAGTAAATCGGTTTTAAAAACCTTTGTTATTTTTATATTTTTATTTGTTTATCAAACTGTCATTTTTTTAAATTAGTTGGACTAACTGGATTTGTAATTAGATTAAAAATCTGTTATCTTTGATTGTTTTTCACACGTCAAGAAATTTTCATATTTGTATACAAACTTATTTTTTAATCACGTCAAATACCCACACACTTGAGTGATTGGAAAAAAGAAAAAAGAAAAAAGAAAACAGAATGCCTCTCTTGTTAATTCAATAATAAGGGTATTTCTTGAAAACCATAGAATTGAAATCGAAAACTCGAAGAAAATAGCAGCCACGTGGTGAAGGGGAAAGAGGAAACGGTGAGATGGAGGCTACCACTACCAGACTATGAGTTTGTATGACAGTGTAGTTATAGATATTTTTTAAATAATTTTTTATATTAAAATAAATGTTAATAATATTTTTTTAATTTTTAAAATTTATTTTTAATATTAGTATATTAAAATAATCTAAAAAATACAAATCATATTACAGTTTAGCAAAACAAAAAAAATTTAAATTTTTTGAAAACGTAGATTGAATTGTGTTTTCAAACATTATTTATATTTGACGTGTACTAACACTGTTTGGAAATACAACATGTATCTTTTATAAAACTTTATTTTTTTATTTAAATTTAACTTTTATATATTTTTAGATTATTTTAATATTTTGATTTTAAAAAAATAAAAAAAATATTATTTTAATATATTTTTAAATAAAAAATATTTTAAATAATAACAGGGGTGCCTGGGTAATCGAAAACATCGCGCGTGGAAAAGGATCTAGATTTCAGGTTTGCTGTCTTAACTGGACCAAACAGCACAAACGCGATTTGGCAATCTCAACTAACCACGTCACTTATTACCAAATGCATATTCAAACCCCACGCGCTTGTCCAAATTCTCTAAAATCAATGACTCACCCTCAACAACCACCTACTGCCATTTAAGACCCTAAAAAAAAAAACTCACAAAAACAGAAAAAAAGAGATCATTGTTGAAAGCGAATTCTCTATCCCTCAACTTTAAAGATTTTGCTCTGCATGATGGCGAGGAACTGTGATTCACGGGCTGGAGTAACGGCGCTGTCACTGATCTTGTTATGTCTAACGATCAGTAACAATATAGTACCAGTAGCAGAAGCTATATGGCTATCAATTCCTAACTCGGGAACCAAGTGTGTTTCGGAGGAGATCCAGAACGACGTTGTCGTTTTGGCTGATTACTATGTTCTTAACGAAGAACATCCCGAACACCCCGCCACTGTTACTGTTCGGGTACGTATACGCTGTTAGATTTCTTAATTCTATTATTTTGATTAGGTTTTGCTCTATTGATTAATTGGTAGTCATCTTATCAGCTTTGATTATTCTTTTTTTTTTAATGTTGCTTTTTGAGCTTTATTTCTCCTTCTCAGATGTAGTGGTTGGATGTCTAGGATTGAATTTTATGACCTCCTTTTGATGTTTGTAATAGCAAGATTTTTTTTTTGATTTTTTAATGCACAGCCTGGATTACATAAATGTCCAAATGAACAACTTTATTATGTCTAGATTTATTGAATTTCCATTGGAACGCCTATTTAATGCTTTATTAACATCACGTTGTTTTTATATAAGTAATTTGTTTTTGTAGTGAAAGAAATTCTGTAATATTTTTCTGCTAATTATTTTCTAGTTAAGTTGGTTCTAGTGCTTCGATCTTCTTCTTGTTTAAAAACATTGCTTCGATTGTTAAATTAATTCCACAACATCAAGTTTACATTATAGACAATGATCAACGGCAAATGGTTAAGTTTGTAGATAGTAATTTATTGCTGAAGACAATCTCTTTGTCACATGAGAATCTTGCCAGGGATTTAAATAAAAAAAAGGGAATTAATGGCATGGCACAACAGTGCAGGCTTTTATGAAGTATGATGACGAGGAAACCTGTTTTAGCATTTCATCTCTTTCGTCTCTTTACATTAGTGTTCTTGCATTTAGTTGTGTTTGGCTCTTTATGGGCTTTCTATGAAGTGGTTACGGCAAAACTTCTTTTGTAGCTAAGCATGATGATTCTAAGGGGTTTTTGCATCCATTAGGTAGAATAAACCCTGACATGAGAGTGTTTGGGGTTTGTGTTAAGGGAGTGAGATTTAATTTGAGATTTTTTATTCTCCCTTTTTTTTTTTCCGAAAACCATATGATTGATATTTGCGGTCCTGCTAAAGCTAAGATTACTTTTGAGACATGATTCCTGTAATTTTTCTTTGAAAACAATTTGTGGGCTGCAGTGTAATTTTATCAGTGTAAATATTAGGTTATGTCCATGGTTGTCAAACTCTCAAATTGAATCGTAAAATCGTACGATTTTACGTGTCAACTTAGATATACAGTGTAAAATCGGGTTAAAAACTCGAAATCGGTCAAACTCGGTCAAAATCGGTTAAACTCAGTAAAATCGGTGAAATCAGACCGATTTCACGAGTTTGGCAAAAGTTAAAAAATTTGTCATTTTGCCGACTTCATTCCCCGAGTCCCTGGCACTCCACCCCCAGTCTCCTCTTTTCTCTTTGTTGAAATCTCAAATTCTCAACCCTAGCAGACTAACACCAACCGCTGCTAAAAAGTGAGAGATCACGAGAAAGAGACAAGAGTCGAAGAGGAGAGCAATAACTCCCATCAGCTGAAAAGGTATTTCATGTGATTTTCTTTTCTGTTTTTGACTACCCGCAGTAGAGATCATAGACGGTAGATCTATATTTTCCTATTTAATCATTCCTGCTCTGTATCAAAAGAAAAGGACCCTCCGTTTCATAACTAGTTAGTACAACCCCTCCCCTGCATTCAATCTTTAAGTATTCTGTAATGCATTAAATAATCATTCTTGTTTCAAAAACTAATTATTTAGCCCTCTTTGTCCGTTTTATGTTCTTTTCCATTTTTTTGTTTTTTCATCGAGAAATGAAAAAAAAAAGTAGATATTATGGAAAGATCGATAGAAAAGAAGACATTTTATGAAATAAAATAATATTAAATGAAGGTCAGTCAATACTGGTTAAGAAACTAGATAATTAGTTTTTGAAACAAGACTCGTTAATTTAATTCTCAAGATTAGGGAGGCTAATTACAACTTACTCCATATTAATAAATCATGCAATCACTTAGCATATGCTATCACTCCGTATTGCTAGAACTTATCAGGAAAGAGAGAGGTTTGGATTTTGAAACTGTGGATTTTTCTGAGCTCTAGTTGAGGGGGTTGAGAGTGAATGTTGCAATCTTCTCGTTCGAGTGTCCTGGGGTCAGTGGTAAAGGTGCGTATCCTGGTTATGCTGGGGATTTGTTAATGGACTCTACAATTGGTGCTAGCTATAATGCTCATAGTGTTAATGGAAGGAAATACATGCTTCCAGCTATATTTGACCCTTCAACTTCAACTAGTTCTACTTTAATTTGAGAGGGGATCGCATTAGTGCATAAGAGTACCGTGGAACTGTGAGAGAGATTATTCTTTGATTTAATCATTCTTTCATTCAATTATAATGAAATCAAATTTTATGCATATTTGAGTGTTGCCGACTGAATATGATGATTCAATACTAAATTGGCTTGTCTCTTCTTCTAATTAAATTTAATTAATTGATTAGAGAAAGCAAAAGGGCAGTTTTTTTTCGAGTGGTGAATGGTAAAGAAGATGGAAGTGATGATGAAGAAAATTCTAATGATACTGAAATGATCAAAGTTTTAGGTTTGTTAATTTTTAGTTAGTGAAATTCTATGGACATAATTGTATTATATTGTATTTTTCAGTTATTTAAACCATGTATGAATTTTTATTTGAATTATGTATTTTAAGATGTTTGGACATTTATATATTTTTTTTATTTTACTTTTATTTTAATTGTGTTATATTATTATTTACTACTTGATTGGAATTGTCAATATATAATTAGTTAAAATATTTTACTTGCGATTTTACGATTCGATTTTACGATCCGAGTTTATGTTGTATATTCCGTGTCGTGTCAAAAAAGCCTTTTTGACAACCTTGGTTATGTCTGAAGATTATTCAAGTATCATATCTTCAGGAAATATCCCCTTCTCACAAGTGGCCAATTAAATCAAATCATTTTCTATTTTGGATTTTTTAGTTTCCAGGGCATGTCAAAGTGGTATGATCTAATATGGAAATAAATGGTGTTTGATCCTTATGTCGTAATCAGTCTGACCAAAAAAAGGCAGGACGACAATGTTTTCTTCGATAGCTGTTTATATGATCTTTTTTCTTTGCCAATTATTTTTAGGTCAGATATTCCGCCATTTTAAGCCTGACCTTCTTCCTCCCACATAAAGAACACAAATGTGCAAACAGTTGTGATTTCACTACTAAGAAAACAGAACTGAATGGAAAACAACTATGATGTATCCTGAATCTTGTGATTTTATGGTTGGCATGTCAATAACACTAATTTCTCCCTTCATTCAATCATGTACAAGATTCTATCTTAAGCAACAAGTATGTGCCGATGAATAGTTGGGAGATGGATTGTTTTCTTTGCTCAACTTTTAATTCTTGTCTATTTTGTTAGGTAACATCCCCATATGGAAACAATCTTCACCACAATGAAAATGTGACTCACGGTCAGTTTGCATTTACAACCTCGGAGGGTGGTAACTACTTGGCATGTTTCACGTTAGATGGTCATCAGGAACCAGCTACAGGTGTAACTCTGAGCCTCGACTGGAAAACTGGAATTGCTGCGAAGGATTGGGATTCTGTGGCGAAGAAAGAAAAGATTGAGGTAAGTTACTTAAACCAACCCCCAAACCCCCCCCCCCCTGGCCCGGTCTTTTCCTTGGATGCTTCACTTAGCCTGCAGCCTTGCATTCCCTGTAGCCTTTTTCTGTTTGATAAACTGGGTTTAAAACTATATGCAGGGTGTTGAACTTGAAGTAAGGAAACTTAAAGATCACGCGGAAGCCATCCACAATAATCTACTCTATCTCAAGCAAAGGTATAGCTGAACCTTGATTTTTAGCAGAGGATACCTCACACATTCTTTGCCTTGTCTTCTTTTGTATAGAAAACTTTCCTGTTTTGTTATCCTGCCTTTCTTTAACCCTGGTCATTTCCAGGTTTCTAATCATGAAAGAGCCCAAATTGATATATGAATTACCAAATGAATATGGGGTATTTTTGGTTTTTAAAGTTTTTTTGTTTGACAGTTTCTACCGCTATATTTTTATGATGAAGCTGATACAAGTGTAGAAAAGGAATAGATTGCCTTTGCCTTTATGTTCCTGAAGGTTGAATTAGTGAAGTCTATGAACAAATAGAGCACCACTGATCTTAATGGAATCATTCTAGGTTTCGTGATGAGTGATAAAACCTGTGAAACTGAATCAGCGCAAGCAAAACCTAAAGCACCCCAAACTTTTAAGGGTGCTCTTATTTCTAGTGTTAAAAATCTTTAGACACGTGAAATGTATTTACCTTACTGTTAATCCTACTTGCTTGTTGGTTGTTACTTGCAGGGAAGCTGACATGAGAGAGGTCAGTGAAAAAACCAATAGTAGAGTGGCATGGTTCAGTATCATGTCCCTTGGTGTCTGCATCGTGGTTTCAGTTTTGCAGCTGTGGCACTTGAAGAGGTACTTCCAAAAGAAGAAGCTTATATAATCTTATGATGAAAAAACGAACCATGTGATTATAATATTGTACACAGTATATTATTCTTTTTTCTTGATTTTCACCTCTTGGAGGTGCGAAATAGCTCAGGCCCAAGAACAGTCTCATTTTGTGTGGGGAGGAAAGAGAAGAAAGGAGAGGAGAAAGAATAAAATAATAGTCGAGAATACTGATTTCATCCTTTTGAGTATACACCAGTGGTGACTGAAATATTGGTAGGCATAACTGTATTTCCTTGGAACGAAAGGGCCACAGTTGCTACCATGACGACATTTTGTTTCCAAGACCTGCATCACTAGTGTTCTGAGGATGTTTCTGTTGGGAACTCTTCTGCAAATTTAACTTCAATGCACTGAGCCCCTTGCCTAGAAGGTTATTGTCCATTTCTTTTGCGACTCGCGGAATAATCTAAGATCATGAGTTTCATTTTCCTTGATGGAAGCGGAAGGACAATGTCGGTTCTTGTATGTATTGTTGAAATTTAAAAAGTTTCTTTTATTTTTTTAGTCCAAGTTAATGGTGAAATATTCTCAAGGGGAGTATCTTGTTGGAAATGGGCAGAAGTAAAGGGGGAAGAGACACAACAAGAAACGATCGCGGTCCTTAGCAGCATGGGCCTGATCATAGCTTGGGACGAGATTGCTGGGAATTTCCAGATTTGTTAATACTCTTCAGAAGACTTCTTCGGCCGAATGCCCATAATGGGTAATGGGACCTGTGCTCATATATATCTCGAAGGCCCATCAATGTCTTGAAAGCAATTAAAAAGAAGATTTTAATGCAATGATCCTGTAACCGAATTCAACTGATACTAAAGATTTGGTTTCGAATTCAAGCTTCTCTTTTATAGCAAAAAGGAAAGATAACGGAAACGTGATTCCTAAATAGACTCGCTGTCTCCAGAATAAAAACTAGCACGGAGGAGGATTCGCAGTGCTGGCAGGAATGGCTGCTGCATCAATAGGAAACAATGGCACTGTGACAGGCAGCCACCCTCAGTAGCCATACTAACAACGCGATGCAGATTCACTTCATAGACTAACATTCAGACCATGTCTTCCTTTTCCGTTCTGACCTTTAGCCCTGTTAATTCACGGGCATGGTTTAAGATTCTAACTTTTGCTGTTCGCATTTGCAAGCTGGATTTTCAGCAATGTGATTTTCTTCAAGTGGCGGGACTCTGTAGGCAATCAAATGAAACACACATTTTTATGCTGATAACACTTGTACAATATTGAGTTAGTGGCTAATAATGCTGGATTTCTTTAGTTATTAGTCTACCGCTTGTGTCAATCAACCAAATGGAAGCCTCCGTGTCCTACTTCTGATTAATTTTGAATTATTGTTTTTTTTTTCCTTGGCAAATTTGAATGAAAAATTTAGTTGTTCAATAATCCATATCGTAATAATAAAATGCAAACACAAATTTAACTATAATCAATTGTGAAAAGAAATTTAAAAAACGAATTCATCTCAATTGCAGCAAATAATAGAATGATTGACAGAGTATTCTCAGAATTTTCAAATGACAAGCTATCATTAGTGCCTAAGAAAAAATTAATGCTTGTAAGTCAGCACTGCCTGTGAAAATACCATCCTTTGTTGTCAAATTAATTTCAAGATTCATAATATCTCAATACAAAGGGTCTCGACTCGAGAGACAGAGTTCTATACTTCTATCAAATCCCAAAAGCAAAGGCTGAAGATGGCTATGATTTCCACTGCAAGTTAGACGAGCTTAACCACCTTGTATGGTAGAGAAGGTCAGGTTAGCAACCAGGCACACCTAGATGAGAATTCAAGTCCTATAATTTGGAAACATAAACTAGAGATATCTGGTAATGGCATAGATGTTTAAACACTTGAAAGAGAAGTGCTGGGATTAATTTTGTTACAAAGCCATCGTTCGTAAGTTTGATGCTCCTAGAAACACCGAGAAGATTATAAGAAGCATATAGCAACTTGAAAGTATAGCACTACATCAAATTCACAATCTTCTAGACTTGTACAGAAAATGTCCCTCGGAGTTGCAAACTTTACCACTAAAATTGAAGGGAAAAAAAGAGAGAGGATACAAATAGATTTGGGAATTTAGGGCTTTCACAATTGAAGTTTTAGAGGGAGTTTGGGCATTGGGGCTAAAATATTGTTTGCTTAGAATTTAATTTAATTTTTGTTTAAAATTATAATTTAGTACTTTTTAATTGTTTTGATATGTTGATATTAAAAATAAAATTTAAAAATAAAAAGTATATTATTTTAATATATTTTTAAATAAAAATAATATATTTTTAAATAAAAAATATTTTAAAAAATAATTATTATACTAACAAGATGCAGCTGTAGCATCGAATGGATAGTTAGCGCTAGAGAAGCTGACAGAACCAGCTATGAAAGCAAAGCTAGTCATGCCATGTGGTGTGCAAGATGGATTCATTGACAGAGACAATCGCAAGGCTTGCATTTAGAATTAATTGAGGCATGTGCAAATTATTTCAAATATTTATGTTAATAATAATAAAATAATAATAATAATAAAAAACAAAGGCCTGGAGTGTCAGTGTTGTGGTGAATAGTCAATTTTCTCTACATCCACGGTAATACTCTAAAGCCTTTTAGTTTTCATCCGGCCGCAAGTGGGACATAACATGACGTTGAGAGTGATCATGGGCCTCAATGAACTGTAAGTTTTGGACTGGAGGTATTATGGGCCTGACCACAAGAGCCCTTATGGGATGGGCCTATCAATCTCCTGAAGCAATAACTGGCCTAACAAAAATTCTGGAGAGCGGAAATCATCCGACACAGACAAAGAGGATTTACAGCAATGGCTATTGCAACAATAGCAGCAGTGGCAACAAAACCATCCTCAATACCCCTGTTGATAAGAAAGAAGCCGAAATGGGTCTTCACTCCTTTGGCTTTCTGTTCTTCTTCTTCATCAGCAAGTAGAAGAAAACTGATTCTTTATTCAAAGCCTGGATGTTGTTTGTGTGATGGCCTCAAAGAGAAGCTCCAGGCGGCATTCTTGCTCTCTGGTCCTCATTCCCTTCATGATGTTGATTTACAGGTTATCCCACTTGATTTCACCACCCTCCTTTCTCTCTTTTTTCATTCTTACGAATATGTATGCTAATGAGACTTTATATAATTCTTAATATTATCAGGTAAGGGATATTACCAGCAATCCTGAATGGGAGAGGGCTTACCAGTATGAGATACCCGTTTTGGCCAAAGTACTCTCTGATGGCACCGAGGTTAGTTGTTTATTTCACCCCCTTTATTAATTATTAATTTTAAGCTTCAAGTTTGTGGTGATTTTTTTAATGGACATGTGTTGTGTTTCTTCGTCCGTATTACTCCAATTTGAGTTAAGTTTTGGTCACTTTCATGTATAAGTAGTTGTGTTTCTTCGTCCGTATTACTCCAATTTGAGTTAAGTTTTGGTCACTTTCATGTATAAGTAGTTGTGTTTCTTCGTCCGTATTACTCCAATTTGAGTTAAGTTTTGGTCACTTTCATGTATAAGTAGCCGGTAGGGCAACCATTGTCTAGAGAGAACTAGGTTTTGTTTTCGGGTCAGGCGTCAAATTAGAAGTTCAGTGCTCTATTTGAGTGGACAAATAAATTAAAAAATTTCATTTGTAGAGTAGAAAGTTTAGGCATATATAATTATCGTCTTAGAGAGAAAAAAGAACTGCAATTTGGCAGCGTCGATGTGGTGAAGTAGAATTCCTAAGCTAATAGGTGGGAAAGACTTAAAAGCTATTTGGGATGGAAGGAAAACACTTGCATGGGAGATTTTTTTCATAGGGATAAAGGATTTTACAGGATGAAAATGAAGATAGTGAAACAGGGTTTCATTTATGGACTTGGAGGGGACATAATATGTTGTATTGCTAATCAAACCACTTTGTTTAAATTGACACCAATCATTCACCAACAATAGTGGAAACCTCACCAGGTCAATCCATAATTTTGGAGGTCATAATCGATGATAAAAGCTATGTTTCCGAAGTGGGGGATAGGTTCACCTCTCTATGTTATGTCCTCTTCGTTGAGTGACCTATGCAACAGAAGATGGTAATGATGAGAATAGGTGCTCTAAAGATAATATTGATTCATAAAGTTCGAAGCTTATAGGAGAGGTGGAAGGAGACTTGATAGTGCCAAACTTTAGCATTTTGGTAACAAAAAAATGGTCGTGGCTGGCAGCTACTGTTTGTTAAAAAATTAAGGTTCCACAACTTTGTCTCCAAGGACTTTGTTCAATGGTTAAACTTTTATAAAGACCACTGAGCTTTTCTAGTTTTATGACTGGTCAAAATAATCAATTGAGAGTTCTCAAAGCTTAAATATTGTATGAATTATAAGCATCGAGAAATGGACTTCTTTATTGCAGTGTGCGACAAATGATCTTAATGACATATAATGGTAGCTATTTCCTGGAACGTTGGACAAAATCTGTGTTGATTTGTAGTATAATCGACAAGCAAGTCCTTCATTTAGATACTATCTTCATACTGCTGTGGAAAAGGATTATTGACAGACTTTCATTTTCATTTAATTTTTAACTAATCATGTTGACATTGAAACCATCTATGTTTTGTTTATATACAGTGACATTGGCAAATGACAAAGTTGTGTTTTGCACACGAAAATAATGATGATGAAATATGTTCTGTCCCCCCCACCCCCCCTTCATTACAATTTACTTCTCCCGGTCTTTGTGTGAGAGTACTTTCAGGTGACATCTTTTGTTCTTCTTTTTAAGCTTTTATACTGGTCCTATTTCTCACGCCCATCAGTTCCACATGCATACACATCTATCCTGATCCACGTGCTGTTTGTCAAAGGGAGATTCAGATTAAAACTTATCATTTGACTGTTTCTCTTTCACATCTGGCTTTTAGCCCTGCTAATGGGCATTGTTCAAGATTCTAGAGATTGTTGTTTGCATTTGGCAAGCTGGATTCTGTTCAACCTAGTGATTTGCTTAAAATGGTGGGATCCCGTTGGCACTCAAATCACACTTACCTTTGTCTTACAATTTTATAGAATATTAATTTAGTGCCTAATAATGTTGGTAGTTTCTTGTGAGTAGTCTCCTTCATATCAATCAACCTGTCGGATGCCCCATTTATTGCTGTCCTGAATGGTTTTAGAAATGGATATGCTCTTGCATCTTAAGCCAATCTCTCTTTCTTCCAGGAAACTTTACCCAGAATATCTCCTCGACTTGGAGTGGAGCTCGTCCACAAAAAGATAGCAGCTGCTTTGATCCAATAAGGTTCCTCTACATAATTAAAATTCTAGCTGGTGTGAAATTTGTTATTGCATGGGACAATGTATCTTGTCAGAAAAGACTGGACATAAAATACCTTTAATAGCTTATGTTCAAATGAATTTTGAATTCATCAATAATGATCTCCAAAAGGCACTCTTAATTTTGCCATCAGAACTGATCACATGGCGTTTAATTATGTTCCTCTACTGAAAGAAAACTAGTTAATGCTATCAATATCTTGGTGATTTGCAAACCACCATTTTCTATTCATTGAGACACACCATTGTCTATTTCTTATCATATATCTGCCCTCATTTTCTGCTAAGTATTGCATGCCAAGGCTGTGAAACCTTGAAAACCTTTGTGGAAATGTAAAATTGCGCCTGTTTAATGCTCATACATCATCTGGCAAAATAAAAGAAAATATAAAGGTGTTCTGGCATCATAGTTATTAACTAATATTCATGTGATTCATGGCGTTCCAATTGGAAAGTGTTTTATTTAGTTGTATGCTCTTTTATTTATTTGTTCCGGCTAAGTTAGTAATTTCTTAATAACAAGGATCTCAATCAAGCAACTGGGTTATTCAATTGTTAAATGGAAGCACTTTAGACGAATCTGACCAGTAAAGTGAACCTCTCCATTTATCTAGTCACAATGTCATATCATCACTGAAATATAAGAACGGGCCTCTTGAGATTTCCATGATTAGACAGGGGTGCCTCGAATGATACTTGCTTAATCACTGTTTGTATTAAAGAGGGCACTCCATTAGCACAAAGGTTCTCGACATTTGCTAGGATTATGTTGCTATCTCCCTTCATAAGATTACATTATCCTCTGCACCTCCTTTGCAAGTTGATATTAATAAATGTGTTTGAATACATGGCCCTGCTAGCACTTTCATTTCCTTAACCGAGGGAAAGCAGGTAGGATTCATTTTAGTATAATCTTCAAAGATCCTTCACCTTGAATTAGACTACAGGGACTTCAACATGCATAAAGGAAGCACATTTGACTGCTTTTGTGCTTTGTGATAAGAAGACAGATTTTCTTCTCCCCTTTATATCAATTTATTTCAAAGTGTCCTGATTTCTTTTTATATATCCTTCACAGTTGTTGAATTATTAGGACTAATGTATTTAATCTTCCAACTAACAAACATACGAATGGGTTTAATGCATATATAACATAGAAAATAAATTCTATAAAGCTAATATGTTTATGTATAAAATATGGTCTGGGTGGCCTAACCCCATTAACATGTCCTTTTCCATGCACGATGTTTACTTTTAATTAGTTTTCCCTGGTTTGTGATGGGGAAGCTCTTAGACCGAAGAAAGAGAGAAAGAAAGAAAGCTCTTATAATAGAAGTTGGTTTAATAACTTTGGCTAGTGATTACAATAAGTTTTGGGGGTGTAGTTATGATTGATTTGTAAATTATTTTTATATTTTAAAAAAATTATTTTTAATATTAGAATATTAAAATGGTATGAAAATATCAAAAAAACTATTAATTTGAAGTAAAGAAATAAATAAATAAATTTTAAATTTTTTTAAAAGTATTTTTAAAAAACAAAAAATCCTTTTAACTAGTTCACGGAATTGATCTTTGAACAATTTAGATGAAAAATTACTAAATGATACACAACCCCCCCTTTTTTTTTCTTTTTTATCTGATGAATATTTACTGTCTACTATTGTAATATATCAAATATCATCGAGCTATAACATCCACTGTTTTTTCAAATCAGAGTTACAGTCGAAAGGTTAGGCTATAGGCATCGCTCTGGGACAAGTTGGATAGCTACCACACCATTGCCGTTCAATCAATGATCTCTCTCATCTGACCGTCTAAAAAACGATCCATTTCTGTTATCTGTCAAGGTGGGTGGGTTCATGGCATGTAAGACTACGTCCAGTTCCATCTCCAGTGTGAATTTTTTACTCTATATTGATCTTCTGCGCCATGCGCAAGCAATCCAAGTCGGGGGAAAAAAAGAAAATAAAAGTTTGGTCTTATTTAAATTAATAAAAAGTGTTGAAAGTGATCAATCATTCGCTAATGTGTGTTTGGTATTGTATTATTTTTTGCAGTTATGGTTTTAAAAAATTAGGTTTTTAATGCAAAATAAAAAAAAATCTTTATGAAAAAAAAACAAGTTATTTTAGCTACTTAAGTTAATCTCTAAAAATTGTCTACTTAAGTTAATCTCTAAAAATTGTAACTTGTGAAATTACAGAACTGAGTTCAATCAAGAAGCTTAAATTTTAAAAAATTTAATTTTAAATAATAAATTATAAAAAATTACACTTTATATCTGGGATCAAACAAAAATAATAAAAGAACAAAAGAACAAAAATTTTCTCATATATAATATAACACAAATAACAATTGTCATGTCAATTTTATTTTATTTTTTCAATCTCTACCCTTTCCTTCTCTCCCTTCCCTTCTTAATTAAGGTTGCATAACTAAAGAAAATCAATTTGGATTTTTCAGCGGAATTACTTTCAAATTATACAAACCACGTACTGTGATATGTTCTCTGGACCATCGCCTATAATCTACGTATTATATTTGCCGAAACAAAAAACAACTGCGATTTTTGTTCATTTTGTTAAAATGCACTTGTAATATCATTGTAGTGTAGCTGTTAAAAAAATAAGGAGTAAAAACAGAGAGCCCAACTGAACAACTTCATTGTCTGATGTCAGCTCACCAATTCTCTTTAAGTACACAAGCACGTATGGATGTACCTGTGATTTTTAAGGAACTAAAAATGTTTCGTTTTCTTTCAGATTCAAACTCATTTGGTTTTATTATTGAATTGGATTTTATTTGGGAAAAAAATATATTTTTTATTTTTTATTTTTTATTTTTCAGTTTCTAATTTTTTTAAAAATAGTTATTATATTTCAATGATTAAGAGAGAAAGTGTCGATTGACACCAATTTCAAATATTAAAACAATTGATTTTAGTATAATAATATCTATTTGATAAGAGATAAGAGAAGTTTTATTAAGATATTTTTTTTATCTTATCATTATCTTGTACGCTAAATGCAAGCTGTATTTGTAATTAGTTTGAGTTTAGGTTTTAAATGAGTAGGTTTGGTTTGATTTGAGTGTAAAATTATTTTTTTGATTTTTTAATTATATTTTTTAAAAATAAAATTTATGAGTTTGATTTTTTCAATTAACTTTTTTTTTTATTTTTTCTGCCTGATATGCTTGGCGGGCAGGCATGCAAAGTTTATCCACAGCACTTGTTGTCCCACCCCACCCTAGTGCATGGGCCGTTGCGTGGTACACTAGGCTCTTCACTCCCCTTTATACAGTAAGTCAGCACCTAAAATATAATGTTGGACCGATCCCTTCCTGGCCTAGTTAACTGAGACAGAACACTTTATTCCTTCAGAACTTTGTCCATGTGCAATTAACGGTGATCGGTGAGTTAACGGGCATCGAGTCTGGGTGTTTCAGGGGATTGTTGCCTCTGGAATCGCTTATCATGTGCAAGGTCACGTGATGAAGACAAGAGGCCCAGTATTTGTTACAGCTTTTAATCCCCTATGCATGATCCTTGTCGCTGCCCTTGGGTCTGTCATTTTAGCCGAGAAACTTCATCATGGAATGTATGCCCCTTGATTGATCATGTAATTTAAGCAAACCACCCGGTCAAGTTTGGTAATTATTTTTATTTTTTTTGGTTAATCGACACACAACTCTTTTATGTTCACTTCATAGTAAAATTGTGTGATAGATTTTAGAAAATAATATAAATTATATTTTAAAATTTAACCTAACAGCTTAAATTATTTGGTTAAACTGATTTTTTGACATGATATCAGAGCTTTGATGGTCAAGCGATCATGAGTTTGAATCTTACCATTCTTATTTATTTAATAAAAATTAAGCATAAAGTAATGTGAGTATATACAAGTTTCAAGTTTAAAATATTTTCACTTAAAAAAATATATTAAAAAATAATATAAATCATATCTGAGAACTAATCTAACTATATCCAATTCCACCCTTTTTAAAGTAAGGAGGTAGAATATATCGCAAGGTTAATTGGCAATTGGTGCAATATTGATTTAAGCACAACTAAGCAAAATCCATCCCTGAGATTTAAAATCTTAGAATTCTACCACCATAATTAAAAATAATTCTTCATTTAATCCTTTGTTTACATTATATCATTCTATCGGTGGGAATTTGTTAAATATTTACATGGTCCAAACATGTATTTCTATTTATTATTTTTTAATTTTCTGTTTGAGTCATAAATGGTAAAAGGCTGGCTTAATTATGCAGCAATGCCTCAAACCTTTTCCGAATTTTACATAGCAGGTGTATCTTATACAATTTTTTATTGTACACGTGATTATCTATTTTGTTAAATGATAGTAGTTCCTTTGATTAGATCGCAGTATTATTGGAGGCATCAGAATCGCAAATATTGGCGTATATATATTCTGTTGTGTGGGGTAAGAGCAAGGACTACACCAGGCCAGGCCAGAACTCTCTACCACCGAAGGCAAGAGTGATCTGGAACTGCCCGATATTGCTACCACAGGGGCTGAGCCTGGAGATTTTTTTAGGGTTCCAGATTAGAAGATTTTTCTAGCTTAAATCTTACTAGTTTTTACTTTAAAATCTTATATTAATTAAAGTCAGGATTATTATTTTTTTGGGGTCCGGTCCTTGCCAGCCTTCTCTGACTATCAGCAAGGCAGAATATACATACTTCATTTCCTAATTCGGATCCTGTATATTTTTGTAATCTGTGATCGAGTTCATAATTTGTGAACCATACCATGGCATGCAGGAAGCCACAGCAGACACCAAAAAATGTGGCCATGGTGGGGCTTTTTTAGCTGTTGTTTCAATAGAAAGCCAATTTCTTGGTGCGTTAGTGACGGCAGGCAGTGTTGCTCAACAATAGACCAAGCACTCCAAAAAACTATCAATGGTGTTTTGCAATTTCAGCATCATCATTATATACAAGTGTCGCACGTTATGATTGGTCTTCTGAAGGGAAGTACTGGACTCGGGCCATAAATAATGGAGAAATTGTTATATATTTTTTTTTATTTCTAAACATTTTTTGTTCTGGAAGGATTTGTTTGTAAAGTGCCCACTATGATTGATCATGTCACATGATGATACATGCATTTCACATGATTTCGTTTGTGTATATATTCTGCGTATATTATTAGCATAGTCTATGAGTGAGGTTCTTTACATAAAGTACCCATTATGAGTGATCATGTCACATGATGAGGTAAACCTAATTTTATGTAATAATTTTTTAAAATATTAATCTATTCCTTGCAACATTAATTAGTTGGTTATTATTTCTCTTTCGGATTAATTGTTCATTTCTCCGATTGAAACTGCCTTTAGAAGTTCAGATTATTGACAGTTCGATGGTTTTAATTAAGCCCTTTCGTGATTTTATGCTATCATTCGAAGCCATTTTATTTTGTTTACTTTAATTCGACTTCAATGTAATAAACGCGTGTTTTCGCATTGTGTCCCTGCTGGAGTTTTTTTTCTCTCGAATTACAGTGATATGGCCATGTGCAGAGACAATTCGAAGACATGTACGTACCAGCTCGATCCGAGCTGAACAGAATATTTCTCAGACTGAAGGAATTATGTTCTTTATTTTTTATAGCACTGCCTAATTATATTCCCTAGAAAATGCAGCTTTCGATGTAATATATATATATATATATCACTTGCTGGACATCTACGAGTTTGGCGGGGGGGGAAGGGAAGGGTTTCCGGTTCGACGAAGACGAATAAAAATGCCATCAAATACTATACTCTGTGGACCCGAAGGACATCTAGCGGAGATGAGAATCAAAATGCCAGCCCTGATTGGAAATGAGTGGAAACATGTATGCCAGCATTTCCCTTCATGGGTTTCTGTCAGTTGCAAGAATATGAATATAAAATTGGGAGGTGAGAAGATAATATTTAAATCTCTATATATGATATTATTTTATATGATTTTCAATAAATAAACATCTTCCTTTTTTATTTTGAATCCACTGATTAGGCTGAAAGTGATTTCTTCATGTTCTTAGTAATCCATTCGAATAGAGTGTGTGTGTGTGTATTACATTATCGGTTTTTTTAAATATCACCGAATCAAGTGATCTTATTAACAATAAAACATCACCAAATAATCTTATTAAGCAAACTAATTAATTGACACCCACATGATTAATTTTTTTAAGATCAGATCAACACTTAATTGATTTTTTTCTTTTGGTTCACAAAAAATCCCATTAAATATTTTATATAAAAAAGGTCAATTGATTTTACGTACCCAGTTTAATTTAATGAGTCCTTGTATGTCATGCAATGTTTACAGGCCATGATATAATTCGTCTCTCAATTAGTAAAAAATATTTTATTAAACCCCTCCAGCAATAATTAATATATTATCGCATTGTGTAATAAATTTGTGTTCAATAAAACTCGTCATCCGCTAACGCTTTAGAAATTAAGAATTGATAATTAGAAAGAGAGAGAGAGAGAATTGATCAATAAAATTGCAACATGTGAAAAAAATTATTGAATAAATATTTAATATTAATAGATGGACGAGATATATGGTGGTTAGTCAATAAAAGTAATCTAATTAATAATTGGTGCTTCGCCATTTTATTGTTTTAAAAATATATATATAAAAAATTAAGATATAAATAAAAAGCAAAAGAAAATTTAAATTCTTCTTGTAAAAAAATGACGTCACCAATGCGTTCGAGAATCTTAGGAGAGAGGGGATGAAAAATAAACTCTATTTATTTGGATTTGCAACTAGATGAATAAAAATTAAAATTTTCTCTTTGGGTGATTGGAGGATGGGAACGAGAAGTTTTGGTATCGGATATTGTCATAAATTTAACTTCAATTTATAAAAAAAATATTCTCTTCACCTCGCCTCCTCCGTTATCCCTCTTTCTTCCTTCTAGATTTTTCTTATACAGGGAAGGGGGGGCATTTTAATGAAAGGGAGGGACTTGGAGGTTAAGAAGATTTTCCTCCCTTCATTCTAGAAAGTTTTTTTTTCCAAAAAATATTTACTAATTACCAGTTTGATTAGCCGAGATGAAGCTTTTTTATCTTTTCAATATGAAAAAAGAGTGTAGGTGTTGTTATTTTTTACTTAAAAAAACACGTAGCATTTTAAAGAAAATAAAAAAAAAATTCTAAACTTGGATCGTTAATTAAAATGAGTTTAGCAAACTAAGTTAATTTAATAATATAATAAAAATATACACGATAATAGTAGATAAACCAAATAAAAAGAATTAGCAACAATTAATTATAAAAGCGAACTGCCTATATATCATGGAAATGTATCATCCCAATATTTTTTAAAGGGTTTCATGATCTTATTTGATAATAATAAAAAAAATTATATGAGAATTGGATATCCTAATAAAAAATGAAAAAAAATCTAAAGCTCAATTCTAATAAAATCAATTGCTAAATAAAAATATAAAAATAAATAAAAAATTAATCTGAATCAATCCTTATTAACCTATCAAATATTTGCTCTAGTTGTGAGGCTAAAATAATTTTGTACAAGCAAATTGAATAAAATTCAAAGCTAAAATATTAAACTAACAAAGGTTGAAAAGCAAAACTTTTTAAAAATCATTTTTAATAAAGAAAAGCAACTGAAAAAACAATTAAACTTGGGCTTCAGATTATTTTTACAATTCAACCCGTGTCTTGAAACATGACATCGAGATAATTTTATTAAAAAAATAAAAAAAATTATAAGATTTAATTATAAAAAATCAATTAAAACCTATCCCGAGCCAAAAAAAAAGATTTTTTGATTAGACTAAATAAAACAACTTTAAACATAAAGAGAGGGATCGATGAAACTAAAGGAAGGAAAAGGTGTTACGGCATAATAACATAAGAAGGAAAAGTAGTGGTAAAAAGGAAAATGTGAAATTACAAGGGGTCAATATGTAATTAATAGACAATTGTTCAAAAGGAGAAATTGAGAGATTTGGTGAATGATTTTGAAGAAAATCTAAAGGTTAGGGTTTTGAAAAGGAAAGGAGAGGGGAATTGAAGGGAGTCTTGGATTTCCCACAGTGTTTTTATGTTTGATTAATGTTTGTATGTATGAAATAAGGTTGGGCAATGACTCATTTCCAAGAATGGAAGGAATAAAAATCCCTCCCTCACTACCCACCCATGGGTTTCGGCCAAGCATGGGTAAAAATAATGAATTGTTCCTTTTATGAACAAGTGGCTCGGCCAAGCATAGGTAAAAATACTGGACCGACTTAAATTAAATAATATATAAGATGTATTAACTTGAGTTGATTAAAAGTGGAAAGGGATGAAAACGAAATTGTTTCTGTTAATTTTCATTCATTGCAGATCTCTTTGTTGTAATTTTATGGTACTCATCTTGAATATCTTCTATTATGCATATGTATTTATATCTTGAATTAGGTGGTGGATAATTAATTAGTTGAACTATTAATTGTTATAATTATGAAAAAAATTACAATAGTCATTTTATTGAAGGAAAAAAAAACAGGAGTTTGAGCTTATGTACAACTTAAAAAAATCTTAGATAATGGGATAAATATTAAGATTGTTGATTGAAGGTTATAAAAAATTATGGAGTTTATAACTTGGGATAAAAAATACATAAAAAACATTATTGAATTTTTGATGGAATATATAAAAGTTCAAGTGAGTTAATTTGGGACATGGTTAACATGGAAAAATTTAGATAATTCAGTTAAAAATCTAAGTTGATCTGGATTGATTGTCTAACTTGATCAAAACCTAACCATTAATCCATTGATTTATTTTTTAAAAAAAATCTTGTCAAAACAATTTTTTTTTAATAAAAAATTCGGGAACGACACTTTTAATCTATAACTATAGTCTTGTATCGAGTCAGCTAGGAATTGGAGTTTAAGTTTCAAAACTCTATATATAAAACCATGCGTAAATTTCTTTTCTTAGAAAGAATACCAGCACCATTGTGCAATCACCATAAAAAAGTTACCATCACTTGATATCCACCGATCGAAAAATCATCTATCAATTTCACACCTCTCTATCAGTCAATTTGCTTCCAATTTTCATCTTCCTTTCCATCCTTTTCCGCAAACTATATATGTGTCAGTACGAATTCGACAATGGAAAAACCAATTGCAAGGATAGAAGGTCGGCCCCCCTTCCCAAAAAAAGAAAAAAACATTATAGGGAGCAATTCAAGGAGTGGAGGGACCAATTAATAATGGAAAAAACCAATCTTCAACTATGCAATGCAGTTATTGTAATATTTATCCTCCCCCTTTAAAGAAATTGGCCCCAAGTCGTTTGGATTTGTATCGCATAACCTGACTACGCACCTTCCCATTTGGTCCTTTTCACCCGCGATAAGGTAAGACGTATTCTATATATTATGCCTTTATAGCCATGGATATAAAAAAATAATAAAACGAAATTCACCGTTCATGTACCAGCAGGGGAGATGTTTTCGAAAATCTATAGCCACATATCTTCGGATAGTGCCACAGTAGTCTACAGGAAGAAAATGTTTTCGAAAATGCGAGCCTAACTAATGCCATCGTTTCAGATATGCTCAGATGCACAAATGCTTGACATTTTTCTTCGGTGGGATTTCACCAACCTGTTTTCTTTCTCGTTGGAATCCAAACACGATAGCACCACCATTAATTGATTTCTTTTCTGATGAATTTTCCTAAACCGCAAAATACCAGAGAAGGAATTGAAGGAGCCGGAATTAATTATATAATTAGCAAGACATTTTATTATTATTTAAAAAAAAATGGGACCCTAATCAACGTGGATATACAGGCCTTGTCAAAACTCAAAGGCGATTTTTGCACGCAGCATCTAAAACTCTCATCGATTGATTTTATTAGTTGAGTCCGGGGTCCAAATATATGCCTAAGGAATAAGAATAGCTATGGAATCGACCGTCCAGATATCTCATATCATGAAAAAACATGGATATTGTACGTAATATTGCTGGATCATATTGTTTGGTACCTCTCCCTACCCCCATTTTCTAACCCCTACGTACGTACCTCATACTAATTAAGCGATTTAATTTCTAGCAGCATAATTAATTAATTAATTTCCACAGGCCTTTTTACCAGTACTAAGGTCAGAATAATTAAAATTAATAATCACAGGTGAATCACCCGATGATGGATGATCGATCAATTCGATCAGATCAGACATCTCTTAGAAATGGTGTCCACTCTTCAAAGCACCCATTTTTAACACAGACCACAAACTCTACACACATCATCCTCGAGCACTAAACCTTGATTTCATTCGATGGTCAATGTCTAAAACCCGCACTGCTAATAAATTAACAAATTTGTAAGGCCAATGCGAGGATTAATCTAGTTGATTGCGTGGGGTATATATAATGTTTTTTGCTAATGGATAAAAGAATCTTATAAAAAATGGAGTGAGAGTAAGTGCCCTAGGCGTAGAGTACAAATATTGGCATCGCGTTACTTTAGCTTTTCTTGTCTATAAGAAAGCCACTTATCATCCCAATCTTTGCATACAAGGAGAGAGTTATTGAGGGAGTGAGCTACGTGTAGAGAGAGCAAGGAAGTTGCATAGAAAGATGGGAAACCAAACCCCATGTGAGAAGTTGTACCTAGGGCTCAAGAAAGTTAAGCCTTACTTGGCTATGGTCTCCCTTCAATTTGGATATGCTGGAATGTACATCATCACCATGGTTTCTTTGAAGCATGGCATGAGTCATTACATACTAGCTGTGTACCGTCATGTAGTTGCTACGATTGTTATCGCACCTTTTGCCTTGGTCCTCGAAAGGTCTATATCTCCCACAAGCCTCCACGACCGACTCACATTTGCAATCTTGCTTAACTCTAATCGTTATTTATTTCCTCTTCTTTTTTGGCAGGAAAATAAGGCCAAAGTTGACGCTCCCAATTTTCCTTAGGATAATGGCGCTTGGTTTTCTTGAGTAAATGCACCTGAAAACTCGATACCTACATCTTTGTGTCTATATATACTTCATAAATGTAAATTAAATTGTGTGTATCTAACTATATATATTTAATTGGAAACTACCAGGCCAGTGCTTGATCAGAATTTGTATTATCTGGGAATGAAGTACACCTCAGCTACATTTGCATCTGCTACAGTAAATGCCCTCCCTGCCATAACCTTTATAATGGCACTTATTTTCAGGTGACTGGAACTTTCAAATTGCCTCACCACACATCATTTTGTAGGGAAATCATGCAAATGAAAAGAATGTATGCGTGGTTACGCTTTATTGGGCATAATCAGGCCACTAATTGTATGCTAGTGCCTGTCACATCATGCCACGTCACAGATTTACTTGTGATCAATATATTTTACAAAGAAATTAATGTCGTAATTATCACATGGTTCATATATATATGTGTGTGTGTGTGTGTGTGTCGATAGCCATATAAATTGCATAATTTGAAGTACAGTTCCTTTTGATTTTATATATTTCTAAAAAAAGTCATGTAACTTAAACAACATTCTTGATATTATTAGCGTGATACATGTTTAAACATGACCACAAAAGGACAGTACTATAGCACTGAAAAAGATGGCCAGACATAATTCAAGAAAATTCATGAGAAGCAAACTAATGGATCGAAGAGTTAGCTAAACGACTGTACGTTTTGTTTAAATATGGTATATTATAAACAGGTTGGAGACAGTCAACTTTAAGAAGCTACACAGCGCAGCCAAGGTGGTGGGGACGGTTATCACGGTCACAGGAGCAATGGTTATGACCTTATACAAAGGTCCAATCATCGATTTTATAAGATCGCAAGGAGCAGCTCACCGTGGAACCACAAGCAATGCGTCCGGTAATCAGCATTGGCTTACTGGAACACTAATGCTCCTAGCCAGTTGTTGTGGCTGGGCAAGTTTCTTCATATTGCAAGTGAGTAGTCACTTCTTCTTTTTCTCAACATTTGTACAGTTTATAGGTAAAAAGCTTTGAATATTTAAGTTGTTAATAAAACTTGCTGAATAATGCATCAATTTTGGTCCAGTCCTTTACTTTGAAGAAATACCCAGCAGAGCTTTCTCTCACAGCATTGATTTGCATGACGGGCATGGTGGAAGGTGCAGCTGTGTCACTTGTTATGGAACGTGACATGAGTGCCTGGAAAATAGGCTTTGACTCTAGGCTTCTAGCTGCTGCTTACTCCGTGAGTATCCTTTTCTTTTTTAATTTATAGTTTCAGATGAATAATAATAATAATGGATAGCACTTTCTTAACACTTTCAATCATGTAATTAGGGAGTGGTTTGTTCTGGAATTGCATATTATGTGCAAGGTGTGGTAATAAGGAAAAAAGGCCCCGTCTTTGTAACTTCTTTTAGCCCTCTTTGCATGATCATCACGGCAGCTCTTGGATCCGTTGTTCTATCGGAGCAAATCCGCCTTGGAAGGTATATAATATCTTCGATTCCTTTCAACACTGTTTACTCTAGGCTTAGACAAGCACATTACACGATCTCTTTTTATTATCAATTGTAATTGAAGGATGTCCAGGTGAGGATATATTTCAATTAGTAACATTATTTGTTGTTTGTCTTGCGTTGCAGTATAATTGGAGCAGTTTTAATAGTTTTTGGCCTGTACACTGTGGTGTGGGGTAAGAGCAAGGATAGTATAAGCTCATCAACAATGGAGTTGACAAATGAGAAAGGTGGACCCCAAGATCAGCTGCCAATCCAAGATAGTAGCAGGCTATCGTCGACCAGTTTTGCAAATAGCACGCAAGGACCTGACAATGGAATGTCCAAGCAAATTCCACCAAAGATTTACAATCACTAGAAGGACCACTATAGGATTTCTCACACTCTCCCCCACCTGATCTGTATCCATCTCCTCCGAATAAAGTAGCTAGCACTCTTTACTCGATGTATGCTGAGATGGGGATAAATCAATCACTTTTCGATCTTTAATTCTGCTTATTGGTTACTCTTTTCTGTTTGATTAAACTTTGTAACGGTGCTTAATTTCCAAGATATCTGGGGAAGAAAATGATGAAGAATCCATGTCTAGCCAGTTTGCTTTAATTGCATAAGCTTAGGAAACAGGTACAAGAAAGAATCAAGTTCCAGGAGGTGTGGATAGAATGTATTGGTGTTTGAAGGTCAGAATCCAAAGGGTAAAATTGCATTTGAAGATAAAGATTGCAAGAGATTCATCTTGTTTTCTTTGGCACTTTTTTTTATTTTAGTACCTTTATATATCTCGGACACCTGCTTGCCGACCCTACTTGTTAAGAAATGGCCTCTCAGAGTATTCCTCGAGAATCTGAATCTTATATCGTCTTTCTTTTATTATGGGTATCACCCATGGGGTCAGGTGTGAGCAAGTGCCTCAAGGCGAATTTTATTGGCTGTTGAGAATAACAGCATCAGAATCACAGAGAGCGAACCTCGTCCTAGCAACAAGGTGCCAAGGAAATGAGAGTTTTTTTTGTTTTGTTTTTAGCATGGTAAAAAAAATCAAATAATAGTGTAAAAAATATTTAACTCTCTATAAAATTATTGAAAATAAAAATCAATAAAAAAAAAGAGAGAGAAGAGGGGAGAGAGAGAGAGAGAGAAAAAAAAGATAATGAGGTACTCTAAAACTCTGATAACAACATCACCAGTATTACTAAAAAGATCTCGGCGAGATAAATCCAACAACATAAAAAAAAATCATTAACAATGATATGCAGCTTAAAAACAAGTGAATTCTGACATCTTTGAATTATTGAAGTAACTCACTTCATTTACCGTTTATAATTTTTTTTAATATTATTGGATTTATCTTGTCAATATTTTTTTATAATACCAATAGTATTATCATTAAAATTTTAATATACCTTCTAAATTTTTTTTATTTTTTTTCTCTCCAATCTATTCAGATGTCACAAGTGAGAATATTTTTTACACTTTATTATTTTATCAAATTCTTTTTTACTAAGCTAGAATCCAAAAAAACTCAATGACTTTCATATTGATTCCTCCACTCCCACAAACGTTCCTAGAGGCTGTTTGTTTAGAATTTTTAATAAAACACATTATATTATATTGATAAATATCGAATTGTAAAATGATAGCCTGATGGAAGCAAAGGCATCTCTACCCGATAAATAGCCGAAATATTATTTTTTTTAGTTATTCTTTATTTCAATACGAGCACAATATAAAATTAAGGGATGGAAGAAATAAGATCAAGAAGGGATAAATTATTTTTATATATTATAAAAAATATATAATATAAAATTAAATGTGTGTGAAATCAAAAGAAAAAAATTATTTAAAGATTTTTTTTCACCACACACCCACACAAAAAAAACAATATTAACTTATTTCAAAGGGAAAAAAATTATGCTGGAATAAAAAAACAAATACTATTAGAAAGTAATAAAATAAAATAAAATCTTAGTGCAGCCAGCCCGTGTGCTAGGACCAAACAATAGTAGTAGGGGCCCGTTCTATTGGGCTGGGATTGGCGGGCTCAAATCTGTTAATAATTGAAAACAAAAACAAAGAGAGGATGAGAGCTGCCTCTGTTTTGGGCATAAAATCCGATTTATTTTTTTACTTTGCAGAAACACCTAGATTAAATCAAATGTCATCCATAAACTTATTTAAAGCCTTAAAATCCATTTTTATTCGATTATAAACGAAATTTTTTTTTTTTTCAAAACATGTACTTACAACCGAATCTACTTTATTTGACCATCTTCGAGCAGGCATGAAGGTTACTTAATAAATGAATCAGAGCAGTTATTTGTAGCTCACTTTCTCAGATAAAAGTTGGTGGTGACGTAAGAAGTCATGAACAAGAAGCATAAATACACGCATCTCAAATAAGTGTAGTCAACAATCTGCATAAGATCCATGTATTCCTCAATTAGGAGCAATCATTGTTTGTGGCTCAAGAACATTTCTAATGAATTGAATTTTAGAGCCTTCTGTCGTGAGTAGAGTTTTGAATTTTTCATCCCTTTGTCATGAACCATCAAGTTGTTGCCAATTTCAAATCTTAGGAGGGACTAGCCCGGTCTAAAGGAATAACGAAGCCCTCAAATATGCCCAAAGAGGAATTGCCTTGATATGTAAATCATTCAAATCATCCAAAACAATTGCTGCCAATATCGCATCGCCTCTAAACAACGATCATTTTGGATAAACTAGACAAATTATTTACCCATCTAGTTACTATAATCAGAAACTGCATGTCAAAAGAGTTGATTCATGGAAGCATGGAGCTTGATACGGGGGGGATTGACTCGACTTAGAGCTTACAAAAATCCTAGCTTAGAATTTTAGCTAAATTTTCCAGAGAAGATCCCTGTACAAGTCACTAGAGCAGCTGCAATAAACATATCCTAATAGGCAAAGCTGCAAACAAATTTTCCATAAAAGCTATCTATTGCTACAACCAGAAGTAAAAAAATAGAACTAAATATGGTACACATAATACACCCACGTAATCCAATGGCTGAGGCTTCGAATACACCCACTTACTCTTTATTGTTGAAGCTTCTTTCATCCATGTCAAGTCAGCTTGTACAGGACTCAGTCGCTGCCATCATCTTGATCTGCATAGACAATGAGAGAATTATAAAAAAGAAATGATATTGAAGCTCATAGCATGCGACCAATATAATTCCAGCAACTATTTCAACCAGTGATCTATTCCACGTATGGATTCTGCTTCTACCATGCACATATAGTAGTTGTCTTTCATTTGTGCTCATTTACTTTCCCCGGTACACTATCCACAACAGAAGGTATTGAGGCACCTCAGTTTTTGTGACATTTTTCTGGTTTCAGAGAGATTCCAGTCCACTAGTCACAGGCCTGCATTTCCCTGAACCTCAATGAAATGAATCCAAGTGTCACCCACTAACAAAGGACCCAATCTTGTCTATTTAGTCACTTACCCTCATCAGCCTCTTCAGTTGGGCTATCACCACCCTTGTTGTCATCTCCATCATTATCTCCATCATTGCCATCCTCCTCCTCGCCATCCTCATCATCCTCTTCTGTATCACCAGTGTCATCACTCTCACTTTCATCTGGCACTTTTGGTTTTGGTGGAGCTACAAAACTGGTGGCAGACCTTCTACGTGAAGTTGTCACAATGTTGCTCAAGTCAATGCCCTCAAGTTCTTTTGCCCTTTCCTTTCTCTTTCTGACTTCCTTGATATCTGAGAATGCAGTGATTAAAAGGTTGTCAACTTTAATACATATACACATGCTTGTGGGTATAAAGTTGCATTTACATCAAGTATTGTGCCATATGATTAATAACATTAGAATTTGATAATTTTTCTGTGAACAATATTAAGGTCCAGAAAGCAGCATATTTGTTTATTCATAGTTCATATAGCTAGATTTTCAATGGTAAAAACCACCTTTTTCAGAAGGATTTGATGACAATCCTTCTCTAGAAAGAATTTCTTCAAGTTCCTTTATTAGCCGAGCCTCACGTTTGTTCTCAGGCACTTGCTTCACCTTCTTATAAATTGAAGGAGGCACACTGCAAAAGAAATAACAAATGTTTGGGTGTCAAGCCAAACAAAGCCCTGTTTTGGGTCTATAAATGGCAGGTGAAAGAAATACCTCATCCCACAGGATTTAATGACTGATTTCAGATGCTCCACGTGTTTCCCATATGCTGGAGTAGAAGCTTCCTTTTTCTACAAGAAGATCAAAACATATTTTACCAAACCATAGTATATAATTTAAACAACCACTTTTTTTTTGTGCAGGAATGGGTGAGTGTGGGGGCAGCACCTTGACTGGTTTTTCTGCTGATGATGGAGAATTGTTGTCTTCTGAAGCATTTCCACTGACTTCTGAATCGTTGTTGTCCTCTGCTGCTGTTTCCAAAGGCTTGATCCGCTTGTTGGCAGATACTTTGGTTTCCTTTTCAGTTCTCCTCCGCTTTTTAGACCCTTCGGAGTTCTGCATCTTTCGTTCAACACCAATTTTCTTTTTCTTTGGTTTTACCTCTTCATCTTCCCCCTCGCTCTCTTTATCTGAAGAATCTGCGCTCTCTCTACTGCTAACCTCTTTAGATGCTTTACCATGAGAATTGTTCTTAAGAGTTTTCTTCTTAGGTTCAGAAACTTGAGAAGATTTTAATACCTGATAAAGATGATGGTGACTAAATCAGATAGTATGTGATATGAACACAGGCTAAAAGGCAATGCTTAAACAAGAATATGCACCTCATCTAATTGCTTGCTAATGAACTTCTTGTAGGGATCGAGCGAAAATTTATCGAGTTTAAGATCTTCCTCTAAGAGTCGACGAAGTCCAGCCATTGTAATTTCCCTGAGATGACAAAAGGTGAAATTAACTTTCAAAATCACATGAACCACCGAGAAACAGTGGGTAAGGATTGATTCAACCAAAGCCCACAGGCACGAGAAAAAGAAACACTTGAAGTTCAGAAGAGGAGCAGGCTGGCTATCAGAATTGACAGCCAATCCAAAGGAATTGACATACTCGGAATTAGCTTTGATATAAGAAGCCCGTCTCATCATGGCTTTCTTTATGCTGCCTTCACTTGGAACTTCTTTAACCTCATTTGCTTGAGTATCCTTGGCCTTTGATTTTGTTGTTTTTTTTCCTGACAAAAGGCCCATTACAGGAGAGTCTTCCATTTTTTCCTCTTCTTCAGAGCAAGGTTCCTTTATATTGTTTTTCAAATCTGGTCTTTCAGGTGATTCTGTAACTTCTTTTGGAGAATCAACGTGTTTTTCCACTGTATCCCCAGAGTCCTTGGAGGCATTGTCAGTAACAGCACCATCCAAGCACTGGCACAGACAGACACAAGCATAAAATCAGAAGCAAAGGGAGTTCGGGAACCAATTATGACTAGTAATGAGAATCGGACAGCATTAAACTTGTAAGAGGACCCCAACTCCAGAGAGTAGTTTTTCAGATTGACGCACAAAATTCCCAAAAACAATCAACAGCTAAATTTACATCATGATTCCAATGCATCCTCTACATCTTTAACTTCTTAAGATTTGAAGAGTTAATACAACAGTCCACGACATCATCAAGATCAGTATTAACAAGTGAAAGAGTGAAAAGTTAATTCCCACGATAGACATCAATCAATAGTTAAACATTCTGCTAGAATCATTCACAAGCAATTAGTCAGTAAATCAACCAAAATCAGTACAATTTAATTTAAGCACTTTAGTAAGCTCTAAATGCAAACCGGTGCATCAAATACATGCTCATTGCTTTTGTTTAAGAGCTTCCCTCATTAGCTTGATCACCTTCGTACAACAGTTAGTTCACATTTATGGAAACTTCAAATCCAACTTATTGAAATCGGCACATGCCATTCTCTAATCCAAAACAACCAGTATCATGAACAATTTTAAAATACATCAATACATTAAACCATTTTACTAAAACTGTCAGATTCCAAGATTTCCAAAAACGGTTTTTATCTTTTTGCACAGGCGTTTAACTTAGCCCACTAACCTAAGCAATGCAGACATACAACGATACATAACTAAGTTATCTTTAATAGGAATTATCATTCTAAACCGACATAAAATAGCAACAGAACAAAAGGAATCAGAGGTAATAATTACATTTTAACTGAAGATAAAACTCAGACGAGTATGGCATATACCGGCATGACCACAAGCAAAATTACAAATGGCAGAGTCTGAAGATTTAAAAATAAAAATTACCTCAAATAAACACTGCTTGACAAATCTCTTATGCACATCCAACGCAAATTTGACCAATCCCAAGTCCTTCTCTAACAGTCTCCGCACCCCCTCAAACGTCAGAGAACTGCAATTTTATGTTTATTTACAACAAAATTCATTCAATTCTCATCAATCCCTTAATCACTAAAACTGCATAAATCATTTCCTTTCTTAATCAACTCCCAAAAAAAAAATTACACCAACTTCAACAAAAAAAAAAAAACCTAGAATTGCATAAAATTCTCAGGTGAGAAAGAAAGGGTGTGCTCACTCGGCTTGTTTTTTGAAGTGGCTAACGCGAGAGAGCATTGCTTCCTTGACTTGGGACTCGATATCGAGCGACTCGTCGGGCGTTTCTTTTTTCACCGTCTCGGTGGCTTGCTCTTGCATCTCCTCTGCCATTCTCGGCGCTAGAGAGAGAGAAAATGGACAAAACGAAACGGAGAGGTTTACTTTTTTTCCTTTTCTTTTGTTTTTTAATTTTTCTTCGCGAGCTGTGATTTGGAAAGTTACGCACTATACTAGAAAACCTAGGGTTTAAGGGTGTTTTGATCTTCTTACGTTTTGTTAGCATTATAAAATGACTATATACATGTATATTTTAAAAATATATTTATCTTAAGAAAAATTAAATTAAAATTTTTTGTATGTTTTTCGATGATTTTAATATATTGATATCAAAAATAAAAAAAATTAATATATTTTAAACAAAAAATATTTTTAAAAAATATCATACACTATAATTTTAAACATACATTATATTACCTTTAGAAATAAAAAAATAAATAAAACAGACATTTAATAACTTTTTTTTATTTTCATCATAGCATTTTAGTTATAAAAAATGTGAATGTGGAATAAATTAGTTTTTTTTAGATATAAAAATAATTAATAAAAAGTAGTTGGCACCTATGTTTTTTGAGATGCACCTCCTGGCGATCAAACATTGCCTTCCACAAAGAGCGTTGAAAGCATCGTGTTGTTCACTTCATGATGGTCAAGCGCATGTGCATAGCCGGGAAACAATTTGGCTCTAGTAAGCTTTTTTTCCTTTCCCCCCTCTCTTTATCTTTTCTCACCTTGAATTTCATACCAGTCATTTCATAAATTATGTGTGTTCTCTAGTTTGTATTTGTATCAATTTTAATCTTTATTTTTTTTATTGCTATTTGTTTTACTTTTTTAAGTTGATATTTTTTTAATTTCACTAAACATTTTATTTCATTTAATTTGTATATCCAATTTAATCTTCATTCATTTGATTTCTATTTTTTGTTTTTTATCTCTTTTTGGTTTTTTTTCAGTTTCATCTCTCAACGTATTATTTCATTTAATTTTTTTATCCAATTTGGTCCTTATTCTTTTAATTGCTATTTTTTATTATTTTCTTGATTTTTTTTTAATCTTTCATTGTTTTCTTTCATTTAGTTTTTATATCATTTTTTGTCTTCATTGTTTTAATTATTATTTATTGTGTTTTTAATCTTTTTTATTGTTAGGGGTTTTGTTTTGTGATTTTTTCATGTATGTCTTCTACAATGTAATTCTGATCTCATGACTCAAGTCCTTAGTTTTGAAAGTTAATCTAATTTACCTTTGTTCTTTTTATCTCTTTTTTTTAAATTGTTTTTTTTTATCATTCGACTTTAGGTTACTAAGCCTTGAACTTCATGATTTTTTCCCCTTTCCTTTATTTGAGATTATCTTGATCTTATATTCCAGTTCGAGAGTTAATCGAATTAACTTGAGTTGACTTTGGTTTTTTTATGTTTCTTTTTTTAAAAAAAATTTCAACTTCATCCTTAGTCATTTGTGGCTCAGATTATAAGATCACGAGAACCTGATAAGAAAAAAAAGAAGAAAATCATAAAATTATTTTTAAAAAAAACTATTGTTGGACAATGAGATTGAAAAAGAAAAAACTCCAAAAAAATAAATAGGACGTTGACCTGCATTAACTTTTTATACTCGCGACTTAGATCATTAGTCCAAAAGCACTATACATAGAAAAATCACGAAGTCCAATCCATGGCAAATCAAATGCCAGTGAATGAAATCAATAAAAAAAATCAATTACATAAAAGAATAAAAAAAATAGCGATTAAAATTATCGCACATATGCGTCGCCGTGACGATCATTCTTTTGGATTAGGTTTTGGGCGGGGAAAGAACAAGCAATTCTTGTCCTTATATGTTTTAAAAGGTTTGGAGTTGTCATCTAGTAATTTGATCAATAAAAACCCTAATTGATATTCAAAGTTTAGGTAAGAGAATTGGTTGTGTATAAGAAAAACAAAATCACCCCTAATATACTATGCTGAGGTTAAACTACATTGTCTATTTGTCTGATTGTTTCTAAGGTCTGATTGTGTTTTACTATCCATTTGTTTGTTTTATTGATTAAAGTGAATTCATCTCAATAAGATGAATCATTGCTTCATGTTAAACCTGTAATTCTAAAGTCAAATAATATTTTTATTATGTTTTTGTTTATGTTTCTTTTGATATTTAGAACACATGTTACATATAAATTTATAACTTTTAAATATTAAAATTTTTTTTGGTGTTTTTAAAATTCTGGCCAAATTGAAATGGATATTTACAAACTAGTTATAAAATCCATTAATTGATTTTTCTTAAAAGAAAATGAAGATTTTTTTTTATTCTACAAAAATATGCATAATTAGACTTTGTCCATATGCAATTCACAACATAAATCTATTTTTTGTTGTTTTTATATTTTTAAAAATTGATTTATGTAATATCATAAAAATATCTTACATATAAGTTCACAATTCTAAATATTAAATATAAAAGGATAAAGATGGTAACAAATAGGAGTCCAAAATTAGTCATTAAAAATATGAAAATTAATTAAAATTAAATTAAAGTTGTGTTTGGCAAAACACAAAGAAAAACAGAAAATAAGACTATAAGAAAGGTATTAGAGCATGTTTGTCAAACATGCCCTTAGCTAAAAAAACCACCGACTTAAAAATCACCTTAATAAAGTGTTTGCTAAAAATACCTTCACAACTCAAAAATGCATTTTTTCTTTAATAGATTTTGATTTTTCCAAACATGGCCTTAAGCATTGAAAGGCTTAACCCGGTCACATGGATTGAACTTCCTAGCCTAACCCAAAACCTATAAGCACAGCCCACAATCAACATAGGAATTGTAAAAATCAAATAATAGTTCAAGTTTGAATATCCTCAAGAACATAAAAAGCATTGCATGAATGTAATAAATAAATCAAAGTTAAAGATGTTTTTCTAACAACATGATGAAAAGACAATTTTAATCAATATGAGACATCACACACACTAATAACTTTTTAAATTCAATATTAATTAATCTTTAAAAAACCCAAATTATCTTTTATTGTTTTAGAATTAACAAAATAAATCCTTGTGAAAAGACCAAAATACTCTTGGACAAATGACTTATTTGTTCTTGATTTCAAGAGTAAAGTTGATTTTTTACTGTTTTTCTAAAAATAAAAAGACAAAAACACCCTTAATCAACAATACATATTTTTTTTTACTGTAGGAGTAATTTTATCATTTTATTGTTTTGAAAACTTTGAAAAAAATGCATGTCCCGGTAAATTTTTTAATGACTAATAAATTATATAAAAAAACTGAATTACCCTTAAATGTAAGACAACTCTTTTTTTCTTTGAAGGTAAAAAAATAATTTCACAGATTAGTTTTATCGTGTCTGGAATTTTGCGATGCCTTTTAGAGTTTTTGTTAAACTTGAAAAAATATCCTTTTTAAAAAATTTTCAAGTCAAACACATAACCAAGACAAACATAGCGTGAAAGTTTGGATCGGCAGAGGGTCCGGAAGAGAATTGAGAAATAGAGGCGCAAATCTGAAAATAACAACATTTACCCACAGCGGTCGAGAAAGAAAAGAAAAGAAAAGAAAAGAAAAAATCCCTATCCTCCCTCCCCTGGTTAGGACCATCAAAACCAAGCTTGATTCTGGGACACGCAAATCATACAGAAAAACAATTTAGCACTGTCTTTCAACATCAGAAAGAAATCTGTCCAACAAAAAGTTCCCATGGGAGGCCACGGCGCTGTAGAGGTAGCGAAGACGGTCATCGAGGTGGCTGACGTGGCATGGAAAGCGATGGAATTCACCCAGCACCACCACCTCCACGAAAATCACCAGCATGAACCCGTCAACGACACCAAAAATAAACCAGTGGGTGAAAAACTGGAGTCTTTAAGATCGGAGAATAAGCGTTTGAGGAATTTGCTTGAGCAAAATTTGAAACTACTCCAAAATCTAGCTGAATCGCCTTGCTTATTACACGAGTGCCCTACTCACGTATGTAGTTTCCCTTCTATGCGAGAATCTGGTGCCATTTATCTGGCATCCATAACAAGCATTATTTATAAAAAAATTCTTTTTTTTGTTAAATTTAAAAACTTTATCATGGAATCTGTGCTAAATTTTATGGGTCTTTGTTGTTTTTCGAAAAATTGCAGCTGTACAGCCATCTAGTAGCTACTGTGGATTCTGAGAATTTCTTGACTAAACTTAAATCCCTCCAGCAGGCTTCAATTAACGAAACTGGCTTTCAGTTCCCTTTTAAAGAGGCTACAAGTTTGTTAATTTCTTACATGGTTGTCGATTTTAGCTTTATAGTATGGTAGTTTCTTTGGTGTTCATTTGGGTTTGATTTTTTTATTAGGGGATGATATGCAATTAGTTGAGGTTCTAATCAGTGTTGATAACAAAGAACCTAGTCGGTGGGTTTGGGTAACAGAAGACATGGTTCCTAGCAATACTGAAGAGCGGAGTGGTATTGATGATGAGAACTATGTGGTTGTTACTGAGGAGAATGTGGTGGACGGGGTTGCTTACTTCATGGCTAAATGCCTTGTAGCAAACCCGAAGGCACAGGTGATTTTTAACTGTGTTTGTTAAGATGGATTGATAATGGTTGATGCTTGATATAATTTATGTAACATGATTTCCTATGTTGTAACTGCAGAAATTGACGCCAGAGGAGCTGCAGAAAAGTAAGTTGTAATGGAACTTGAATGTTTTTGTGCTTCTGATTTTTAAGCCAAAAACCTGATTTTGTGCGTATAGCTATTTTGAGATAACTACTAACCCAGTGTTGCGAAAACTTGACTTTTACTTTTATTTCTCAACAATTCATTCTTTTCCTCGCCTATTGAATAGCTATTTGTGCAAGGACTTCAGTAGAGCCACCTTCTTTCTTAATTTATGCTTCAATGAAGTATACTAGTGCTGTGAATCTATGTTGTTACGTGTTTTGTTCTTTGTTATGGTGAAATTCAAATGTGTTTGAAATAGCAAACCATGTTCTGAATCTGATGACTAGCATATCAAATTTTCTTGGATATGTTCCCTTTTCTGCGTAATATATAGTGAAGGAATGTGAGTTTCTTATGAATTAAGTGTTACTCAATTTCACGAGGTTGGCAACTTGCAGTTCTGGCAAAAGCTTTGGGTGGTGTGAGCAGATTGGAAAAGGTGTTTGATATCTGGCATGCTGGGACCATGTTTTATACCCTGGGAACCTGGGGGCTTGCTTTGGCAGGGTGAGTATTTCACAATCTAGTAATATCTTAGTTTGCAATTCTAGGAATTCAGATTCCAGGTTGAAGAGAAAAATGTGCTACGTTGTTTGATAGAAGTAGGTCTCAACTTCATTTTTACTTCTAAATAATGATTTTTCAATCTTTTTTTCCTGCTATCATTTCTGGGTTAAGTAAAATATATTCCTTATTCGACTGGTTGAGAAAAATTAGTTTGGGAATTGAAGTGGATGAACCTTTATTATGCCCCTTGGATAGGCTTGAAATGCCTCAGACTGACTGGGGTCTGCATTATTGATGCTAATCCACCTAAATACATGCTGTTTTAACCTAACTAGGAAGAGATTAAAATACTAAGATCTACCAGAAGCTTTGTGGATGGCCTCCCAAATCACATCTGTTTAGAATTAGCAGGGGATTCGAGCTGCTTCTTGTCAAATTTTGTTTTGCTTCTGACACATGTTCTGGATGCAGGTTGTATCGTAGTCGATCTGTATTGAGGCTTGCTGCAAAGGGCATTCACGCCACCGGCAAAGTTGTTCTAAAGGCTCTCTAAAGATGGCCGTTCCAATCTGAATGAACAAAGTGAATTGTAATTGGTGTGGATTTTTTGGGACCTTCGAGTGTCTCAGCTGTGTGCAAAATGAAAAACACCATGATTCTTTTCACCTTTTATCTTCCTTGCTTCTATAACTGTAAATATTTGTAAATAACATTGGCTTTCTGTTCAGTGACAGTGATTGAAGGATCAATTTCTTTTGCTTACACATACGAGTTCCAACTGTGTGTGTAGGCAATTTGCGGGAAAATAGAACTTTAATTTAGTAGGGGAATAGGATTGTATTGCGGCTTTCATGTGATTTAACTTCGCAGAATTTGATAGTTGAATTGAATTCATTCAAAAGACTTAGGTTTTGTGATGAGTGGTTTATTCTTATAACTTTTTATATGGAATTGATGGTTCTAACTATGATATTGTATAAAATTCAATAGTCGAGTTTATATTTTATTTAAAAAATTGAAATTTTGTAATGAGTGGTTTATTCTTAATTTTACGCATATATAAGCCATTCTTTCATTTTTTTATTTATTTCATGGAAGATTGTTGGTGTAAAAGCCCACTAATTTTTTTATTTATTGAGATGGTTTTGGTGGTTGTAACAAAATCCTGGCCAAAAATCTTATATGGCGAGAGTTGGAATAAAATTTTAGAAATAAAATGGCTTAAAATTTGAAAGAGTTAAAAAATTATGCGAGGGGTGAATTGAAAGAAGCAGTCTACGCTGCCACGCTTATCTCCCTCGTCCATCTTTGGATTCGGCTTATTTTAGGATATGTTGTTCTCTTGGCCTCTGTATTCTCACGATTTGGATCTTTATTTATTTATTTATTTTTAGAAAAACAGCCCTCGGAAGTTTTCTGAAAAAACACTGTGTAGGGCAGTTAATGTCGCCAGATATTTTCTCCTTCTTCCATCGTTCGATTACACTGAAATTAGAAAATGTAGCGCGCCTATATGTCCTCTTGAGGCTCAGATACTTTGGAAAGACATTAACTCATCGTGAACAAAATGCTGCCAATTTCATATCAATTTAGCTTATTTTGTTGGGAGTTATTACCATTTGAACTTGCTGATAATTTTTGTGTATTTTTGTAACTCATCTAGTTGTTATTTGGGCTACTATTTCAACTCCATTGTTGTGTAATGTTACTCTAACATTCAAAGCTACTATTTTTATTTGAGTTAGAGGGTGGTAAGCCCTTTCGTGATCATTGATTGTGTAGTTTTTACTTGTATTTAGTTTTGAAATTGTTAGCATGTTGTAAATGTTGAGTGAGGCTTGATGAAAGTGTTGATGAATGAATTGATGATAATATAGTATTTGAATGTGTAAAAACGTAGCCGATAACAATTCAATTTATGTTTGAATGTATTTTGAAAGTGTGATTTTTTTTTATAATAGGGTGTTTAAATTATGATTGAATGTTGTATGGTACACCAATAAACAATGGGTCAAGTTTCAATTTGATGAATTACGTGACAATTTCATTTATGTTATTTTAAGGTTTTATTTAGTGTGAATTAAGTTAAAGTTTTTTATAATTAAGGCTTGAATTTGAATTTGGATGGTTTAATGATGTTTAAAGTTATGTGAATGGATTGAGTGATGAGTTAATTGAGTGAATTAAAAAGAGAGAATTTATCCTTTTATTTCTTTAGGATTTTGGCAATGTGAAAATAAGTAAATAAAGGAAGAAAGGAATTGTTGTTGTGGAATCTTGGTTGTAATTTATTAGTGTAACCAATTGAAGATTGGGTAATGGATTAATTAAGAAAAAAAGAAAGAAAATATACCTCTCACTTATATTAACCTATTCGACCAAAATAGGTATTTTTGGAGGAATAATTAGTTGATAAAATTGATATTTATTTATTAATGTGGTATTGTTGTTGAGAAGTTTAAATTATGATACATATGTTAATTGAAAGAATTTCAAAGAAGATTCCCACCTTTTTGCTTTGGATGTTTCAGCCATATATGGTGAAAATTCATTCTAGATTGATTATTGACCCACGGCTAAGAGAAGGTTAGCTAAAAATTAAAGAAAATATGTAATTTATTTAAATTAAGAAAATTAATCGAGGTGGTTAATTAATAGAATAAATTGTTTTTGAAAGATAAGTTATTGTATGAGAAATTGATGGTGGATTATTGATACAGGAGAGGTTGTCGAGGGAGTATTGAAACAGGATCCTGCGTATTGTGCCCAGACTTCATATAGATGCTCAACACCTTTCTATTTAAACTCTATTTAGAATTGTTAAAATACATGTTAGATAAATTTCTCGTACTTTATAGTTGTATAATTATTTTATTTGCGTATTGATTAATTTTTCCTATGTGATGAAACTGGTGGGAGATGACCAGTTTACCCTGTGTGATGGGATTGATGCCTTGTTCTGGGTTGAGTTAATCAGTCTGTCCCATATAATGGAACTGGTGGGAGATGAACAATTTATCCTATGTGATGGGACTGATATCCTGTTTTAGGTTGAGATGACATGTTTTTCCTGTGTGACGGGACTGGTGCGAGATGAACATGTTGTCCTGTGTGACGAGACCGGTGCCCTGTTCTGGGTTGAGATGACCTATTTGCCTTGTGTGATAGGAACGGTGCCCTGTTATAAGCTGAGTTAACATGTTTCCCCTATGTGATAAGACTGGTGCGAGATGACTAGTTTGCCTTGTGTTATGGGACCAATGCCCTCTTTTGGGCTAAGTTGACCTGTTTGCCCTGTGTGATGGACCAGTACCTTGTTTTGGGCGGTTGGATTAATGAATTCCTTGGTTTTTAGGAATGTGTTCAAGTTTGGGCGATGAGTGTTGGAACTCGAATTGGAGATTGCTAAATAAGGTTGAGTTGTAAGAATTCTTCTTGTTCATGAAGAAAATAAATTAAGTTGGTATTTGTTATACTATCACTTTATTTGTCATGCAATTAATTTACCTTAATATTAAATTAATTTTTAAGTTTGGCATCACCTAACAGACTTAGTAGATTTGAGACCTTATTTTTTTGTATAAGACTAATACATGTAATTATGATAACATTAACATGTAACTTTAAAAAGGAATATAATTGTAAATTTTATTTCATTCTTTTGTCATGCCTTATGGTATTTTATTTGAATTGTTAAAATCATGAAATGAAGGAATTTAAATATTATGATGGATTTAATTTAGACACTTTTATAAATAAAATAACTTATTAATATATTGAATTTAATCTAGTTACATATATTTTATTTGAGGTAGCATTAAATTTCTATTATATCATTTTAATTATTTGGATTAGAAACGAGTTCTATATGTGGTTGTATGTTTTTTTAAAAAGTATATCATCTAAATTTTGACATGTATGAAAAATTTCACGATGTTATAGTTGGTTCTAACAAACTAGGGGTGTTGAAGTATTTGGAAATGAAGTTATGATTTAGATAGTGTTTGATATTATAAGAAGAGTTTTTTTTCAAAATAATATATTAAAATAATATTTTATTATATTTTTAAATTTATTTTTAATATTAAAACATATCAAAATAATTCAAAAATATATAAAAATAAATTGATTTTAAGAAAAAAAAAACTTAGAATTTTTTAAAACACACGGTAAACCAAAGAAATAAACACATCCTTAATAGGTGATGCCCTTTCTTAACCAACGTCAATTTAACCGAAAAAGAAGAAGTAGACAATATTTTAAATCAATGTATTCTCATTCAACTAGATGGAAACTGAACTTTTTACTCACACACACACACACACACACACACACACACATATATATATATATAGAGAGAGAGAGAGAGAGAGTCTAGAATCCAAAATATGCATCAGCTGAAATCTGAAAATTAGAGGCAATAGCGAACAAAACTGGACCTGTTTATGATGCTCAGACCACAGAATGCTAACCGTCTCTTTTTTGGGTAGAATAGCTGCATGGTTCAGTTTTGCAAGGAGAAGCAATGGCGCTGTTTGAGGCAGTTACCATGGCCGAGCTTTTGCCCCAAGGTCGGTGATCATGGAGTGTGGCTCTAAGATACTGGTGGCGACTGTATATAAGCCTGGAGGGATTATCGAACGGGATATTGATGCTTACACGGAAGATATCAAGACCGCGCTCACACTATTGGAATCTACAGCAGTCTATCAACATGCACAAGGAAAACATAAAACACATCAAGGCTGCAAAGAAAGGCAAGCCTGCAGAAGAACCAACGTCTATAGAAGACTAGAGATCATCCATTCTGTTTTTATTCTGTTTTCTTTGTATATATGTAATTGCAGTTACAAAGTTAGTTGTAACTGTTAAGTTAGTTGAGAAAGTTAGTTGAGAATATGTGTATATGTATATGTATTCATGTACTCTGAGAAGCATAAGAGAATATAAAGAAAAATGCTGCATGCAGATTGTTCAGACGTATAGAATTCTTCTTCTTCCTTCCAAGAATTCATTCCCTTCTGTTTTCTCTTTTCTACTTTTTCACATTCTTTGCCCAGATTTTTTCACACACGCCAGCCTAGTGAATCTGTTTTGTTTATTCATGGGTTGCAGATTGGCTGGCCGGAGCTATTAGGAGGCAAACCTGCCCGTCTGATTGGGTGTTAATTCTCCTTGTTCCTTGTTAAATCTGGTTTTAACTGACTTTAATGATCTCTGATATCATCGTTTTTTTGGTGTTAAAAGAGGTATGAATTGTGTATATATTTTCATATTTTTTCTAGGTCTACTCTATTCTCCAGGCCCCTTTTCCTTTACTGTTTCATAAGTCATGAGGGGGCTTCTATAAGGTTTGACCCTTGCTCCCGTCAAGGAATCCATCTTCTTAAAGGATGAAACTACATCTTTCTATACGGTTGGAATTATTAGTTTCTTACATGGCAGAAAAATAGTCTACTCTATTCTCATGATTTTTCTAGTAAAAAAATTTAAATCATATAGAAATTAATTTGATATGATTTATTCAACTTAATATGTTAAAAAATAATCTGAAATACCTATAAAAATATAATTTGACTTAATATAAATATTCAAGATGATATTTTTTATATATAAATTTCAAGATAAAAACATGTTGGATCAATCCGGGTTAACTTGTCAATTTGCATGTTAGTTAATGAGACCATAATAATGCATAGAAAATAAGTCAAAATAAATTATAAATTTTAATTTCCAATAACTTCAATGTTGAATGATGAAATTGTTTTTTAAAAAATTTGACTCAAGTCAACCTGCCAAACCCGCAACTTGATTATGAGACTGAGGTTTTCTATTAGAAAACAAATTGAAATAAATAATAAAATTTAATTCTCAATCATATAGGTATTGAAAGATGAAATTAAAAAAAAACATGAAAAACAACTTGAGTTAATCTGAGTTAATCAGCCAAACTTGTAATCCGATTCATGAGATGGGGATAACCTCGTAGAAAAAAACCAAAACAAATCACAAAATCTAATTTTCAATCAACTCAATATTAAAAAATGAATTTGAGGGAAAAAAAACTGGTAAGAAAAAGAAAAAACTTGACATAACTCATTAAACCCACAGTTCAAATCATGAGATTGAGGTAGCCTCGTAAAAAGTAAATTGAAAAAAATTATGAAACTTAATTCCTAGTAAACATAATATTGAAGAATATAATTGAAAATGAACAAAAAAAAAAACATAAATTGAAAAAAAAATTATGGTGAATAATATTTTTATGAGCAGAGGTACATTAAAATCCCTTTCTTTTTTTGTCTTTCTGCTAATTAGTTTTGAAGCCCGAGTTACCTTGTCGGATCATTTTTTTAATTGGTTTCATTTATTTTTCTTAGTATTAAGGGTGGTAAATCAGTATATTCAACAATATTTTGATGCATGAAACAAAGTTGACAATGTCTTCTCTGGAAGTCATTCTGGATTTTTAACTGGTTTCACTGCCAGCTAGATTTTTAAGTTCTGAAGAGTTTTCAGCAATGTTTTATAATAGATTTATTTATGAATAATGCTAGTCATCAATAAAATATAATAATAAAAATTCTAAAAATACACAAATTATTAGACCATTATCTTAAAATAGAATCAATCGGCTTTATAGATCCCGCTATCCAAAAACTCATGTGCACTCTTAAAGTTTTTTTTTTTTTTTTAATCATATTTTCTGAATGTTTAACATTATTTTAAATTTATCTATATGCTATATGTCTTTTATGAAAAATAAACGTGAACTTTTAGGAGGCTAAAAATACTAAACTTGCCAACCATAAATTTTACTGCAACCAAGCTTGAGAACTCTAAATAAATTTTAAGGGTTTTCATTAACAAGATCGAACAGAACTGTTATGTAAAGTGCATAACGAGGGAAATACCATAGAGCTCTGGATAATTTAAGCAAAGAATGTGTCGCAAAAGAACTGCCCATGCCTCGACTTGCAGTACATAATACAGCGAATGAGTAGATGAAAAATACCAGCCAGGCACAGAGACAGCCCACATTTGCCCGCATCCATAAATCAGTTCATGTGGTAGAAATAAAAATTAACAAGGTTACATACAACATAGAATTGCGATCCTAGACAGGCAAACCACACCAACCGAAGCCATCTAGACAGGCAGTTCATGGCAAAACTACAATGGAATGGAGGTCATGGCAAACAAGAGTAGCACAGCTGCGATCATGATAGTGGCTGATGGATTGACTGAAAAAGAAAAAGAAATACTTCCAACTGGGCCACTTGCCGGAGGTAATCCAGGAAGCGATCCAGTTGCTGGCACAACTTCGGTCTTGGGTGTGGGTGTTGGTGTACTAGAACCATCTGACTGAGGTGCAGGTGCTGGAGCAAAAGTTGAATCCCTGATCACTGTGGTGGGTGGTACTACCAGGGGAGGAAATTGTTGTGGCCCTACAATATTTTTTAACATGAAGCCAAACCAGGTTAAGAGTACCAAAAAAATGAATAGCAGAATAAAACTTTGTGGATTGATTCAATTGACAGCACCACATAATACAATAGCAAATTTGTTGAATTCCGACTTTTTTACATCTCAAGTCTCAAAGTTGTGCTCATCATGTTGATGGATTAGCACATCTGGCCAGTAAGCGGTACTGTGCTAAGAGAATTCATCTAGAATTGCTAAGATGTTTTTCCAGGCAAAATACTAATGATACCTGTATAAAGATCTACATTCTGACTCGTTAAGATGCATGCTCAATATCACATCATCAAACACAAAGCAATCCCATTTGGATGAAAGGAAAAATAGAGCAGCCAGTTACTTAACATCCAACCAGTCACTTGAAAGAAAAGTAAAATTTTACCAAAAATATTGAACGTTCCATATCCCAAAAGAATCTCATGCCCCCAAGAGTGATCAATTTCAATTTCCCATAAATGAATATCATTTATCAAACTTTTACCTGGACATCGAGGTTGGAGATATGTTGACAGCCTGCATGGAGATAAATAAGACAACCAAAAGGGTTCAGCCATCAGGAAGCAATGACACTACGCAAGGAATATGCTTGAGAAACTACTAAAGAATTAGCACAAGTAAGAAGAGTAGCATACGTGGTCATAATAGTGCCATTGACATATCCACCATAGCTGCAAGAAGTTACATTACACCCAGCACTACTCTGCTGCACCGTAACATTCCCAAGCATGAGATTGCTATTCCTACATTGCATGCTCGAACAAGAAACTGCCAATGAAGCAGGCATGCAGTACAAACTACACCGACACCCACAACAAAGCAAATTAGCACCATACCGTATAAGGTGAAAAGGCCAGTTGCAGTTCAAGAATATCAACAGTAAAGTCAATGAAACGGAAGGCAGTGAGCAAAGTGTTCAATTACTTGAGGTTTCCAGGTCCACAACTGCATTGGACACAGTGACTTGCAGAAATAGCGTAGCTCCCATTTGGCACAATCAAACCAAAATCAGAAGCATATCTTGGAAACTTGGAGGCACAAGCTGCAATGCAAGAAATAAAGTAGCACTCCTTATCCATGTCATTGACATGAACAATACTATCACTTATAAAATAAACTATTATTGAAAACAAACGCAGCTGTGAATTTGGGCACAAATTGAAGAGAAAAAAAAAGCAGTGTCATTATGACATCGCGCATTTTCTTTTACCACAGTAACCAAATGGATTCAAAATATGCTGATGTAACTACATTTTAGAAGAATTGAATGAAATCCAACAGCTACAAGATCACTAGATTAGCTAACACATACAAACAAAATAATCACCTCCGAATAAAACCCACAAAGGAAAGTGACAATAACACATAACTCTATTTACTAAGCCCCGGTATATGTTACCTGGCAATGGCACAGCAAGAATATCACCAGCCTTAATTGCAGGACTCCCCATAGCATTAACATTCATCAAATCAGTAAGTGTAGTTTCATACCGCGCAGCAATGGCAGCCAGAGTATCCACCTCCTTGACAACATAAGACAAATAAATAGCAGGCAACGAATTGTCCGTCCCATTAAAACAAGTACAAGGCAAAGGAACAACAAGGCTCTGCCCAACATCAAGCACTGAAGGATCATCAATGGAATTCGCCTCCTTTATCTGGTCCGCAGAAACCAAACCTGCATAGATTGAGTCTGCAATGGAAGATAATGTATCTGAAGGCCTTGTTTTGTAGTGGGTCGAGACGGATTTGCGGATTCCATCAACACATGAGCAAGTGATGGGGATTTTGAGGAAGAGTTGTGAAGGGAGGATGTGGTTTTCGACATCTGGGTAAGAGATGTCGATGGCGTTGGTTGTGAGGAGAGCTATTGGGTCAATTTGGAAGAGGGAGGCCACTTCTGAGACTTTGAGGTCTGTGTAGAGTGTGTAGGCAAGAAGAGCATTGCAGGAATCTGAGTTGGTGCAAGGCTCAATGGTGGATTTGGAGGTCACTAAAGCTACTGCATTGATGAAAATCAAGATAAAGGTTACGGATTTTGTGTTTGGCATCTTGGGGTTTTAGGTGTTTGCTCTGTTTTTCAAAATTTTCACCAAAAGAAGAGGATTGTAGAGCGGAAATGATGAAACGGGCAACAGCAAAGTTTTCTTTTTAAAAGAGAAAAAATCGTATGGTTTATGAAAAAAAGGTTCAGGTGACAAGTTTTTCAGGGTTTTGGGGTTAGAGGTGAAGGGGAGTCTCGAATCACAAAAGGAAGAAGTTTTCTAGCTCTGGATTGGTACCGGAAGAGAATGTGATTTGGTTTGAGGTGACTGGATTGCTCTGCTTACGCTGCTACTCTCTAAAATCTAAGCCCAAAAGGAATTTATGTACATTGAGAGTTGGAGTTAGGATTTGATGCAAAAGACTGAATTTTGGCTCCGTACTGGGAGAATTAGTCGTTGGTTGCAGGGTTTTAGGGTTTGTGTTTCTACTCTACTTTTCTCTAATATCCAAGAACAGAAAATATGCGTGAGAGAGAGAGACAGTAGAAAAGGAGTGTTTTCTTTTTGAAACAGCAGAGAGAGAGCAAAGAGAGGAAGGCATGTGTGTTGGATAGAGGAGCATACAGAAGCAAGATTTCTCGATCCTCGAGTCGCATACGAAGCTCTCATTGGACTAATTTGTCCTTCTCATGACGCTCCATTTCATAATTATAAGACCTTTGTCTTGTTCGAATTGTGGTTTGATCAGGTAAGGTGAACTTATATATTAGAAAATCAATCTATTTTTTTTATTAAAATAATATTATTTTTATTTAAAATAAAATTCGAGTTAGATCAAGTTTTTATAGGTTATAAATTGACTTACGATGTCTAGATTTTATAAGTATGTCCATTCTTCTTTGATTATTATTTTTTTACTGGGTCTGATTGAGAAGGGTTTTTTCATTTTGATAAAAAAAAATTTATCAGTATGATTTAAAATTATTCCCACTTCAAATATTTATTTAATTAATATTTTTTATCAGTTTTTCCCATTTTCCCAGTTTCACTCTATTATAATTTTAATTAGATTTTTTTATATCAAATTATCTATTTGTTTTTAATCCATGTCGTTATTATGGGGAGATAACTGTTGAATGAAAAACTAATTAATCAAACAGATGGGTAATTTTTTTTCTTTTGTAGCCTGTACTTTTAGCTCCTTTTGGACTGGAGTTGAATGGGGGCTAATCGGTAATTCTGCAGTTTGCTTTTTAGATTTGGAGGCATCCGAGTGAACCCCACTTAAAAAATTGTAATTCGGTTTCTTTTCAGACATGCAGGTAAGGAATTTCTGTTAATTTTCTTGCTGGTTTGTACAAGGTATTATCTTTATGGTTCGCACGCGACCCACCTGCGCGTGTGATTATTATTTCTGGTTGGTTTGGTAAGTAGAAAGGGGGTCAAGGCCCGTTGAACCAACCCGCAGTTTAACGCCATCTATCAAACCAATTCTCAAGTCCTCAGCGATGGATTTAACTAAGCCCGTTTAGTATTCCATTCTAGATGAAAGTTAGCAGAATTTGAATTTTTTAAAATTATTATTATTTTATTTTATTTTGATGTTTGATATAAAAAATAATTTTTTAAAAATAAAAAATATAATATTTTAATATATTTTTGAGTAAAATATTTTAAAAAATAATTGTTAAACATTTTTTAACTAGCTAGGCTTTAATAATTGATTCACTTATTTGCATTTACCAAGTATTATTAACTACATTTTTAAAATAAAATAAAACATCCTTGGTTTTTTCTAAGAAATATTTTTAAGTTTATCTCTTAGATTTAGTCAAAAAAGAAAATTATCCATAGCAGGCTCAGAATTTTGTGAGATTTTTTTTTTAATTTTTAGCTAAGTTTGTTCCACTTAAAATATACTTTGATGAAATATTTTTCCTCGTTAGTTTACTTAGGAAGACTCGACACTTATAAAATATTTTGCAATCAAAGATAAGATAAGATCAAAATAATGAAAAAACAACTCACGATTCCCAAAAGATGGAAATATTTTATAATACTAATCTTATTAAACAATATTGTGATAGAGATTAATTTTTAAAATATTTTTTTATCTAAAAATATATTAAAAAAATATTTTTAAAATCAACACATCAAAATAATCAAAAAATATATATAAAATAATTTTTTAAAAAACCATTTTTTTCTAAACAACTTTTGGAATTCATTTCCAAACACTACCACATATGACATTTTTTTTCAACATGTATTTTTAACAAATAATTAATTCCCAAGTGATTTTTATCCAGATAACTAGACAATAAAAAAAGAAAATATATATTTTATTAAATTTTTCTTATGCAAACTATTTTTTCAAGACAAGTTATTTTATATAAAACAAACGACCTAATGATGATTTTAATATATTCTATCCGGTGGTAGTTGTACGAGCCCAAATGCTCAGAGCAGGAGAAACTAAAGATTTACATAAAAGAGTCCGGGCCTATACTACCAAGCCCATGTGGCTTGAAGGATCCCACAACCCAGGAGACGTACACGTGTGTGTTTTAACTGTGATTGTGATTTTAAAAAAAATTAGAAATAATATTTAACTGTGGTTTAAAAAAGTACGTATTTAATTAAAACTCACGTGATATTAATTTCTTCATGTAAAAATAAATAAAATGTATTTTATTTTATTTTTTATAAAATTAATATTTAAAATACAATTATAATTATGCACAATATAAAATATAAAAACTATTGATACAAAGCAAAGCTATTAGAGTTAAAAATTTACCAGTGACAGTTAAGATTTCGCTGGCAAGTAAAAATCTTTTTCCCCACGCAACGAAGGAATATAGGAACGCCTCTCTCTTGGATTGTGGTTTAGTGGAGCAGTTGGGCCCCACAAACACGAGAAAGTTCCTCTCCAAACACGCACGCGCACACACGCTCCAAACAATTTCCAAGTTCCTCCTGCTGCCATACACAGTATGAGCCCGTTTTATTCTGTTTGGTTAAGAAAAAAATCGATATATTGTTCGTTGGGCTCCATTTAATTTTTGCGTTAGAAACGCAGAAAAAAACAGCGATTTTTTAATTTTTTTTCATTGTTCATGTTTTCATGTGAACAATACAATTGACTTGCCTGCGTTACTAGAAACGCAGAAATAATGTGTTATATTTTTTAATATTTATTTTTTTTAAAAAATTAATTTAGAGTGAATTTTATACCTAATAATATTATGAAATTGTAGTTTTTGTCAGATGTATTTCGTACGTAATAAAATTATAAATGGTTTCATGAAATAATAAAAAATATTTTATATAAAATATTATTTATTTCATGATATAATAACAATAGTTAAATCCACAATATTTAAATTAAAAAACATCAATATTAATATATATTTTTAAAAATTATTTTATAATCTCAATTTCAAAAGTATTCTTAACCAAACATATTAAACTATTTTTTCTTTAACCTCAATTTCAACCACAGTTTTAACCAAACACCTATTTTTCAAACCAACCTCAACTAAAAATATTTTTTATAAAATAATTTTTTTAAAATCATAATCACTACAGCTATCGCAATATCAAACACACTCGCATCCAAATAGCTAAAATCTCGCGCCAATTACGATTGACAAATACTACTCGTATCCAAGGTCACTAATGGACTGACGTAAACACGGGTTCAGCGGGGTACATGTAAAAGAAAAATGAAATTTTTAGAAATGTTCGTTTAGTTTCTGAATTTTTTGAAAAAATTATTTTAATATATAAATTTCATTTTCTTTACAAATTATTCTTTATTGTAAAAAGTTTTGATTTTCACATATTTATTAATTACAATCTAATCTCTTATTAAAAATATTTTTCAATTATATATATTTCTTATTTCTGAAAATAACTAAAATTAATTAAATAATCTAAATGTGTTTGAGGACAAGGGAAGTGTTAAACGAGTTTAAGTGGATATCTATTTAAAAATAAATAAATCAACAATAGATAAAATAGGACTTATATCTATGGTGAAAGTAACTGTTTGATATTGTATTTTTACTTGTATTTAAGAGTATTTTAAAAGAATATATTTTTAAAAAAATTATCAAATTGATATTTTTTCAATATTTTTTAATGATTTTAATATACTTATATAAAAAATAATAATTTTTTATATATTTTTTTTAAAGTAAAAAAAACTTTTATAAATCACCTTCCATCACAATAACAAATACCATGTGAATTCATACCCACCTATTGGCCACAGGTTTATTTGATTTAAGAACGGCTATTTTCATATAATTTTAGGCGGGAGAGTTTAAATTCCTGAACCTGGAAAAGAAAAGAGAATGAAAAAACTAATGTAACAGTCTCCAATTGCAGATGGAATCGCTAAATAAGGCAGTAAACAAAGACTCCATACTGGTGGCATACTTGCGCGGCGGCGTCGGATCTCCAATGAAATCACCAGGCGGCGACAGATTCTCTCGCAATTACCAGCGCAGAAGCAGCGGGAGTTCCAGATCGCCGTTATCGCCGCTTGAGAATATAAAGACACCGATGGTGGAGGAAGACGAAGTTTTAGTGATGGATGGAGTTCTGGTTTCGCCGCTAGTCGGAAGTGGATCATCATGCAATTCTTCCTCTTCTTTTTCGGGAAAGAGCGTGTATAAGAAGGAACTTCGCAGAGCTTGGGAGGATCTTGGACACTGCCGCTATGCAACCGTCAGGTCTCTTTCTCACGCACTCTCTTTATCAGTTTAGGAAGGACCGCTTGATTTTCAGCGATGGAAGTTTGGAATGACATAGTCAAGTTTATACTAGAACTCATCTAGCTAGATTCTTATAGCATTCAAAATCTGGCTCATGGAAACTTGTACCTGAAAATACACCTCTTCTTTTGGTAAGGAGACGAATTTGCTCATGAACAACGGTATGAAAACAAGAGAAACTAGAGGTTTAAATTATTTTCGGTTGGATCCTGAGAGAGTTTTGCGGAAAAGCTGCTGATTCTAGGCAACTAGGAGATCATTTTTCTTGAGCCTGCATTGTTTCAAGCCCCTGACGGTACTGGTTCTGTTGGAATTCCATTTTGGACTATGCATGCCTCTAGACTTATTAGCATTCCGCCACCACTACAGAAGTTCATTTTATTTTCATAATGCACCACTGAAGAGCTTTGTTATGTGATGATTTTCAACTGAGTGAGGTGCATGCAAGCACTCATGATTTGTTTTACACAGTGGCTCTTCATTTATGTTTGCCCTAACTTTACAATTATTCAACCCTGGTTGGCTAGATTAGTAGAGATTGTACAACTCAAACTGACAAAGAGAGAAACAAACAAAATTTGGTGTTGAGTGAATCAGTTACATTGACCTTGTGCCTATAAACATGTGTTTTAAGCCACTTTGGTCACTTGTGTCCCCCTCTTAATCGTTTCTCAAACATTCGATAATTCTTCTCATGTATTGCATTTTCTTATATCAAACTTTTTTTTTTGACACCCATGTCCAGTCGGAGTGAAAATTCTATACAGCAGTTCAGTCAGTGTTATGTTTGCTTTTGTACAATATATTATTGAGCTTCTTAATTATCTAAAAATATGCGTTGTGTTTGTTCATTCATCTTCTATATATGTAAATCTCCAGTATATGCATGCCATCAACAGAAGAGATTCCTCTTCTTTATGCTACTTGGATGAAACTAATGCATGACTTCTAATGTTTATACTCACTTGCAAATGATACCATTTCTGCAGATCATTCTCTGCCATGATAGCTTTTAAGAATCAAATTTACTATGTGTGGGTTCCAAAATGTTTAGGTCTTGAGTGGCTAGCTGCTGCTTAGTAACCTTTCAATTGCTAGCTGCTGCTTAGGGAGTCTTAAAATGCCTTCACCTTAAACTGGAATTGCCCGGCTATGACCGGAAAGATTTTTTATTTGGTTTGCCTGCTAACCCTGCCCATGGTTGGCTGGTCATGACATACCAATGACTATTTTTTGGCCATGCACTATTAGTCATACGGGAACCCTACACTAGCACTCCCGCGAGATTCTAGATTATTGCTGCTCTCTGTTTTAAATCTAATATGTTGATTGTGTACAATTGTCATTCGCTGTGATGCAAGCACTGCTCTTCTAGTTCTCTGGTCAATTGATAAGAATATTTGTTAAATGCAGTTCGCACATGGAAAAGATGAGTTTCATCCATCTGGTTTCTCCATCAAGAACAAAGAATTGGTAATTATAATGCCTTGAATTTCAGTTATAGATAACCTTCGTACTGAATTTGGAAGAAATCAACGGCTAATACAGCCACTGTGCTTGTTTATTTGGTATTGCACAGGTACAAACTTGCAAGTCACATGCTGCTAGTCCTAGACCAAGCCCTTATGTCCCAAAGTGCCGCATTCTTCCTCCTGCTATGACAAATGCAGCAGTTGCAGCAAAACAAACAGTCTTCTCTACCATACCAGAATATACCAGCATCGGCCCCACCATCATCACATCTGAAAAATCCAGCAAGAATAGTACCGCCCCAATCTCCACACCTGATGAATTTGGCAGAACCTATATCTCTATCAGGCCAGACCATAGCAACAAAATCCCAACTGCGAGCATTAAATCTGAAGACTCTAGAATGGATATCACTACCACCGTCTGCTCTGACTACTGGTCACCACAGGATGATGGCATTGATATTGCTTTGCCACATCAGACTAACAAACGCATATCAAGGGAAGAAGTAAATGCCTGTGGTCCAGCTACAAAGAAGAGGTTGCCTGTGTTCAGTGAATTTTGCCCTGGATAATAGATCTCATTTGCAGAATTGCAGTACAAACGGCTTCCCTTTTCTCATGACACGTCTACGTGTAGACAAAGAAAATTGCAATCCATACTCTGCAGGTTGTCCAGGATCTACACTTCTATCTTTTGTGGTTTGGCTCTAATTCTTTACTCTTTACTTGATCATGGCTGGTTATTTGGATTAGATTGATACCATCAACTTGCATTCATCCTTACCGATATTACATTAACTACGTAGGTACAAATACAATACCGTATATATAGATTGTCTGTGCAGCTGGAATTATCATAGATGCTTTATATCACTTTATGTCTGCAATGAAAAAAATTCCTGGACTTGTATTTTTTCTTGCGATTTCTCTCTTTTTGTGGCTAATTGTGTGACATCTGTGGTTAATTGGTTATTTTGAAGTGACAATCCAGCAGGTTGCAGTTTCATGTTTATAGTGGAAAATTGAGATATAAATTACAATTTATGGAGAAATATATTGGAAGATGATACCCGTGCTGCAAGTGTCCTGATATTCTGACTAGAAAGGCCATGGCCAGTGCTGCAGTACATCAAGAGTAATGTTGGCAGATTGATTGAAGATAAACACAGAAGGCATTTAGAACACACTTCTCCTGGTTTATTTGTTGTGTCCGTTGTCTTAATGAATGGCCCCGGGTCCATGGTCGTGGAAGAGTAGAGTTCGATTAATTTTAGAAGCAGCAATATATACCACCCCTGCTTGTGCACTCCTTTTCTTGTTCTGTTCATCAAGACCATTAACATAGATTTAGACGTCCATGACTCCTATTGTGAAGTATTTTCCACCGTGAATCAAAACTTCAACAATTTTTCTTACCGCAGTCAAGGTTTGTGAAGGTGGCATGGGAGGATTAATCCGGGATGAAGAGGATCCATGGCTTCATGGTTTGATCGGTCGGAAAACTATTATGGAAGCTGAGCTACAAGCCATTCGTCTTGGTTTGGAATTGACTTGGTCCTTGGATCGCGATCAAGTGACAGTGACGACTGACTCTTTTGAAGCACTTATCCGATTATGGATGTTGGCAGTTCTTCTCATTTTTATCATGCTCTTGTCGAGAATTTCATAGTTGCTATTAACTGCAGCTGGAGCTGCAGCCTGACGCATATGTCAAGAGAAGGAAATCAATGCATCGACTTCCTTGCTGAATGAAAAGCAAATGATTAGGTTCCTTCTCGAGTTTGGTCTATTCTCCCTGAAGGTTTAAGTTCTACCACGTCAAGTTAGGTTCCTTCTAGAGTTGCCAGGTCCTAGTGTTTTCTTTTCTTTTCTTTTTCAATTCGTTGCACCAGTTAAAAAAAAATCTGCGAGGAAAATTATCTTGAAAAAATAAAGTCACATTTTTCAATCGAAAGAGGTGGCTTGTCCATTATGGGCCAATAACTATGTCTTCCCTTTTCTTCTCTGAATCTAACATTGAGTGTGCGGGGAGAAAGCTTTCGGAAAAATATGAGTCATAAAATCAAAATAACAAAATCAATTAACTTTATTAAAAATAAAAAATAAAAAAAATTAATATAAAAATAAAATACAACAAAATAACATGAATAAAATATGAGTCATAAAATCAAAATAACTTTATAAAAAAAAATTATGAAATTTAATTTATAATTAATTTAATATTAAATAATAAAATTAAAAAAAAATTAAATCAATTAAGTTATGTGATTATAATTTTATAAAAAATAAATTATAATAAATTATAATTTTTAATTTTTAATTAATTTAATAATAAAAAATAAAATTATGTAAAATTTTAATCAAAAACCATCCCCTCCCTTCTGTTTTTTTCTTTCTTTTCCTCTCTGTTAACAAAATCCCCAAATCCTGAAAAACCCCCCTAAATTTGTCGAAATCCTAAAATCGACTCACTAAATCAACTTTAACATGGATATATCAGCCGATGACGAAGGACCAGTGGCGGCGGCGCCCGCAGCTGAAGAGATTCCACAGCCGGAACAGAGTGTTCGCCGGAGACTGGTACAGTCCACGCTGTTCCCTCACAAATCGCGGGAAATCGAATTGGACAGTGAAAAAAATATCGATGAAAACTGCAATGGCGAGGAGTATCGTGGGAGTCAAAATAAGAAGAAGAGAATGCAAAAGGGAAAGACAACTCCACTAACCAGAACTCCTAAAAAGGTAAGATTAAAATCGGCTGTAATTTAGGTACGGAAGACATTGCTTAAATTCTTGTTAATTCGGCTGGTTTGTGTGAGAATTATTCTAATTTGTGAATTTAGCTTAGTTTTTTTCTATAATTTTGTTACTTGTTTTTTATACCGAGTGCTTTTACCAAACAGTCTATGTTGTTACAGCACAAATTACCTGGAACGGAATCCAACTGTTATCAGAAACGCGAGAAAGAATGTAATGTCGAGGATGGGAAAGGCGAAGGTGAATGTGAGGAGTGCTGTGGGAGTCAGAAGAAACGAACACGGATAGGAAAGGCAACACCACAAAGTAGAACTCCTAAAAAGGTAAAAGTAAAATAATCAACGTGCAAGCATGAATTGGTTCATTTTTTGGCGATTTGACTGGTTTAGTGTGGTTACGATTTCAGCTTAGTTTGCTGCCAATTTATGTGCTTTATTTATTTGTTTTATTCAACAGTCAAAGGAGAAGTCACCTATGAATGGGACGCCTAAAAAGAATGGCACAGGTAATGGGAAAGGCTTCTCTAATCTGGTAGAGAACCAGGGTGTATCACCACCAATCCTAAATTTGAGGTTAGAGGCCAAGATGGCAGCTGAGGTTAGTTATTTTGATACCATGAGTTCTAGAAATTTTTTTTGCTCTTTGTGCTTGTTCTCTTTGTGGGCTTAGAAACTGTTAACTGGTGAAACTCCATGCTGCTTATGGAATTTTAATTGAAATCAGACTTTGGTGTGGAAGTTGGAAATTCTTAAACTAAAAGCAATAAGTTAGCTCTTTCCAATACCTTCTGAAGTGAATTGGTGCATAACACAATCAATTTCTATTTTATCAGGAAAATTCACGAATGTTTGCTGGAAGGCAAATTCATCCCTTTTTCTCATCATGGAAAGTGAGCAAGAGATGTGACGAGACAAATGCAGTGGAAAGTAATCATCACTTGGTCCAGAGAAAAGCTAAAGGCATCAATATTGGTCCTATTCATGTCTTTGAAAGGGGTCAGGTACAAATCAACTTTTGGCTATGCAACCTTGCAGTTGCAGGGTAGAACCATGGCTTGAATTTTAATTCCAGGGGACAAGTATGAAAACGAAAAATGCACTGGGAGCTATAGCATGCATGTATCAAAGTTTGGCAGGGTTTGCAATAGTTTATATTTGTCCATGGACATCTATAAATCACCAAAAAGAAAAACATAAAATTGTAATTTTTTCAAAATCACCTCATGCAACGTACCTAGTTCTGACCTTGTGTGAATGACTGGACATTGAAATCAGTTTTCAAATCACTCTTGTTCCATCAATGGTGTTAAAAGCTAGCATTTGTTTTTACTTTAAACTCACATCAACTGAAACTTGAAGATTATTGTGTAGGATGATGCAAGGCCTCTTGATTGGAGTGATTGGATAGTTTGTGAGAAACCATTTATCGATAGCAGTTTTAGCCTAGAAAGCTCCTTCTCATCAAACTTTGAAGGCTTCATTGGATTATTAGACATAAATGATTTCCCCAGCTCATCGCATCCTCCTGGTACATCACTTCCTCGAGATAATGCATCTTTGGATCAATGCCTTTGTCAACAAGAATTTGTGTGTGAAGCACCAGCAATAGTCTCTTCCAGATCATCTGATGTGCAGTTGGGATGCTGTCAGCTTGCAGAGGATACAGAAACTGTATGTATAGCAACACCTGTTAACAATCTTGTATCTTCACCCCCACCCATTTTTTAGTTTCATTTGGGAAGAAATTGTTCTCACCGTAATTCAGATTGTTAAGCAACTCTGCATCTCACATTCCCATTTTTGAGATTATAAATGTGTTACTTGCAGGACTGTGAGGCTGTTGAAGTTCATATCATTTCTGCTTCTGCTAGAAAATCAGATGCTAAACAGCCAAGTGATCTTCTTCAAGAAAGGTTTGGATCATCATTGGAAATCCTACTTGTTTCACTCTGTTAGCCATATGTTGTTTGCATGTGAATTGATGACTTCTGTAACTGTTGCCACAGTTTGTTTAGTGCACACTACTTTTATAAATGCAGTCCTTGAATTGTAGAGTAAAATCTTGTTGATGCTGATGCATGTGGTTGTAGCTTCAAGGGATCAGTTCTCTCATCTGCATCATATGTATAATCACTCCTGTTGCTCATTGATTCAGATTTTGATGGCTGGAAGGAGCAGTGGAAAGGTCCTTAATGAATGGAAAGAATTATACGAATGCTAGCTAGAAATGGAAGTCTGATTTGTGAATTGCAATAGCCATAAGCAAACTACATTATATGCAAAATACCAACTACCAAGTACCTGAACCTATTTAGCATTCTCTAACAGTGAATATGAAAGCAAATATTCCACTCCTACCTTATATGATATAATTTCCCATTATCATCAGTGTTTAGGGTTTAAACTGCATGACATGGTGGTCAAGCTGGTTTTTGAATCTAGCAACGATAATCTAATAGCGTCAACTTGCTGCTGACATGGCTTAGCCCAAATGTATTGGTTGTCTTATCATAAAGTAGTTTGGAACTTGGTACATGAATGATAGTTTTGCTGCTGCTTTTACCTGACCAATCTCAGATTGTTAGTGTGTGTAGGTAATGTTCTTTTTATTGCATTGCTGATACTGCAGGACAGTCCCATTGTACATTAGTTGCACTAAACAGATTGAGAATAGATTATGGACAGATAAGTACCAGCCAAAGAAGGCCACTGAGGTCAGACTTTTAGAATCTACTTCTTTTATCATATTAACAGTCTTTGTTATGTGTAAACTTTTTTCTTACTGTAATAGTTTCTCCCAAAAATTCCTACAGGTTTGTGGAAATGATGAATCAGTGAAACTTTTGAGCAACTGGCTTCATTCTTGGCAACAAAGGGGCCATCAAGTCTGTACAGATACCTATAGCGGTGATGTATGTGATAGACAAGATGCTGATTATAACTTTGTCCAAAGTGAATCTGATTCAGAAAACAATAATGAAGGGGCCAGCCTTAAGAATGTTCTTTTGATCACTGGACCAACTGGGGTATGAATCAATTCCATCTTAATGCTTCATGCATTCCTAATGCTTGTTCTTTTGGGTTGCCTGTGGAAAGAAATTAGCTGTGGAATTCCAAATGAAAGTTCCTCTTGTTTGCAATTCATAAAGGATGAAATTAAATTTTTTTTCTGTTTTATTTTGACTGTTCTCCAAAAAATGGAAGGTTTCTAGGACACTTCTGGCAACTGCTTTTGTCAGCATGCTATACAATTAATAGTTAGCCCCTTGTGTTCTTCTCTGAATCATTTTTCTTAGTTTGCTTCAGGTCAGGGAAAGATTTCAGCTTGTTCTGTGAAATCATTCTGATAATTCTGTTCATGTTATGAAATCTTTTGTTTTATGTTTTACAATTTGGATATGGACTATTCTTGTTCATACTTTAGTTTAGAGGACTGTTTAGAATATTTGATGTAGAGAGTTTCTTTCCAATACTAAATAATTAACTGTGTTGTCAAAAACTGTCCATAAATGCAGTGTGTCAGTGTTAATTTAGTGCAAATTTTACTTCCATCCCAGTAGTTAGACATATTCTCTTTTGTTGCAGAGCGGGAAGTCTGCTGCTATCTATGCTTGTGCAAAAGAAGAAGGATTCAAAGTTCTTGAGGTGCTGCTGCTTAAGGGGGCTTTCTTAGATGTCATGCTAAACATTGCATCCTTTTTTTTTTTCATGGCAACATATAGGTTTTTAATCCTTAGAGTGAATAGCATAACATTATTGCAGGAGTCTGTAAAGAGAAAACTAAATGTTTTGCCATATCATCATCCTCAGGTCAATGCATCAGATTATCGAAATGGAGCTTTGGTGAAACAAAGATATGGAGAGGCATTAGAATCCCATTTCCTTCATTGGTTTGTCGATATTTAGCAGCAATGCACAGAGTTCCTTTAATTTGTTTTCCAACGTTATGTGACAGTTAAAAACCTTTGGGAATATAATCCTCTATTCTACAATAAAGTGTATTACTTCCAGGTCACAGAAAACTCATGTGGAACCACAGAGCAACAACATTACAAAATTTTCCTCAGCCCTTCCTGACAGTAAATTGACACAAGATTTCTACAGAAAAATGGTTGAGGTGGTACCAATATCAGATGAGGATAATTCTCTTGGAGCCACTGAGGCCACGGTTAAGTTTGATTCTAACGACAGCACAATTGCCTGTGGTCAAGGGAAACTTAAACACTTGATTCTTTTTGAAGATGTGGATCTTGCTTTTACTGAAGACCGTGGCTTTGTCTCTGCAATACAACAAATAGCTGAAAAGGCAAAAGGGCCTGTGATACTGACCAGCAATTGTAAGAGGCTTGCTGGTTAAAATTGTTTCCTGTTGCATGACATGTTTGTTCTGGTAGTTTCTTTTTTATCATCGCTAATCTGTGATTGTGGTGGTTACCAGGTGAAAACCCTGATCTTCCTGCCAATTTGGACAGGCTAGAAGTTTGTTTTGTGTTGCCATCAGAGAAGGAGCTTCTTCAGCTTGCAGATATGGTATGTTCTTCTTGTTATGTGCGTTCTCATGGTTTTGATTTTGTATCTAGCTTAAATTGATGTTTTTATTTACTCGTAGGTTTGTTCTGCTGAGAAGGTCAACATTCAAGCTCATCTACTAAAGCAAGTGGTTGAATATTGTCTAGGAGATATCCGAAAAACCATTATGCATCTTCAATTCTGGTTTCAGGGCAGACAAATTAGAAAACTGTCTCCAAGTAGAGAAGCAAAAAGACTGTTTGGTCCTCTGATGTTTGATCCTGAGGCTGGGCATCAAGTTTTGCCAAAGATGATGCCATGGGATTTCCCTTGTCAGTTATCTGAGCTAGTTGAAAAGGAGATTACAACTTCATTGTCTATGATGGTAGAAAATTCTGTCTCATTGGAGGTCATAAAAGAAGATTTTGAAGATAAAGAAATGCAGAATAACATAAAGATTCATAATTATGGCAAAGACAGTGGTACAAAGACCAAGAAGGAAGCAATGTTAAGCCAAAATTGCTTTGATAACGATTGCAATCACTTCAAAATCCCATATGATTCAGTATGTGACGTTTTCAATTCCCCTGGGACCCCGGTGTCTTTGAATCCAAGAAAAAATAGAAGGAAGCTCGATGTAGCAATGCCTTCTGATTCTGAAGATGAGATGGTCAATGACAGAGTTACCTTAACTACAGACGGGGATACTAACTATGAATTAATCCTTGAAGCTGATGGTGGATTTCCCTCTCATTGTTTAAGCATGCAACCATCAACTGACATGCAACTTTGTTCTGGAGCGGAGAAACTAGATGAAAATCATAGTAAATATCCAGATATAGGAATTAATTTACATGTAAAAGAGACATGCATGACCGTTGATGCATCATGCGTGCCAGAATCAACATTTGCTCCTGAAACTGAAATTAATAATGGAACAGAGGTGTCATTTAGTATGGTGTCCTGCACTCGAGTGGGTGATGCTTTGGAAGAAGTTTCAATGATCATTGAGTCCAAGCAAAACCTGTTGCCTGTTGAAACTGACAATATTGACAGATATGTGCCTGATATGTTGGGAAGTACTTGTGATGTAATTGCAGAATTATCTCCTGAAGTGGTAGAAGATTCTCGAAATGAACACTTGGAAGCTTTAACAAAAGAATATAAAGTGATGGATAAGTATAGCTGCATGGATTTCAATAAGAAATCCAAGCCAGTGGAGAAATTTCGATCCTGTATGATGACTGATTTAGTGCGTGAATCATGGAGAAAACTTTGCAATCGTCACCCAGATCTAAGACATTTTGTCACCTCAGAAGTCATAGATGCTACTAGGATGATGGACCTTGCTTATGGAATGAGCAATCTGATTTCAGAAGCTGAACTGTTGCTTTCGAATCACCGGACTTTGGTAAGTATGCATTAACAATTAAAACCCTTTCCTTGTGTATTATCCTCAGCTAGTTGGTTCATGATGGTGCATTTTTATTTTTATTTTGTTGCAGGATTCCTTGGAATCATCAGTGGTCCATTCTGAGGTAATGGATGTATCCAGCTGCTTCGATGAGAATTTGAAAATGTCATCAGCAATAACGCAGCAAGGTTTTTGCTTTTATGCCAAAGAAATTGCTAATTTAGGGTTAAGAATGGGTTTGGATTCCAAGGTAGATTTCACCAGGGAGATGCTGTCCACCGCTAGTATGATGGAAGTTGATAACTTGGTTAGACAGAATTTGAGTAGCAAGAGCTCACACTCTAGGTTGAGTACTGAGATGAACCAACCAGAAAGGGGGGCGTCATCAAATAGGTACGGAGCTCAAATCTGTTCTACTCATGCTCGTACTGTCACACACACACAATTTGTAGACTGACTTGAATATTTCCACGTGGTTGAATTACAGATCAAACCTCACAATTTAATAATAAGTCACGGCCGTGCAATGAATCTTAAAATTCTCTTGGTACTGCATGCATGTTGCAAAGAATTCGTGCTATTGCCATATCCTTTTTAATTTCTGAATTAAAACGGTATTTTTGAACAGACGAAGCAAAGCTACGTGGGACTAGATGCCTGTATAACATGCGAAATAATGCCCTATAGGCTATCAAATGTCTAATCAAGCAGTGCATATTGATGTCTGTTTATGTATTGATTTTATGAGGATTATTCCTTTATTTTATTTTTCCCTTCCGTCGTCTGAGAGCATATCTTATCAGCTCGTTTACAAATTCCCCGTCCCTCGATATTAAATTATTCCTTTGTACAAAAAAATTCCTCAGGGAATTTCATGCTTTGTAACTGCCAATTGCGTGCATTTTTCTCTTGTTTTGTGAACTAAATCTCTATATTAACTGCAACGCTCTCTCTCTTAACTCATTAACTTTGGTTTTCTGCAAACAGTGAAATGAAGTCTTGTCTTTTTGATATAATTCAGTCACTAGTCCCTTCGCGATCATACATGACAGTGAAAGGTGAAGCGTTCTATGAATATCTATCTTCTCTCGGCCACATTGCCAGATCAGAAGCTTCTCGATTATCGGCAAGCATTGACAAGATAAAAGGACGGAGGTACATAATTGTGATGCTAGAATTACCCAACCTTTTTAATGCTGGTAATCTTTATTCCACATTACCTCGAGTTAAATTAATTACAACTTATCATATAGGACACGAGCTTCTCGAAACTACTTGAGCGGTGGTTCACTAATGTTGTCTCCAGAAGAAATTTCATTGCTGGGTCGGTCTAACATCTACCCGAAGATGTTGCCACAATCAATGGACGGCACAGATAAAACTATATAACCTTGTTGCCAAGGACTAACACAGTGTACAGTTTTTACCTCTTCACTAACTCTGGTATAGCTATTAACTCATTGCAGCTGCTACGAGAATTGAGGACATCATGTAAAGGAGGCGAAGCTTCTTATGACATTCGGGAATCACAGAGGAACAAATAGAGTGGCTGCTAATTTTATTTGTATTGATGGCATGGCCCAAGATTTGTCAGGCGTCATGCCAATGAGACCTGGGGGCGAGATCTAATTTGTCGCCTTGATATGGTTGCACGATTCCATCTTGATTTAAAGCTAATACTGATTTCTTTTTTATCTCGTATTTGAACAAGGGGACTTCATTTTCGAAAACATTTTGGCTGGATTAGTGGTCTGTAAAAAATAAAATAAGACAATTTATTTTTAAGGGGACGAAAATGACTCGTGCGGTATGGTTATGTTTTTTCATTAAAATAGTATTTACGTTTATATTGTAATTAAAAATTATATTAAAAAAGGGTGTAGTTATTTATATGTCATTTTTCTTGTACACGTATTTCATGTTATTTATATGTCATTTTTCTTCCCAGGTTTTCGAGTATATGAGATGTCTGAGAATATTTTGATATTAAATGAAAGATTGATTTTATAAAATAGAACTTTAGATTATTGTTAAAAAAATTTAAAAAAGCAAGGATTAAAATAAATATAAATAAAAAACATTGTTTTTTTTTAATTTTTCATTTGCACATTATAATTGATTTTTTTGTTTTTAATTGATTTTTTTTAATTTTATATTAAGAATTGGACATTATAATTTGTTTTAATTTGTTTTATATGAGGTTGTCACGGTTTCATAACCCCAGTCATAGATTTAACAGGTTAATCTGGATTAACCCAAATCGATCTAATATATTGATGTATCAATATTTTTTAAAAAAATATTATCTTAAATATTTACAAGTTAAGTTATATTTTTACTAATTACCGGGATTGTATTAACTAAATCGATTTATATCGATCAATCTCTATATAATTATTATTTTTCTACTAACAAAATATACCAGCTATCTAGAGTGTATACACACACCAGGATGTAATTGGTGTGAAAATACAATACCCGTTATTATTGCTTGTATTTTTTATTTTATTTTGTTCTTGTTTGGGCTTCGGCCCCTTTTGGCTTTTATTACCAGAATATTTATAAAAGTATATAAAATTGGAAAACTAGTACTAAATCAATTAGAAAAGGGGTGTAGAAAGGGCGATAGAAGTTACTGCACTGGTGTCCCGCATGACACCGTGGTTTAGGTTCCGAAGGAAAGAGAGGGGCAGAAGGACTTTCTTTCCCAAGACCATTTATTGAGGAGCAGGCTTAACCCTGCGGAGGAGAAAGACCAGTGAGGAGCACCTTTAGAACCGTTATATGCCCGGCAAGTCCCAGACTAAACTTTTTTTTAACCTAACAAAATTTCGAGTGATAGTTATATTTTTAAAGAATTAAAAAAAAATTGATCACCAAATTAAATCTTAATTAGTTTATAATATAATAAAAAATAAAACAATAACAACAACAAATAATTTTTTAAAAATATTGCATTAGACAAAACTGAGTTAATATTTGAAATCTATGACCTACCACGTAAAATTAAGATAACTCTGTAGAAAAATGGTATAATCAAAATTAATTGTTAAAAAAAACTTGAAAAAAAATATATAATCTAACCTGATTTAATTATTCAAATTTGTGGTACAAAAAGCTAACAAAATCCTTATCAATAAAATGATAAAGGATGAAATAAAAAAATTAAGTGAAAAATAATTAAAAATAAAGTAAATAGTAATTAAATAAATAAAAATTAAATCTGACATAAAATAAAATGAACAAAAATATTAAGGGATGCAAATAAATAAATAATTCAATTAAGAGAATGGTGTAAAACATCAAAAGATGCAATTCAAAAATATATTTAATTAAGAGAATAATATAAAATATCAAGGGATGCAATTGAAAATATAATTTAGTGAAGATAATATTTTAAAAAATCAAACCAAATATGAAAGTTAAAAAAAACTAAAGGAGGATTAAATTGAAAGAAAATCTCAACTATATAGATAATTCAAAATAAAACAAATAGCAATAAAAAATATGGATCAAATTTGAATAAAAAAATAAATAAAAGAGTTATTGTGAAAATGTGTAGGGGCAGTGGCGGAACCAGGGGGAGGCTGGCAGGGGCCCGGGCCCCTGCAAGGAAATTTTTCTCAGCCTCTCTCTTTGTAAAATAATTAAAGTTTTACTCTTTTTAAAATATTTTTTTTAATTTGGCTCCCCTTACTTTTTTTTCTTCTTGCTCCGTCCCTGTGTAGGGGTTGGCTCTGAAACATAAGGAAAAGAGAGGAAAAAAGAAACTCCAACCGTAAAAAAAACCTGTCATATTTTTGTAACACATGCCGCCCAATAATGAAAACAATGCCATGGGGATTAAAAAGTCATCTTAAAAGCTAGAATTTGGTTGTCGGATGGTGTTGTTTGTGTCATCCAAAAACCATGAGATAAACCATGCGCAACCACTTGGTCATACTTGATAACTACTAAAAAATCAAAATGAAAAGACAAAAATACCATTTATCCAAGGCAAAGAAAATTCACATTTAAAGGCTTTGTGGTAATTTTACTAAAATAAAATGAAGAAGCCAAAACTAACCCTACCCACCAGTGCAAATTTTTCTTTTATTTCGATAATATATTAGTTATTTTAATGTTCACCACACAATATTGTTGTACCTCCAAAAGCCATTTGTGTAACCGTGAATGACAAAATTATCATTTAAAATAAAAAATGCAAATATGTTTTTTTTTAATATTTTTAAAATATAAAAACAAACTTGCTATTAGTGTTTTTTTAATTTCATAAAAGGAAGAAAAAATCAGCGAGTTGCCCGGGAGCAATAGTTTGGAAGTCAGATCTCCCTGCCACGGCTAACCAGAAAAGGCCCAGTTCACGGGGGCCCCGAACTCTGACACTATCCTTTAATTCTTGGCGTTTGCAAAATTTATTCGCTGATAATTCATTTTATTTTTTATTTAAAAAGAGTGCGAGAGAGAGGGAGAGAGACATCTCATTATAGGCTGTCTTCTGGTCTGGATTAATTGATCAATGCCTTCTCTGACCACACTGACGTGACGTTTTGGCGAGAAGGAAAGGAAAGCAACCATCACTTTATGGTCGCTAGTGGCAACCATGAAATTTGACGATGGGTTTATTTACCATGCTGCCCTTTCCACTCTCAACTTGGATCGAACTGCCGGTTCCCTGCCATGAATTGCATTTGAAATGTTGTTAGAGCATCTCCAGTAGGCAAAATTCAGCTATTGACATATCTTTTTTAACAGTATAAATATAATTTTTTTATAGGCATTTCAATGAAAAAAAATCATTTTAATAACTTATTTATGTTTCAACATATTTAATATTAATACTTTTTAAAAATATTAAAAAAGATTTAAGTGATGAGAAAATGAATCTTTAAATAATCTATTTTAACTTTTAGTTTTTTATATATATGCATAGGAATGACTTTTATTTGATATAAAATTCATTTTAGTTCTTCATTTGGTTACCACTTTATCAAGGAAGAAAAACAAAAAAATAGTTTTTTTTTTCTTTCCTTTTGGTTCTATTGTTACAATACTCAATTTAAATAATAAAATAGAAACAAAAATTTAATTTTGATAAAGAACTTAAAACAAAAATCCTAAATAATGAGTTCCTAATATTAGCAAAAACAAACTTGATATTTGTATAGATTTCAAATCTGGACCCCAAAACCTTATTTTTTTTAAATTAGTAAAATTAAATTTTATTTTATAAAATCAAGTATTAACTAAATGACAAAACAATCCTCCGATATCGTGAGATTCCCCACAAGTAAGCAGGCATAAAAATTAATCATGAAGACCAGTTATAAATTAATGCAATGAAAGGGCCAAATAAAAAAAAATCAAGGAATCAAAATGAAAAATAAAAAAAAACTGAGGGACCAAAAAAAAAGGAATTATCATGTGAATAAACAGCACAAGCTACAGGGATATGCTATCTCCATTAGATTTTGTAAATAGTTAGAATATGAATATTCAATTTCAAATTTCTCCAACCGTATTTATTAAATAATTTTCATCTACCAAACGAGGCTCTGTTATGCATGGCTAAAGATTTTAGCTGTAGCTTTGATGTGATGGAAACTGTTACACGCAGAAATATTTTCACACTACACCTTGATAACATTATTTTATGTTAAATTAAACCAGACGAAATATTTATAATTGTAATGATTTTTTTTAAATTGTTTTTTATTTAAAAATATATTAAAATAATATTTTTTATTTTTAAAAAATTATTTTTGATATAAATATTTTAAAATGATTTGAAAACACCAAAAAAAAATTAATTTAAAAAAAAAAATTAATTTCTTTCAAAAACGCTTTTGAAACACAAAAATAAACAAAATGTGAACTTTAGGTCAATTTAAACTTAACTTTGATTTAGAATTTTCATATTTAAGTGATAAAAACTATTTTTTAAAAAAAATAGACTATTCAATCCAATTTTTCATCAATTTTTTTATTTCAAATTATATATTTTCACGACAAATATTGCATTTTTAAAAAATTATTTGTAATGAAGATTAATGAAGGAATATGTGTTTCTATTCAAAATACTTAAATAAAAAATTCAAAAACTAATTTGAATTTGATATAAAGTCCAGACCAATTTTGATCATTTAGCCACTGTTTTATCAAACGATTTTGAGACTGGCACTAAAAGTACAGTTTTCAAAAACCATCCCTTGTCTGAATCTGCTTGGGAATGCAACCGACTGCGTGGCTGGCTGTATTTCCAATCGAAACCTGAGCATTTGTTTAGCATTGCATCACTCATTAAAAACTATAATATATTAATTAATTAAGAATTTTTTAAAATAATTAATATAAGTTAATACAGTCGTGTTTAAAAATATATTATTTTTAAAAATACAATTGATATTCTTATGTACAAAACTAGTATTTAAAAATACAATTGTGTCTAAACTATATTATTTTTTTAAATATTTTTCCAATCTAAGTTATTCTCTTGAATTTTTTAACAAACTGTTTCATTTTTCAAAAAAGAAGTTCAGACTTATGTTACAAAATCCTGAAAAACATATAGCTGTGCTTCTCATATTTCTCTCACGATCATTGCGCTGATAAGGTTTGAGAGCGCTGCTCGTCATCTACCACAAGTCTGTCAATCAGAGATCTAATCATCGATCATCGATCTTGACGTGGTGATGCCGAAGGATCACACCTCCTCTGTTCACAATTCTCGGAGCATGCCAGAAGAAATCTGCTGTTTGTAGCCGAGGCTCGTTACTAGAAAATTGGTAGCAGACAATTTGAAAGGCTTGGACTATTTAGGTCGTTCACGTGTGGATAAAGTTGGAAATTTGCATTATGGGTGTCAGCTGAAATAGATGGTGTGCACAGATGGCTCTACAACTTGGAGAAACTACAAGACCAGTCTAGGCGATCCTCTACATCATGTGCTCCTCGTGGGGTGAAAATTTTGAATCACCATATGATATGGGTTTCATATTATCATAATAAATGGGTCATGGGAGGGCTATATGAAAGAAAGAAAGAAAAGTACAAGAGAATCTGATACATGAGATATTGAAGAAATTCTTTCGAATATTAGCATTTTTTTTAAATGGGAAACCTTTTGGTAAAATCCGCAATTCTCAAGTGCGGTCCTTTAAATTTGAAGAGAAAAAAAAACAAATAATAAACGACATTTCAAATATATATTGGAATTATGATGATAATATCTACTAGACTGGTACTGTTAAAAAAATTTCAATAAAATGATTTCAATTACACCATAAAAGATTATAGATTTTTAAAAAAACCACACGTGTCGTTTAAATAAAAATAAGTCACTCTTATCATTTTTGATGACCTCTTACTTATAATATTATTAAATTCTTCCTATCAAAATCTTTTTAATATTACCATCTTTTTAATATTATCAAGGTGTTATCACAGTAACTTCGGTGTTACTTCATAATCTCATTCATTATTTTTTCTTTTTTTTTTCTGTCTCTTCTGGAATTAGAAAAAAATGTGGTTTTCACTAAAATGTGCTATTTCAAAAAAAAAAATCTACTTATACTAGATTTAACAAAGAATCCTCTGGCATCATCAAAATCCTGACAAACAATTCTTTACTATCTCTCTGATTCACAGGTGTTGTCAGTGATTCTCATGACTTTAACCTGTAAAAAGATAAAACCATGGTTTTACATCATCACCATCGCACGAGAGCTTCTTAGCTTCAACTCCCATCCGTCACTCTTTTTCTTCTTTTTTTTTGTACCCTTCTTACCACCATTTTTTGTGTTCTTTTGCTTTTATTAATCCAACTCCACAGTCTCTAACTGCGTTTGCACTCCAATCAATTTTCTCCCTTCCCTGTCTCTTTCTTGTTTCTCTTCTTGAGCCTATGCCACTATAATAGCATTGCTATTCCTGCTGATTTCTACTACTGTACCACTACTATTTGTTTAAGTTTATTTCTCTTTATAAGGTTGCAGAAAAACAAAAAATGCCAAGTTCAGGTTCGTTCCTAAGGCAGATAAGGGGGAGGTCGACATCTTGGAGGTGGAGCACTAGCAACAGTAAGTGTAGCACTGTTGAAGGTGCCTATTACTGCGAGAGAAGTTTGAAGCAAATGGAAGGGCTTTACATGTATGGTTATGACAATGCTGGGCTGGCTACGAGGAAAAGAGTGATGGTAGTGGTGGATCACACTTCACATTCTAAGCATGCAATGATGTGGGCATTGACTCATTTGGCTAACAAGGGTGATTTGCTCACTTTGCTTCACATTATCCCTCCCGGCCACAAAGGCAGCAGTGGAAGGACATCCGGTTCTGGTACTGATTCTTCTTCTCCTTATCTTGCTAGTTCTCTTGGGTCACTTTGCAAGGCTAGCCGACCTGAGGTATGTTGTGTTTATGTTCAAGAAAGGCTATTTTTTGTTCTCTTTCTCTATCATTTCTCGAGTCTAAAATTGGTGATCTTGAGTTCTCCGCTGCATAAAAAATGTTGTTTCATTTTTGTTTAGTTTCTCTTTCGGGCGCGTTTCGTCTGCATGAGTGATAGATCCAATGTTGTAACTCGTAAGAGAGTATCCTCTAGTTGTGTTTAATAGATCCTGCGTAGTACAGCCCACCCTCTCGTTTTCTTTGAATGCTTTCTGTGAGAGGGAATGTCGATAATTTACATTTGGTTTAATTTATTTTCTCTCGCGTTTTTTTCTATATGATATTCCCTTTTCAGCCTCGCATTGCTCTTTATTTCTCTTTTTTGGAGGGAGAAGGGAACAATTTTTACCAGCTTGGTTTGTCTTTTCTTCTTTTACTTCTACTTTCCAGAAATGCAAAGAGGGATGTGGGGGGTGAATTTTTCAGGCACTTTTTATCTTTTTTTGTCTGTCTTTGTTTATGTCACTTATTTTCTTATCTTTTCTTTTCCTTGGGCAAAAAAGAGATGTTTGATCTGGGGTAATTATCAGGTGGAAGTGGAGGCACTGGTGATTCAAGGACCCAAATTGGCCACGGTGATGAACCAGGTGAAGAAGCTAGAGGTGACTGTGCTAGTCCTGGGTCAGAGAAGGCCCTCCACACTTTTTAGCTGGTGGGTCCAAGACTCTAACCTTTGGTATCTCAAAACAGTGCATTCCTCATCCTTTGATCTCTGAATCTATTGGATCTTTACCTCTAACATTTTGCTGGTTGGGTTTCTTGCAGCCTCTGTGCGACAAGGAACATCGAAGATTTTGCTGAGCAGTGCATCAACAATGCAGAGTGCTGGACTATTGGTGTAAGGAAGCAGACCGAAGGCATGAGCGGGTACCTCATCACCACTAAAAGGCAGAAGGACTTCTGGCTCCTGGCATAATATCGTTTAATTAGTTAAATTAACACTAGTTAAGTCAGATAAGATGTACTATTAGCATCCAATCTCATGTAACAATTCATTATCAACCGGTTCTTCTCATGTATCACTGTAATGCTATGATAATCTCCACCGCTTAAACTTGATAGCCAAGAGGAATTATGCAATATATGTATAGATTAGTATGGATACCACGCGATGTTGCAATAGTTCATCTAGGCCTAAAAGATTATGTCAATAACGGTCAGTACCAGCAATGCTTTTACGTAGTTGGTCGTGAAGACTGGGGTTATATGCGTAGCTTCAAGTGTAAACGTTGCCATTTTAGAGTGCTCTACACAAATCTATGGCTATTGCAGCTTGCGAGAACAGCAATCAACGATTTTTGAGGAGCAAAATATTACAGGTGATGCAGCTTTCATCCTCTGCTATCATTACTCGTGACCGTGCGAGATGGCAACTGAAATAATGTGGAACATTTCAGAGCTTGTCAGAAGCGCGCTATTGCAAGATGAGGCTGTTTATTCCTGGCAGAGCCAGCACCTTCAAGCCAGGAAATTAGCGGGCAAAAATGTATGTCTGGAGCTGATTTAACTATAAATAAATACCGGATTAATGGCAAAGAACTGAATGTATTTCTATTTCTGAGATGGAAAAATAACTTTCGAAGAGCCTTGATACCACGACTTCTCAATTAGACCTTATCATCTAGTTTATCATTTACAAGGGGAAGTAATTCCATCCTATTCCTTGGAGTCCTGGGTGTTCGCGGAGTTCCTGGTGGTGGGGACTGTTGGGAAAGCATGTGCCTCACATACCCATAGAACGTACATCCCACAAGCGTAATGGCACATCCAACAGCATTCATAGCAGAGATTGGGTTGTGGAATATCAGCCAAGAAACTAAGACAGCAACTGCTACCTGTACACAGTAACACAAACGCATGGTGCATGCAAGTCAATACTATGCTTCCCATAGCAATAGTGTGAGCTCAATGGAAGAGACAAAAGTTCAAAAGCCAGCCTAAGTCTAAGTGGAAAACGGTGCCGTATAAATTCAAGTGTAGATTAAAGTTGCTAAGCAGGTCTACAGGTTCAAATCTTGAGACAAGTCATATTAGGTTATGGGATGCAAATTTTGGTCTCACCTTAAGATTTCCAGCCACATTAAATGTTACTGCAGTTGTGGAATGAATTACGTAAAAGATGGAAAAGTTGAGACAAAAGGCCAACACTCCAGAGCTGAAAATGATGATGAGGGCAGGCCAGACGGACTCGTGGGTGTGAAACCAATTTATAACCCCGTTACCTTCAACCAACATTGCTGGTAATCCCAAGATCATGGTTGCAAAAGGTGCCATGTAGTACACAGTGTTTATGCTAAGAAGAGACGGGAGAAATTATAAGAAAAGATCAGACTGGATCTTGCAGTAATAAATCCCGCAAACAATTTCACATGCAATTAAAACCATGCATTGACTATGTTTTCCAAAAAGATTTCAGACTTAAATTTTGCTTCATTATTAGATAGGAATGGATTGAAACAAAGAAGACAAGCAAAAGACAAATCACTGTTACCACCAAAACATCATAGGAGAATTAACAAAATCCTGGAAATGTTTCATGTAACTCCCACAGCCAATCTAAAAAGATACCTGCTTTGATTCCCCTAACTGTTTTATCCCTTGCAAAAATGTGATGTAGAGATGCAAAGTAACCAATGAGCATGTTTTTCAAAAAATCTTTTTGCATAATAAGAAGAGAAGGCTTCTATTTCAACCTCCCAACAATCTTTAAGTGATTGTTTAATAAGGATAAAATTTCATATGGTGAACTTCTTGCCTGAAATCTGCAAATATCATACATGTCAGAATTTGTATATGTATTACAGCAAATTTTGTATAAAAGTTGTGTGACTTCACCTGTAAGAAACACAGCATGCAATATATTTCAGGTAAAATGCATACAAAAGGCTGAATTAAATCAATTTCCAAACAATAGTATTGTACCAGTACCAGATGACATATTGCTATGAATACTGTAACGGTGAGCTTACACTTAAAATAAGGCAAGACATGTATAATCCCCAGAGGATAAGCAAATAATTGAATGAGGATGAAATGGAAGGTATTTGGCTGGGAGTTGAAAGAAGAAAAAAAAAAAGAAACAAATAGCTGGTCTTTGCAATCCAATCCCTAATAAAGAAATGAACAGGTTGTAACAGACTAGCAGTACTGCAATTTTGACAGATTGGAAAAGAACAATGAAACAAGAAGCAGAAGAAGAGGAAAAGCTGACAGGAACAGATGCACTACCTGTCAAATTTATATCCATGCAGCAGAGATTCTGCCAGAATAGTTTTTGTTGAAGTAGCCAAACATCCAAATAAGGCAGCACAAAATCCAAACATATTAAAACTAAGCTCAGTAACAGATGTTAGGAGTATTCCTCCAACAATCGGTATCAAAGAAGCCCAAATTCGCCAATCAAAATGTTTTCTCCAAACTAGCCACTGCAAAACAACTGTTCAGCCATCGAAGATAAGACAAAATTATAGCATGGCAACTAAAAAATACTAAAGATTAGAAAATATATAAAGTAACTTGTAAACGTTAATGATTTCAAGCCCGACCTGTGGTTGCAGGAGTAAATGACTTTATTGTTTGCATAAATGAAACTGGAATGAAACGTAAGCTCACATTCCCCAGCACTATGTTGATGCAAAACACAAACGACATGGGAAATATCCTTCTCCAGCGATCTTCAGGTTCGACCATGATCAATGGTTTGATCTTCAGCACCTTGATTACCACATATGCTCCAATGGATGAGCATATGAAGTGAACACAAGATACTGTTAACGGGAACTTGAAATCCAATTTCTGTGACAACAAACCGTTTCAAATTAGAATATCTCTGATGACACCCAAAAACATTAAGCAAACTCCAGTTCCAAAAGATAATGATTTGACGTAACATTTTTACGAGGGAACAAAAACTTGCCAATAACCATCAAACCAACTGAAACAGGAATGACAACAGTAAGCTTTGAATAAGAGGGAAGTTCAAAGAAGACTTATGATGAGAAATTATAAGAACGAGGATTATCAGCAAAGTCATCTAATTTTAGAATCAATACACATGAAGAGAGATAAGTTTCCAGGAACTCCCATGATATTCAGGTCTATGTGGAGCATTGATACTTCCGAATATGCTCCATGCATCAAATACAAAAACATAAGGATTTTGCTCAGTCATTTCCATATAGAACTTCATCAGATTTGATAATAGTCACATCAACCAAATGTTCAAACTGAATTCACAAAAACAGTTGCAAAAAAAAACAGCTCAACCACCCCCTTTACACAACAAATATGATCACAAGTTAAACAAAGCCCGAAAGAAGCTAATCAGGTTTTCCAATCGATTAGCATAGATTTCCAAAACCCTGATATGAACCATATTTACAAAGTGGATCTGTTGTTTCAGTTCCCCATATAGGTTAAAGCATTTATTCAATCATGAAAAAGTGAAGTCAAATCTCACCAAGGCAAACGGGCTTGAAAAACGTATGAAAATAATATTAAAAAGACAGGGAAGCTAATAAAACAATGGCCAGCTCAATTGTACCCACCAACACGAAAGGCAGTTTGTCAATTTACAAAGATTCCAACAGGGTTAATCCTCTTTTCTCCCATAGTGAAACATGCATATCGATCTACGACAGGAATTTTAATAATTTAATTATTTACAATAGTGGCTGTGCATATGGGAATTAAATAATTTAAATTTCTGAAATATCTGGAGAGAAGAAAAAAATTAAACAAAAACCTGAATATATGTATATACATATATATTAATATACACCAGCCAAACTAATAATAAAAGAAATTAAAATAAAATCCTCCACTAATAACATATATAATTACAATTGGATTGATTAAAAAGGGGGAAAAACAGAGAAAAGAAACATCAACGTTAAGATTTAAGCCACAAAAAAAATAGCATTATTACTAAATTCAGCTTACCCATCAAGTGAAATCGTTAAATAACTAATTAAAACCGCGAAATTGAGCTAACCCAGTTGGATAAATCAGAGAAATTGCATTTAAGGAGAAAATTAAGCTAATCAATCATTGAAAAATGTATAGAAAAAGAAAAACAGAGAAAACGGACCTGGAAGATCCATTTGTTCATGATAATAACAGTGACATTAAAACCCCACCATTGAAGAATAGCAAGCACAGATCTAAACACACTCCACTGAAAAATCACACTCTCCTCCATTTCTCAGCCTCTTTCTTCTCCCAGAAAAAAATATCAGATCACGGCAAATAAAAAAAACCCAGAATTCACCTCGATCCAAAGTTTTCCCTTCTCTTCCCTTTTCAAATAGCTGAATTCAGAATAAAAAAAGAAAGAGAGAGAGAGCAGAGTGTTGAGTGGGGGAGCTAGGAAAGGAAATTACAATAGAGATCAAAATAATGAGAAAACCTTAATCAGAGGAAGAAATAATAAGAATGTGAGAGGAGAGGGCGTCACGGAGAAGGCAGCTCTTCTTCCATGTGATATGCCCCCCTCTCTGTTCTGTTTTTGGTTCTTAAAACTTCTTTGTTGAATTTTAAACGTCTCTCTCTCACACACACACACCTGCTCCCTGTTCGTGTTTATTATATGAACAAACAAACTTTGTCTGTATTTTCTAGTTTCTGCTAGTATTTCTTTTCTTTTTTAAATTATAATAATTTTAATAAAACGTAAATTATATTTTGACCAGTGTATTTTATGAAAATATCACTTTTGGGCCCTATGATTTAAACATTTTCATTATCAATTTTAGAGTTTTCAAAAAGTTACATGATAACTTCGAGATTGCTTTATCAGTCTTGGAATCCAAAACAATTTGTGCAATATTTCTCATATAGGATTACGAAGGAAATGATAAAAGAGTGGACTATAAAATACCTAATTTTAAGGGGTTGACCTAGCTATAATGAAGATAGCTATAATTTTATTTTATTTTTAGAAAAAAATCTATTAAAAAAATATCATGATTAAAGTCGCTTAAAAATTAAAATATTAATAAACAATACAGAACAAAATTTATTTTCACTTCGACATTGCATAAGTGCTTTTTATTAAATGATATTAATAATATTTTTTAAGATATATATTAATTGTTTTTTACACATATGAATTAAATGATAATGCTAAAATCATTAGGTAGCATTCCGTTAGTTGTGGTTGATTATCTAACGACTAAGAACTAAATTGAGACTCGTGAGAAATCCCAGGGGGTGATACGAAAGATGTTAATCTATATCAGGGGCTAGAATATATTTTAACATAAATACGATCCTTTACTTTTATTTTATTTATTTATGCTCCCATCAAGTGTGGGTCCCATATAAAGAATTCCTAGATTACGGGGGAGTCTAAAAAGTGGATCTACCGTTGAACTGAAATCGCAGCCATTCAATGCATTTACTTTTCGGTGGCATTGACTAGGATTTCTACGGCCTGGCTTCCCTAGTATTTCTAGTTTTTTGTTGTTTGGTACATTTGATTTTGTTTATTAGACTTTTATTGCAGCATGGATAGTCGCTCTCTGTGGGTCGCTTGGTGGTGGTTTGCATGTCGTGAGACGGTTGTAGCATGTGTGATCAAGTGATAGGTTTTGCGGTTGCGGTGGGTATTTTCTTCAGGAGCTTTGTACAGAGAGAAGAAGACTGGAAGTAGCTGTTTGGGTTTGGGGGTCATTATGATCAAGGTTTCTTTCTTTAATGTGCATTTATGTCGGTATTAAAACTGACCTCTGCCGCATTATGATGGAACTTCACCTCTTTCATTGCTAGTATCCGTTTAGAAATATAGTGTAAATCATGTTTTTAAAATTTTAATTTTTTTTTGTTAAAATAATTCTTTTATTAAAAATAATTTTTTATATTTTTATATTATTTTAATGTATTAATATCAAAATAAAAAAATATTATTTTGATGTATTTTTAAATAAAAAACACTTTGAATCACAACCGTTGTTACAATTTCAAATAGGTTATAGGAAGTGTTTGAGATGTGTTTTTAAAAATTTTATTTTTTTTTATTTTAAAAATAACTTTCTAAATATTTTTAGATTATTTTGATGATAATTTTTTTTAAAAAAATATTATTTATATGGTTTTTTACATAAAAACACTTAGAAAAATAAAGCTACTAAAATACAAAACAGGCACTTAGATTTGTGTCCTCGTCATTCAAGGGGCTGTCAGAGTTTTGTTGCATGTGAGTTACAAGTGTGTTTGTTACGTCCCAGATTCAGGGCATCATTGTTAATGTTGATTAATTTAGGGATCGTTTCATGTATAATGTATTCTTTTCTAATTTTTTTTTTTTTTACTTGGATTATCCGGACCAGTTTATATATATCATAACTCATTTTTAAATTTATTAAATATCTTGCATACTCAATAAACATATAACCCCCTCCAAGTCAGTTTATATATATCATAACTAATTTTTAAATTTATTAAATATCTTGCATACTCAATAAACATATAACCCCCCCCCCCCTCTCCAAGTGCTCTGTTTTTCAATTCTTGAAATGAAAAGCATTTTTTTTTTAATTTATTGTTTGTTTTTATCTTTTGTCCCGAAAAGTAAAAAGAAGCTATGACTGTCAACTATTTTCAAAATCAAACACAAGTGAGTGATCCTTAAGAATAGTGTCTGTGGTGGTTAATTCAGTCATTAAATTTAAAAAAGATAAATCAAACAAATTCCTTGTTTCTATCTAAACAAAAACAAAAGAGTTCCTGACAGTTAATAATTGAAATTAATTGATATTAAGATTTAGGACAGGTACAATTCATATCCAAGAACAAGGCTGTCATACACTTTTTTTTAATATGGCATGGAAAAAACAATATACAAATAGAATAAAAACCATAAATAATTATATATATATACACACACGATTCACACAAACATTAAGTAATTTCATTAACTAAACAAATAAATACTTAATTTAAAATAAAAAACAAAAACAAAACCTAAGTATGTTCGCTGTGAATTTAGATCTCGTAGTTCTTTTTTTATAAAAAAAAAAAAACATAACTGCCATGTTCTTTAAATCCAAGTCATTGAATTCAAATTAAATTATCATTATTTTGGTACACAATAAAAATAAAAATAATTTAACAATAAAAGCTCAGGCAGTGGGGGAAATGAATGGGGATTTTTCTTCTCTTCCAGTAAATGTAAAATGTGTGTGGCATCCTCTTCCTCTTAGCTAAATTAGAGGGCCTCGGTTATACAAGGAAGATGTTCAATATTGCATTTAATTTTACATGAAATGAGTGATTCCTGGCATATAAATTTACTGGATAACTAAAAATAAATGGCGTACAAAAGCATATATTGGTCCATTATTGCGATATATATATATATATATATATATATATATATATATATATATATATATCGCAATAATGGACCAACACATAGCAGACTCTGCAAGGAAAGAGGCACTCCAGAAATTCAGAAACCTGAGGCTGGGAAGGATAGCAGACACAACATGAGACTGACCATTTGAGCCTTCACAACTTGGATTAATTCCAGGTGTTCATCAGATTTAACACTACCTTTTAGCCCATTCATGAGACTCATCTTCTTGGCACCATGTTGAACTTTCTTGAAATTAGCTTTTTTTTCCATTAATCAATTCATATACCTTCCCACTGAGTCCTTTGATATTTTAAACAAATGTAGGACTGGACTCTTCAGGCTGATCAAAAGTTTCCTTCACCGTCAAAGCAATCAACTGCATAAAATCTTCTTTATTCTTGACTTCTTTCATTTTCTTCGTAACCTTCTTCACTTCTCTTTGTAATCTTCTTCATATCCAGAACCCAGTTCCTGCCATTCTTGTAAACTCAGGTGTAAATTCATGATTTTGTATGATTTTAACTGGGTTTATTGATTTTACACTAGTCAGATATAATTTTATTAGTTTTTGAGTTTTTAATCTAAAATTATACATTAAATACATGTTGACTTGTAAAATTATCATGATTTTAACAACAATATCCAACAATAATAGTTTATTTCTCGCGCTACAAGATATAGCAATTTTTTTCCAGTGTAAAAGAAGGTACATGCATTTTTTTTAACCATAATTATAACCTATTTTTTATTTTTTATTTTTTTACCACCATTTAACAACATAAATCGGCCGCACGTATCACCACAAACCTGTTGGATCCTAACGTGCCTCTAAATTAATTATTTAAATAATATTATATAATTGATAAAAGACACAAGAATCCCTCCCTTAATTCGATAATTACCCAAAGAATCAAAAGAAAAATACATAAATGTCTCTGCACATCCTTTTTTTTTTTAAGAAAAACAGATTCTAAGATTAAGTTCGATAATTTACTGTGTATTTATATATGAAATGCTAAAAATACCCCCAAGTAATAGTAATATATCACTTGCTTCTTAGAATAAAAACATCATTATATTATGCAAAAAAAAAAAAGTGTAAAGAACAGTATGTTCCCAATTAATCTAGCAATGCCAAGTTAACCCCGTGAGAATATGAAAATACTTTAAAAGCAATAATTTTAAGTTTTGACAAGAAAAGCATAGACGCCATAATAATATTCTGATTATCAGTGTTACTAGTCTAAAACCACAATATGACTTGTAGTTTTTTTTTTTTTTGTAATTTACTCAGAAAATCTCAGGAAGTCTAATATCCAAGTGGAAAAAGACCGGGCATTTAGGCAGCATTCATCTGCCCGGGACGTCCTGTACCATTCTTTCAACCATCTAGGCATGACGAACGAGAACCAGGCCACTCTTCAATTAGCTCAGCTAATTAACTTTGAATTGCCATTCTCAACCAATGAACTGTGAAAACGTACGTTAAAAAAAAAACGATTTTCTCTCTCTCGAAAACATAAGAATCACGGCGTTATATGCAATCGCAGATTCGCGTGGTAAAAGAAAGAAAGTTGGGGATTGCGTGGAAATGCAACCGTCCCATTGTAATCGGTTTTAACTTTTAACTATTATTGTTATTGTAGTTGATTATTTTTTAAAATGATTTTTATTTAAAATATATTAAAATAATATTTTTAAAATTTATTCTTATACCATTATATTAAAATGATTTAAAAAAACTAAAAAATATTAATTTGAAATAAAAAATATTTTTAAAACATAAAAAAAATTCTAAAATATTGTGCTTTTAAATTTGCAAGTTGATAGTACTATAGAAATTGAAAGAAAATCTTAAACAGGATAATGCTATCTATCCATCCAAAAAACTTCTTTCAGTTTTTCAAATTTATACATAATTTAAAAGTTCTCCATAATTTCTCAATATATTTTTTCCATTATTATTCAAATAAAAAAAAATAAACAATATATTTTTGTATATACAAATAATTTTTAGCAATGTAGAAGATTAAAAAAAATTACATATTTATGTATCATAAATGTATTTTTTTATTGAAAATCCAATATAATTTTTTTGAGTTGAAGATAATTTTAATTTGAACAAAAAAATAATAATGTTGTTGTCATGATTATTCTTGTAACACCCCATCTCTTGTCCATTTTGATCCATAGGCCTTGTGAATTTATTATTAGCAGCTACGCATGTTCTCAAAACACGTCATACAAGTTAAGGTCCTACAAGTTAAGGTGAACATTTTCATATAAGGTTCTTTTCCAAGTCCTTATCTATTGATATGAGATATTACAATTATAAATTCTGGTTTTGAAATTTTTTTATATAAAAAAAATTGTTATAGTTTTGATGTATTTTGAGGAGAAAAAATTATCTTCAAACAAACAAGTTTTTAATTTTTTTACTAGAAAAGAAAACGGAAGAAAATAAAAAAAAGAAAAAGAAAAATAACTTTCTATTTCTTAACACACCCTTCAAATATCAACCAGACACGAAAAACGATAGAAAGTAAACTCCTATCTAAATAATTCACGGCAACTCCTATCTAAATAATTCACTGCAAAAGCTTGCATAGTTTTTAAATGCAGCTTGAGGATCGACGGGTTTTAACCGAATTATCTTAGATGAATCGCAAAACGACATTATATGTATTAAAAATAAATAAATAGTCAATAAATTATAATCAATTCATATTTTTTTATCAAATCACCCAGATTTTTGCTTTTTTCTTAAACTCAATCCAGTTCCTCCGGTTTCAGTCCGGCCGTCCAACTAGACTGGATTTTAGAGCTATGGGAGGAATAATAACATGTGCATGTAAAAAAGATTGCTTGGTTGGAATAGAAAAGGTGTCATGCAGGATACAATCACTGAATAAGCATGTTTGAACCTCAAAACATCACTGGTCTCGATCCCCCAAACAAACGGATCCTTGACTTAGAATAGCTAAAGAGCAGTTCTTTTTAAATACCCGGAAAATCCAGAAAGAAATTCGTCTAAATTCATGAATAAAGGCGCTTGAGTTCTGCACATTTCGGTATAACTTAAAAGGAAATATTGCATATTATTTGTTATGTGCAGTGGCGTGTTTCAGCAGTTAATCTACAAATGCAACAACAACGTAAAAATATATAGTTTAATAGGCACCAGGTTAAAATCAAGAAATAGTACCAGTACCGGTTATTTATCTCTTGCAATGATGGTTTTAACATAAACGAAAGAAAGAGAGCATAACAAGGCTAGAATGTCCCCAATCAGCACCTTGGCAGCTTCTTTCTTTTTGTCACCGCAAAATTCTCGTTGGTCTTAACTCAAAAATGGAATTCATTCATCATTCTTGCTTACAAGAGAATGCACAGAACCACTCACAGTTCTACCAACATTTTGATCCACGTGCTAGCTAGAGTATGGAATTTATCCCATTGACTCCCACGAGTGCCCCAATGTCCAGCAATATTTGCAACTTTAAGAACTAGGAAAAACAGAGTTAGATTACAAGTTTAGATGCAGATGATTTTGCTTCTTCCTTCACAGCATCTCCTGCCAAAACCAACAAGTAATCAGAGAAGAAATTATCCAACAAACGGAAGACTCCACGCAGGCATAGATAGAGTGCACCTGTCAATTCATCCAAGGAGATGCTATCCTACAACTTGCACACAGTGACACCAAAATTTACTCTTAAAACACTGCACTGGCTACAGTAAACAGGGAGATGGTTACATCTAGTGAAAAACTTTGAAAAAGCTCTATTGCGTAATGCGGATCCCAAATTGATAGGTTCGAGGGAGTTTATCTATGACGAGGGGTTCCTGATGCTGTACAGTTTAATTTCAGTGAAGCCATCAACATAAGAAACAAAGTTCGAAGGAATCATTAAAACCACGTTTTTGCATTGTATTAGACCCTTAGCAATGCTCGTCAGACAATTACGAGATTTCTATTAATCTCTCCATCACCTGTAAATCTCTATCGGAAGTGATACGAACCCCCAAATTATATTCTCCAACCCTAATTCTACAAAACCCTAAATTGTGTACTGTTTACATTGTTGGAATTGTGTCATTATTTGTAAACTTCTCATTTCCACTATTCTTTAAACCCTAAAACACAAAATCAAAATCAACACGAATCAACAAAATCAAATTATGGAGGCACGTGGAAGGATATGCACTGATTTGTAAAAGAAAGTACCAGTTTGTGGCGGTGGTGCCTCGCCGTAGATGGCCCTGAGTCTGGCAACAGTGACCAAATCGGAGTCGGTCTCAGCTTCGGAGAAGAGCTGTTGCTTCCAGTCCCACATGGTCTTTTTCATGGCTTTGTTCGATTTAACTAGCGACTCCTTCTCGGCCTTTAAAGCTTCTATGTTATTTTGTTGGTTCGCGGATCGCGCAGCTAGCACCAGGAAGGATCCTACAAGGCACACGTTTATCACTGTGTTGTTGTTTGCGGCTTTTGTTGCTGCGGCTACCAGTCTGTTCGCGAACTCCATTCCTGTGAGGAGGTCTGGGCAGAGAGATAGACTGGCAGTTCTGGGTTTTGGGGTTGAAAATGGTGAAAGAGAGGATACCTAGGTTTGGGTCATCGAAGCCCAAAGTTAGATAGGGGAGGAGGACAAAAGAAACGAGAGCAGCAGGAGAAGAGATGGTAAGCAATGAGCTGTGGGCTTTCAGCCCAAAATATGGTCAACTTGGGCATAAAAATGCAAACCCGGGTTTAAAGGAAAAATAAAAAAAACGAAGAAAGAAAACGCACGCAAGGGAAGCAAATTACAAAAAGGGAAAGGAAAGTGGATGAATAGCGTGTTTTGCATTGAGGTTAAATTTATTTTTTGTTATTTTTTTTTATTTAGCATAATTTTTTATATATTTTAATCATTTTAATATATTAATATTAAAAATAAATTTTAAAAAATATAAAAAATTATTTTAACTTGCTTGACAAACACTTTTAAAATATTATATGAATCCCAACAAGTTCATTTCCAATCTTATGACATTCTTTAATCACTTTGAAAATAAAAATTCAATTGAATTTGAAAAACCTGTGAACTCCGATCTTTTTTTTTTCTCAATGCATTCCACTAGCAACGCTGCCTTCAATGAACACCCTTCACATAAACAAAATTGATTGACAACCCTTTCTGAGGTTGGGACGTGGCTGCCCCCCCCCCCCCCCCTATTATTTTTCAATTACTTTTTCTAACATCTTTTTAATACCCAAAGAAAAATATTTAAGATAAAAATATAAAATCTTAAAATATTATGGACCAAAAATGCAAAAAGAAAAATTTAATGGAACTGAGGGGATGTTTATTTTTTGAAAAGTGATTTATACTAGAGATCAAAATAATAAAATAGAAAAGCATATACTGGAAAAATAAACTAAAAAAACCCTAGGTCAACCTAGGCCGATTATTTAAACTCGTGACCTATGTTATAAGACCAAGACTATCGCATAAAAGACAAACACGAAAAAATCATGAAGCCAATTTCTTGACCAACAAAATATTGATGAATAAAATTAAAAATAAAAGATCTTTAAAAAAAATATAAAAAAACAAAATAAATATAAATTAAAAAAATAAGGATCAAGTTTGGCATGAAAATTAAATGAGATAGAATGATGAGGATACAATTGAAAAACAAATTAAATTAAAAAAATAAAAAAATAAATAACAGTAAAAAAATAAAGACCAAATATGAAAGATAAATAAATCAAAATGGGATGAAATTGAAAAAAAATTATGAAGGAGTTATCATGAGGATTCAAACACGTCGATGGAAGATAGAGTGTAGCTACAAGATGTTGTTGTATACTTGTTTAAATAATGTGGATGTTATACGTGTCCACACGAACAACATGTGTTATTAAATTTTTAATATTAAAAATATTTTATATTTGTAAGAAATACCAAATTGCTTTTCACTGGTTTTTTATTGATAAAAAAAATCACAATAAAAAGACTAAAGAACCTTGAATACTAGTAGAAGATATTTTAGATTAAAAAGCAGTCAAGTCATTTCATTGGGCTGTAAAATAAAAAAGTTCAAACAACCCATGTATACCAATTCAATAATTTTTACTTTAAAAAATCTTCTAGTTATTTTACCGTGAAAAAACATAAAAAATACACAACTACCTCCACTGTCAATGTCATTCTTTTATGTTAGAAAAGTAAAATATAATTTTATTGTTTTCACAGCAACAATGAGTATAGAGCTACTGTAAAAATGCTATAGAAAACCTCTTCCCCTTTTAGATTTTTTTTTGGTTAATTGTTAATAATGGTTAATTTTAATGATCTTTTAATTTAATCAATGTCAATAATAATAATAATAATAATAATAATTTTCTCAAAAAACATGCTTCAAGCCTCCAACCATGGTTGTTAAAATCGCGATTAAAGTCGTAAAATCGTACGTTTTTACGAGTTAATATAGACTTTACGTGCTAAATCATTCATAAAAATCAGAAATGAGTAAAATCGGGTAAAAAACAGTTAAAATCGTTAAAATCGGGTGAAATCGCATAAAATCACGATTTTACCTCCGATTGAACGAGTTTGCCCGCAGGAGAACAAAATTCAATGTAGCTGCCACGTGTCACCCGTCTATTGGCTTGAACAGATCAAAGGCAATTTATTTAGTAACTGTGACTCAACGAATCAGTCTTCCACCGCACCAAAAAAATAAAACAAAGATTCTATCTAGCAACCCAACCCCGAGAAATATATATATATTAATTCCTGCATCGATGGAGCGTTCAACTGTTTCTTGAAACATGAATAATATTGTTTGAGACCGCCCACTATACCCAAGGGTTAAGCTTTTTCTCCAGCAAGCTAATGAAACTGCCACGTCAGATGTAAATATTCACATGGTTGGTTAATAAGTGTATGGTTGCTATTGAGATTGAATAGCCAAGACTTTTATATAAATAAATGGAATTAATTAATGCTTTTCTTATTTTCAAATGATCTCAAGTCTAAAACTCTCACGCTTGTGATCTCTTGGAAATAATTCTAATGTTTCTAATGGTTATCGTTAAATAATAATTCTAAATTAAATTACAGTTAAAAAATCAAAATATCTTAGAATCAAATCAATAAAAAAATAATTTAAATATAAAATCAATATATTAAAGTATTATTTTTAAGATGCTTGAACTATGTATGAATTTTTATTTGAAGTATGAATTTTTTTTAATGTATTTTAAAAATTTTTATGATTTTTTTACAATTTTACGATTTATTTTTACAATTTGAATTTGCATGCAGCTTTTCATACCGTGTTAAAATCACGATTTTAACAACCTTGCCTCCAACCTCTTGTTTCCGTTATCGTGTTGCCGACCTGGCACTATCCTAGCCACCTCGCAAGAATAACCTACAGCCCCTTAACCGTTTGATCTCACGCCCGCCTACTATACGGAAATCTCAACGCGTGAAATCCACGCGACGCATAGGCGGGATCGTACCCGCTTGAAACCTCTCTTTCCCTCTCTAGAAACACGCTTTTCGCATTTGAGCAGATGCCAGTCCCAAACCAACAACAACAAAAAAAATTCCCTCCTCTCGCTTTACCCTCACTCTCTTTCCACTAAAAAAATCTTCAAATCATCTCTTCTCTAGCTATTCAATGGACGAATCTCCGCTTCAACTCATTTCCGAAATCGGCGACCAGCTCGGTCGACACGCTCGGCCCAACAAGGACTTCCTTGTCAAATCGCTCCGTGTATGCGTATTTTTCCTTTATTTTCACGAAAAATAATTCCTCGCAATAACACAAAAACCCTTGGTTTTGTACTGACTCGATTTTGTTCACTCTAGGCGTTTATTCAACTGTTTTGAGTAATTTACTTTAGAGAATTCGGGCTTGCTTCCAGTTTCTCAAAATATTTCGAATTCGCCTTTTCTTCATGTTTTTATTTTTTGAAAAAGTTGAAATAACGTGAATTTTCTCACATATATTATTTATTTACCCGTTAATACTGTATTGTTACGGAATCGGGATCGATTAATTTATACCTTTTATTTTTTTTTCTATTTAATAATCACTAGTTGGTTTCTCCAAGAAAATAATGCTGATATGTAATTATTATTTTTTGTCTATTTTGAAAATTTCCGGTACTGAATCAATTCTGATTTCGATTTTCTTTTTAATTTTTGAAAGTAACGTGTAATATATGAGATTTTCTCTGCACATCATTATATATTTATTTGTCAAGGTTGTTTAGATTTGGTTAATTTTAATAATTTTTATTTGTAGCAAGCTGCAAATGCTTTGTCACAAATTGAACAGCCTTTGGAAACTTTTAAAAAGGCAGAAGCTACAAAGAAGTTAGAAGCTGCTATAAAGCCCTTGAGGAAGTCTATTCTGAAGCACTATCTTATTAAGCATACTGACAAAGAAGTCAAACTTTTGGTGGCAATCTGTGTCAGTGAAGTGTTTCGGGTCTTGGCACCGGAGCCTCCTTTCGAGGACAAATATCTGAGGGTAATGAGACTCTTTCCATGCTCATACTTGTGTTTTTAGCATGTTATCTCAATTTCTGGATGCTCTTCTTTACGTGCATCTGTGTGCTTGTGAATAGAAGTAACATGCATCTGCATGTTTGCAATTGTGCTGACATCTCTTCAGAATATTGATAAATAATGACTGCGACTGACATTGATCCGGTTTTCTTTTCGAAGGATATATTTATACTTTTTCTCAACATGTTCAAGGAGCTCAGTGATACTGCTAGCCCACACTTTCTGAGGAGAGTTAAAGTATTGGAAACTGTGGCACGTTGTAAATGTTGTGTGATCATGCTGGATGTTGACTGCCACGATCTTGTTCTTGAAATGTTCAAAATTTTTTTCTCTTCTGTGAGGTTAGAATGCTCTCTCTTCTCTCTTCTCGGTTTTTTTTTTTTTTGTATTTGTTAATTCAGTCAACATAATTGAAAATAGCGTGCTTGATTTTTTCTCTATGGTTTTCTTGATGTTTTCTTTTTCCTCCTTTTTTCTCCCTTTTGGATCTTAACTATGTGCTGTGAAGCAAACTTGGTTGACTAAGCTGAAGATGTTGAAACTCTCAATTAAAGTTACATAGTACAGCACCTCTTTGTAATGAGTACTTATTGATACTGTCACCTCAGAGCCTAGACACTTAGCTCCTGCTAATATCATACTCTCCGTGTTTAACTAGATTAAGTATATGAAATCACATTTTCTTTCCTGCACTGATCTCGTTACCAATATATATACTCACTGTCTTTTTAACCTGGGTCCTTTGCTCATCAACTTCCAGTCAATACTTACGGTATGACCATTTGTGGATATTTTTTCTTTTATTGTAAAAATTTAATCAACCATTGAGTTTTGGAGGTAGATGAAGTCATATAATTGAGGTTACTTGTTATTTGCATGTAGCTCAGGTACTTTCTTTAGTTTTATGATAATATGTTTCGGCCGTTTGCTGTTTTCCTTGCCTTTATTGCTAATGCAGCACTATTCATGGCACTGTATTCTGCCTTTGTAGGGAACATCACCAGCAGTCTTTGATTGATGAGATTCTGTCTATAATGAAACATGTTTTAAACGAGGAGGCTTCTCAAGCACTTTTGGATGTGATTTTGCTGAATCTTATAAAGGAAGGAAAGGTTAGGATTTGTACAATATCTTGTTTTGGTTCATGCAGCGATTATTTCTCGTGACAAACTTGTTAAATGTCAAATTAGATTTTAGACCAGTGATTTTTGCTTGTACAGTGGACAAATGCATGAAATTTATATGTTAGATCTAACTTGACCAGTTCTTTCTTTTTGGGTTTTGAATGTCTTTGACGGGCATTTCTTGAATGGAGCAAGTAGTCCAACCGTGTAAAAATTCATGCCTGAAATCTTGCCAAGGGTTCGTGATTCATGGCTGAAATATATAAATTACTATGACAGGAAATCTATTTGTTATGCCTTAAGTATGGCTTAAATTCATGGACCTCTTCTTGCACTAGCTTGAGGCTTTGGGTTGGATGTTTGAACATGCAGTATTTGCTCTATTGACTAGGCCTATCAGTTACTGGTTTGGTAGTAAACTGTCTAGCTCTAACATTTGGATTCATCTGAAATCCTTTCTGCTTTGGGCCAATTCCTGATGCTTGACTTCATCATCCCCCCTTCCCCTTCTGTTTTTTCCCCACAGGCTGCAACTCCAGCTGCATCTCAGCTTGCTGCATCTGTCATCCAAACTTGTGAAGAAAAGCTTGAACCATTTGTTTGTGGGTTTTTAACATCTTGTTTCTTAGACAGAGATGCTGTTGAGAGTGAGCTTAAGGAATTTTACCACGAAATCCTTTTTAAAGTTTTCCAGTGTGCTCCTCATATGCTTCTTGGTGTCATCCCCAACTTGACTCAAGAGTTACTGGTACGACATCCTCAAACTCATTTATCCTAATCTATCATAGCATTGCATCTTCTTTTTGAAGGTATATGACATCTCACTTTTATCACATGGGCTGAATATTGCGAAGTTTTTCCATGTCTTCTTAAAGGAACATTTGTTGTTTTTCCTATTACCTGCAATGTACCCTTATTTGTTCTGTTTCTTTTCCTCTTTTCTTTTGGAAAGTTATCCTCTGATCTTCATTAAAATAAACTTTGAATTCTATTGTCTAGACAGATCAGGTTGATGTCCGAATAAAAGCTGTTAATTTAATTGGAAGGCTCCTGGCACTACCCGAGCATCATGCTGTACAGAAATATCAGAGTCTTTTTGTAGAGTTCAAAAATAGATTCTCTGATAAATCAGCAGAAGTTAGACTTAGTGTTTTGCAGTGTGCTAAAGCATGCTACATAGCCAATCCCTCTGGGAATGTATCACGTGAAATACTTAGTAAGTGATTCAGCAAGTGAGTTTACTTGTCAATAAATAGGGTCTTTGAAATCTAACCTGTCTCATGTCAATGAATTAGCTGTTCTTGAAGGTCGATTACTGGACTTTGATGATAGAGTGCGAACACAGGCTGCTGTTGTTGCCTGTGATCTTGCCAGGACTAACCTGAGGTTTTTTCCACCCGAAATAATATCAAAAGTTTCTGAAAGACTTCGGGATAAGAAGGTAATTCTTCTTCAGAAGTTTCTGCTCACTTGAACGAAAGCTGTCTACTTATGTGGGAAAAAATCTGGTTTAACTCATACTTACTGTGCAGATATCTGTCAGAAAGAAGGCTTTGGAGAAGTTGATGGAGGTATATCGAGATTATTGTATCATGTGTTCTGAAGGCCTCATGACAGCTAGTGATCACTTTGAACAGATTCCTTGTAAAGTCTTGATGCTTTCCTATGATAAAGATTGTAAGGATTTCAGGTCTGATCCTTCACTTCTTTTGACTAATTAATCCACCAATCTAAATTATGTTATTGGATGTAATATTTTATCTATATTCTCCAGGCCCCAAAACATGGAGCTTGTTATTGCAGAGGATTTATTTCCTGTCTTTCTTCCTGTCGAGGAAAGGACAAGGCACTGGATCCAATTGTTCTCTCTTTTCACTTCTTCTCACGTGAAGGCACTGATATCTATATTATCTCAGAAGGGAAGGTATTGATAATGAGTGCTACTGTAATTAGGATAGAAATGGCTGTTTTTTTACCACGTGTCTTTGTTTTCAGGCTGCAGACTGAAATGCAAATTTATTTGGCACAACGGAAGAAAGAGAAGGTATAGACTAGAGCATTGTGGCTGATACTAAGAAGCTTTTGACAATTTCACTTGCTTGTCCATTTTAATGAAACTTTAGTAGATCAAGTGTGTGAAACTTTCATGCATATCGGATTAACGTGATTGATATAAAGTGCACATATGCATGCAAAAAGTTTTTTTGTACTTCTCACTTTTTGACCTGAGTTTTTTGTATGAATGGCTAGAGTATGGCTTTTATTATTTGACTTTTGTTAAATGTCAGAGTGCTCAGTAGCACAGCTTCATGCATTTTTGTTTATTGATTCTTGGCTGTGATAAATATTTTTTTATAAATACATATGGCAGGAAAGCAGTTCAGAAGAAATGGAGAGGAGAATAAAAAATTCATTTGTGAAAATGTCAGCATCCTTTCCAGATCCTTTGAAGGCAGAAGAGTGCTTCCATAAATTGAACCAGATGAAAGATAGCAAGATTTTCATTGCACTGGAGCAATTATTGGATGATCGAACAATTAAAAGTGCCCAGCAAACTAGAGTGTGTAGTTCACTTCTCTTCCTTCTCTGGTGTAATTGAAAGAAAATATCAATCACAATACAACTTATGTCCTGCCTTATTTATTATTACCGTCAACTATCTTTCTGTATTGTTGTCACATGCTGTAAATGCTTCTATTGATTTGCTAAAACAAAGGATCTTAGTGAGCTGGGTCAATTTTATAATGGTTGTCTTGAATTCTTTGCATCTTCATCTTAAAATGTTCCGTACTATGCGAGAATCAAATTTTGCTTCTTGCTAGAGACTTCGAGGTGAAACTTAGTCAGGTTTCAGGTCAACTGTGTCATGTTATAAACTAGAAAATATTTGCTCCAGTTACAGAAGCCCAATAGACTCGATCTTATTCTCAATTTTGCTAAAATAATTTGAAAGGCACTCATTTTTTCTTTAAGCTTCACACTTATCTTATCAGCACTACTGGATCAGACAGGGTGCACTTTACTGATTCTTGCTGCTCTGTACTTTACTTCCTTTGCCGCCATGATTTCCAGTTTTTACATTGTTGTAACTTTCTAGTCCTATTGTATGATGAGCGACTGTTTTTTGTGTGTTTATGTGCTCATCTTACTACTGTTTTCTTCTATGGTTTGAGAGTTCTATGCTAATGGAGGTGAGCGTGGCTTTAATTTGATGGATGTGTCATTTTCCTTTAATAAGTCCTATTCATGAGCTTACTTCAATCTTTTTTATTTGTGAAAATATATAACGTGCTTCCCTTCCTATTTTAAATATTACCTAATTTATTGTATATTACACGCTCTTTTTCTCAGGATAAATTTCTGAAAATGATAGGAGACAAGCATCCACATTTTGAGTTTCTACAATTACTCTCCTCAAAATGCTCATTTAACATATTCAGCTCAGAGCATGTTCAATATATTTTAGATCATATCTCCAGCAGTGGTTTTGAACAACATCTCAAGGCCTCTGCTAAATTGCTTCTGGTAAGGATAATTGCTTTTTAGATATGTATAAAGCTCCCTTTTTCCTCTATTTTTTTTCAAGTGGTGATGAAATGGCATTAAAATGCTCTGTTGGGATATGAGATCCAAAAATTAGACAAAACTGATGACAAATTCTTGCCCACTGGACTGTGAACTCTTCCAAAATTTACAATGGTTTGAAATAATCAAGTTTCTTGATGAAAACAAAATTTGTTCTAAATGTTTTTTTCTCAAATTTTATAGGTGGCTGCATGGGATTGCAAAATGTTTTTCACTCCTTTAGATTAGAACACCTCGACTTTGAGATTTAAATATTTGAATTTTATTTAAGTGGTTGTCAATGTTCAGGCAATCTTTTGAATGATTGTTAAGCTAAGATGATATCACTTGAGACTACTAGCTTGTCACACACTAGCATTTTAGTCCCCACTTCAACAGAAGCTTCAGAGTTATTTGGTGCATCAATATGCATTTTTCTTTACAGTGGTGGTAGCAGCCTTGGAATAGGATATGATTTGTGGAAGCAGTCGGCATATATTTTAATTTTAGAGCTTCTTTAAGTGTTATAATAGCAATGTTAATGATGCTCAAATGAGAGCTTCTTTATCATATAAATTTGCATTTCCCTTTACCGAAAATCCAGTTCAATCAATATAACTGACACATTGCGTAATATAGGCTATTATCAGTGTTTACCCCTCTTTTATGCGGGGTTTGGAAGAGCAGTTTCAATTGCTGTTAGAAGAAAACAATTCAATTAATGATACGCTGGTTGAAGTCTTGGCCAAAGCAGGCCCTCATATTAAAGCCAAATTCAGGTAACTTCACTATGCTTTATGATGATATTGGGACTACATTTCATTTTGTAAGCAAATGTAACTTTCCATCTGTTCAAAATCTGGATCAGATGATATGTGGTCTATGCTATATTCTTCATGCTTAATCCAAGTGAATGTGTTTGAGGGAGGTGTTAGTTATTACTAGTTGGTATAATAGTGAATGACTTAGGTTGTTTCATAATGATTTAAAAATAATATTAATTTGAAGCAAAGAAAAATAAAAAAAATTTAAAATTTTTTCTAAAACATTTTTGAAACACAAAAACTTGAATGTTATTTCATTCAATGTTGTCAATATGCGTTGAGGTGCTTGCCTAGGCACTCCAAGTGAGGCAAGGCGAGACCCCAAAGCACAATTTAACTAGGCGTTGCCTAGGCACTTGCCTGGAGTGCAAGCATCGTCGGGTGCTGAAGCAAAACACTTAGTCAAAATATATGTTCCCTTTCCCTTTTTTTAATTGGTATGTGTTTTGATCAATTTGTCCATATTCTTTCTATGCACCACCAAAAATAATTTAAGTGTATATTTGTAAAATTAAAGAGTAGGGTTTAAGAAGAAAAAAAAAAGTTGGAGGCACATTTGGCAGCCACGCTTTTCCAAAGAATTAGGTACATCTTTTTGTTTGTTTTTTCTTCATTTTTCTTCATTCTTCCTTTTCTTTCGGTCTCTCTCCATCTTATTTCTCCTTTACCTATCTTTTCTCACTTTAAATATCCATGGTGTTATGTTGCCAAAAAAATTACTTTTTTTTTTTAATAAAATAACATTTTCTCAAATCTCAAGTTCATCACTTATCAAACTTCACAACTGAATTTTTTTTCTTGCCGTGTTTACTTTTTCTTAAACTTCATTTTTTTTATGAACTTAGTTTATTTCAAACTTCACAGGATTTTGAGTTTCGTTTTGATTTTCTAATCTTAATTTATAACATATATATTTGTGATATATATATATATATATTTATATATATATATATATATTATAATTCATACATATAATTTTTTTAATATATCACATATTGCCTTGGTTCATTGGGGCAAGCACCTAGCACCTCAGGCATTTTACAGGCTTGGCACCTTTTAGAGCCTTTTGCCTTTGACAATACTGATTTCATTTGACTCTTTGTTCGCCATGCAGTGAGTTTTATCCATTGTTGGAGAGAATATGCCTCAAGGGAACTCGTTTTCAGTCGAAGCATGCTGTTTCTGCAATTGCTTCATTGGTTGGTTCTTCTGATGAGTTCATTTTCTCAAAACTTTGCAAGGTGTGGACTCCCAGCTTCTCTTTATTCCTGTTTTTTGTATCCATACTTTAAGCTATTAGCTGTTGTCTCATTGCCTACTTTTGATGCCTTTTAAAAAGAAAAGATGACAAGACAATCTTGTTTGCATGATGCTGTAAGAAGATTATTTCCTTGAGTCTTGATGCCATTTTGGGGCTATTGTAACTCAATATCGAATTAGCCCAGCCCTTGTAATATGACAAGATTTCTCATGAATTATTCAATGGCTATGGCTACCTTAGGCTAGAACAATACACAACATAAGGCGCTGTAATTTTTTTTTTTTTTTGGGAGGGGGGGTGTTAGTTCCTGGTTTCTTAGGACAAGAACTATTTATTTTTCATACAATTTGACACTGACATTCACAAAAAAAAATCTTTGAACTTTCTGATGCATATTGGATCAGGTAATGGAGATTATAATATCCTATAATTTGAAATTCTTTTCTCTTATTCTGTTTTGGGACCACTTTCTTTTTTCTATATGGTGAATGCTCATGTTTGATTTCACAAACTTGCAATATTGCACATGTTTACCAATTTTTGTTCATATTAGAGGGAATTTTGATTGGTTAATCATGAGGTGGTTGATTGTTAGTGTTAGGGGGGAGGGGGAGCTAGGTTTAATACCCACCATGGAGGGATTAAATCTTAAGCACCAAAGTAGGGGCAGGGTTCTAACTTGGCCACCCTCTTGCATGGGGTGTAAACAAGTTCAATTTCAAGCGAACAGTAGGAATTGAACTTGTGACCTCTTGATAGAAGCCAAGAGGCCACTACCATTGAGCTAAATTGGTGCCAAGCAGGAATTCAATGTATTCCCATTACAAAGTTTTATGTCGGTGTTGATAGTTTCACTTTATATTTATTTATTGTTTATCCTTGTAACAGTTTGATAAGCTTCACTTCTTTAGTGAAACTTGATTGGAAGGAACAGTTTTTTATTTTTTTTGAATTTCCTCGGGGATTGAGCAACTTCAATCCTTTTTTCTTGTACATCACAAATGAATGTCTTTTGTTACAGCATGAATAATTCCTTATTGTTAGTGTTTATCTAAATGTGTAGTATTTTCTAATAAATATGCGCTTGTGTTTTGATTATCATGGCTATTTTCCATCTTCACAGGAACTTGTGGATTCTCTATATAGTGGGCTGAACACCCCAACCATATTGCAGTCCTTGGGCTGTGTTGCGCAACATTCTGTTTCAGCATTTGAAGCTCAAAATCAAGAGATTAGATCATACATATTTGGAAGAATTTTTCAAGTAATATAAGCAAGATCAAATTTATCTTAATATTGTTTATCCAGAATAAAGCAGCAAAAGAAATTTTGCATAACATCTCATGTTGTGTGAATTTGTGTGTGGAATGTTGTGGCACTTAATGTGGATTCTTTCTTTGTAGGCGGAATCATCTGAAGATGAACCTTCAGCTGACGAGACTTCTGAGTGTTGTGATTCTTGCAAGCTGAAGGTGAGCATTATGGAAGGGAAATTTCCCACAGAATTATCAGTCTAAGGTGCAAATATGACAGTGATTTTCTGTGTGAAGACTGCTTCAAACCACTAAATTTTGAACTTATTCCCTTGAGTCTTAATTGGTTAACTGACAAACCATTAAAGTGTGAGTATCAAGCAATTTTGGTACAAGGGAGGACTGACTAGATTCTCTGATCGCTAAACAACTTAAGTGCTAGCATATCTAATATAGATAAGAAAATTAGCGGTTGTACCAAAAGCTAAAGTTGAAATCGGAAAGAGCAACGAGTGTTGAGATGAGATTCCAAATCTTGTAGTTTGTTCAGTTTCTCTGCTCTAATGATATTGCTCCATGTTTCAAGTATTAGTTAATTGGAATTTTTTTTGTTTCACTATTAATGATGTTGGATCTTAAAATAAGTTGCCATGATATGATTGATTTTGCAAAGCTATGAAGAAGTAAAACCTCCAAGATAAATGAGTAGTTTCTTGGACACATTTAACTTGAGCACTCTATTAAGTTTCCAAATCATTCTTGTACAGTAGTTGTGATTCCTTAACAGTGATCTTGGTCATTCTTTAACCATTATTTGGACTGATGCAGGTGGCCAAAACCATGAGTTTGATTTGCTTATCTATCATCTGCTAAGTTGTGTCTTCCTTGTACAGTAGTTGAGATGATCGTCTATGAAATGGTTCTGTGCTATTCAAACCATCCCCTGTACAGAACTTGGGATAATCCAAAACCACTAGTTTGTTTTGCATAATTATGAGTTTGATTGGAGATAAATCAAATCATTGGTTCTTCACGCCATCCTTGTACTGTAGTTGAGACAATCCAAATCCATTCTCGTGATTTGTTCGGTTGTGAGTGGTGTATCTATACTTTAAGTTTGTGAGACACTTCACAGGCTTTGTAGCATAGCCTTAAAGCTTATTTTTGAGTGTTATCCTTGCAGATTTATGCGCTGAAAGCACTTGTCAAGAGTTTTTTGCCACATCGAGGATCTCATGGCAAGCGGCATATCAATGAATTGCTAGATATTTTGTCAAAGTTGCTTCAAACAGGCTATACTTTTGATGGAATCACCTCATGGTATTCTTTGGAAAAAAAATTCATTTCAGCATTCTCAATATTTGCTATGCACACTAAACATAGATAAATATATGAAGCACATAGGTCATCATTACTCTTCCCAATGATAAACCTGTGTTTAAATGCATCAAATATTTGATGTGTGATTTGTCATATCTATTGATACCAGTTTCTACTAATATGCATGACCAAAAGATCTATCTATTCTGCAGGCTTGAGTTTGAGATATGCGCGGAATGGACAGATCTTTTTGTCATGCTTGTTAGTATTTATATTGGTATCTATAGATATGTCAAATCACACATCAAATATTTGATGCATTTAAAGTGAGGTTTGTCACCAGGAAAAGTAATGATGACTGAAAAACATAAACATGTTCATGTACATCAGTTTTCCTTGGGTATATAATAGTTATAAATAGGTGAAATTCAGTTCCCTAAGCTTCTCCTTGTGACTGTTAACATTACTCTGAAAAATCATATTTTACTCTGATGAATACATTATAATTATCTTTATTATCAATACATCTCAATCAACACATTGTAGTAGCTTTTTGGAAACAAAATAAGGAAATGGGATCATGATTGTATAAATAAACAAAATATGGACTCTGGATGTAAATAACATACCTGTCAGTTTTTGTCCCTTGATTTATTTTTTTTCCTGATGTAAAACCTGGCTCTTAAAATGTGTTACTGGACTTTTTTGGGCAGTGAAAGCGACAAGCCTCACATCAAATTAGCTGCTGCGAAATCTGTTCTTCTGCTTTCTAGGAGATGGGATTTACATATTTCTCCAGAGATTTTTCGCTTTACAGTTTTGATGGCAAAGGTATGTGAAAGGATGAAGACAAGTTTTTGAAAGCATTTTGTCATATGGAATTTGGGGAGCTGGTGATGCCTGCTTCATTTGCATAACATTTCCTTTAGGAGACGAAATAACATCTACTTGCACCATTTGTTTCTTTTTACTATATTGCTAAACTATCAGTGGCAAGTGCCTAGTACTTGTTTGGGGAAAGAAACTATTTGGTTTTTATGAAAATGACAAGAAAAAAACAACAGTATCTTCTGGCCTGATGATTCTGATGGGTTGAGAAAAGATCATTATGGAGTAACTTATTCTCGGATTGCTGTCTGTTGGATGTTTGTTTGGGGATATCTAGGCAACTTTTAAAATCCTTTTATCAATCACTTATCTTGCAAGGCTGTTGTTGTGATCAGTAATACAGCTAGTAGGCTCAGTGACAATGAATAAACTGATCATTCAGTTCTCTTCCCAAAGCAATCAATATGTATGTGTGTTTACTTCCAAAATTTTAAATTATGAACCACCATGTATCAGGTGGATAAATCACCACAGAGATGGTATTTCTTCTTGGTTGCCCGGCTAGTATGTTTTATAAGTGAATTTGCTATCTTCCCGCAACATTTTCTTTGTTTTACTTTTATCAAACTGCAGGAACCCTGTCCCTTTGTTGGGAGATTATTCCTTGATAAAATGCATAAGCTGTTGAAGGAGCATTCTATACCGAGCAGATATGCTTGTGCTTATGCATTGGCTGCATCTGATCACTGCAAGGATCTGCAAGATGCTGTATGTTTTTGTCCCTTATTTGTGTGATTCTTACATAAATATAATGTCAAATACTATATGTTTAGTCTTGCATCAAATAATGTCTGTTGATACTGTTTGCTCTAGTCATTTAAATACATCGAAGAATTTATCAAGGAATATAGCAGAAAAGCTCAAATTCGTCAAACATCTGGAGTGCAAGAAAGCTCACCTATGGATTATCCAGCATACATAGTTGTTTTCCTAATCCATGTTCTTGCACATGATGCTGGCTTCCCACCTGATGGCTGTCAAGATGAGCAAGTATATGCTCAGTTTTGCAGGTGGCTAATCTGAAGCAAACTAAGTACTCATATTCATATAATTTTAGTACCTTGATGTTACTCATAATGCTTCTCTTCTGCAGTCCCCTCTTTTGGGCCCTACAGGCATTGGTAAATGCTAGTATTGTCAATGGTGACACAGGACTTATTAATGAAGCAGCCTTGTATTTGCTCAGTATTTTTCGTGCTATAAAAAAAACTGAGGATGCTGTTGATGCTCATCAAACTCCTGTTAGTATTCTCACTTAGAGAGTGCCTCCTTTGTTCACCTTGTGATTGTTATAGTGCTATATTGATTCCAAAATATTATTATGAATGCAGAAGCTGCTCATTCTGGCAGAGATTGGGATCTCCATAGTAAATGAATTAAATCATAATGTCATTTCCTTATCACTTGCCCCCAAGCAGATTTCGCTGCCATCATCATTATATAGAATTAGTGTTGTTAAGAAGTGTGACGAGGCAGGTTTTCTTTTCTTAAGGATCTACGTTTTCTGGTGAATTAGCTTGTTATCTTCTAATTTTTTCTTGATATGCAGGGTATCTTGAAATGCCTCACTAAATTCAGTGTGGATGAAAGTTTTGTCAAAGGAGTAGTCCACATTCTCAAATCTCAAATATCTGGGGTATATATCTGGAAGGCATCTTTAACCTAATTCCCCTTTTGTTTCATATTTCTTTAATGATTTCATGTTGTATTTTTGTTTATGCTAGACTGCTACCACCACTCTTTCCAAACGCAGGAGAAAGGGTCAAGAGGTTACCATTCAGTCTTCTGATGTTGAACACAACACAAGCAACCCCGCATCACAAAAGGTTGCTAGTTTGTCATTAACGGGTACAAGAGAAAAGCAAAAAACTGCAGCTGAGGAAATTGGTTTGGGATGTAGACAAAAGCGTGCCCTTTCTCCAATTGATTCTGAATCCGTGGTATTGCAGAATGAGCGGTCTGGTATTGTCATTCACAAAGATGATGCAAGTAAAAGTTCTAAATCCATCTTGGAGAAAAAACAGCGCTTGTCATCTCGTGCTTCTGCAACCACAAAACCCTTGAAGCTTGGATCTCATGTTTCGAGTGTAGACAGAATGATTCCTTCTTTGAAAGAAAATGCTGTGGCTAGTAAAAGTATTACTCCCTCCAATTATCCCAGGGCTGAGCTTAAAGAACCTCACAGTTTGAGGGTAAGTATGTTCTCTATCTGCATGTATGTATGTGGGTGCACGTGCTTGTGTTTGTGTGTGTATTTCACTTTTAGAATTTTGGGTAGTATTTCTTCTTTTTGCACTGCTTCATAATTCATTATCAAGAATGAAGCTCACATCAGAAGATACTCAGAATACTATCTCCAGTTAATGAGGACGACTAGTTGAAGACTTATTCTGGGACATTGTTGAGGCAATATTATATAAACAACTGATTTTTTGTCGTTTCTTGTCAGGTAGAGTGGTCGAATCCTCACAACACTAATCACAGAATAAAAATACAGATTGTGGGTTTATTGTGAAATAAAGGACAAAACAGTGTAAAGTATAAACTACCTGCCCTTATTGTTCACCAAGCAAGTCATGGGTGATCAAGGAACCTGAATACATCAATATATTCCATATAAGTTCTTATACCCCTATACCATTTCAAGAGATAGATGTATTTAGAAGATAGATAAAATCTTATTTGTTGATAGATCCATGTTTATAGGAGCTTATGATCACTTTGATGGAGAGATAAAGAGATAAAACTGTGTTAACACAAGCAGGAGACTATATATGTGGGGATATCACAAGAAAGAAGCAGTGATATCACAATTCAGAGGTAAAATGTGGAACTAAAATGGACTCCATATCAACTGTTAGATTGAAAGGAAATTAATAATTGGGAAATTGTGTATGCCATTTAGTTTGCTCATGAAAATTGAAAGATGATCCCCTATATTCATATACCCAGGTGTATATCCCCTTCAGATGAACAGTTATTTCACTATTAGTGGAAGATGCGTGTTTTATTTTATCATCTATGTTATTTAATGAACACTCTGTGGCTCCAGGCTATTTTTCTCTTGTAAGTTTGGTTTTCACATTGTTTGCAGATTTCTTATGACAGTGGTGACCTTATATGCTTGGATAGTGAGAGCCATGAGACTATGAGTGATAACTCCCCATTGGAAAAGGTGATAGCTAAACGCTGTGATCCCTAGTTTTGTTAACAAAGCAATTAAAAGACTCTGGCACTTTGTTAGAATTATGTGTTAACTGTAGTGTTGGGATGTTTGCAGTTCCTTGATATTTCAGTTTTGGTTATGAATTTGATTGACTCATGTGTTGGTGACAGCCCTAGGAAACTTGCAGAGCTGATATAAACACAACAATGAACAGAGTTTATGTGCATTCGAAACCTTGAAAACACAAAAGTGTGTTGTTTTTGTAAGCCTACTTTTACCATAAAAGGCATTATGGGTATTTTATTATAGAAGTAACATAAATTAATTGTCAACATGAATCCAAATAATTAGTTATAATTTCCAAATAGCAGGGATTAATTTAAATTTCTATTAAAAAACACAGACTAAATTATAATCTATCTCATTAAATTAGCCCCGCAAGTTTGTAGCAAGTTTGTAGTGGTCTCATCTTCCCCTTGGAAACTCATTTTCAGGAGGCAAGATGTCAAGATATCATATCCTTTGACAGAATAACTTAAACTTAAATTTAGAGAATTATGCTTTTTGTTTCATATTCTTTTCAATTCTTTGATTCGAGTTGAGGTTTATTGTTCTTATATACCTCTGGCAGGCTACTATGTTTTCATGTTATCTTACACCATGTGTCTATTTTGACAATCAGAGCCATTTTTGATTAGATCTTTCTTTTTCCTTTTCTTTCTTGGTTTATGTTTTGCGTCAGCAGGAGACCTTGCTCACCAAGGTGTCAAACACCTTCCATCCAATTCATTGGTAAGCCATCAATAATTCCTAATGTTTTTAGCAGTGTCCAACCATATATTTGTATGCATATCATTCATGCTACTTACTGAGATGATCCGTTGGTTCTTCAATTGAAAGATGATGCACATGTCTTCTTATTTTGTCATTTATGGACAGCAAAATTGGAAAGAAAATTCAGAATCTTTGATTTTAGTAGTTAATTTTCTTGAGATGGTTTCAGTAGAGTTCCAATAAACTGTTTTGCTCTCTCTTAGCTCGTGTTTTCAAAATTATCCACCCCAATTCTGTTGCATTCACACCAATCCTGTCGGGTGCCCTTCTTTCAGCAGTCAAAGAGAAACTTGTAGTGCATTTGGAGATGGTACTGTGAAACCGACCAAAAGCTTAGCAAGCATGGAAAGTGGAAGGTTCTCTGAAAGAGTGACTTCTTTTCCTGGTAAACTTCTGCTATCATTGCATGTTTTTTCCTGGTTTAATGAAACATTTGTTAAAGGAATATTGAATAAATGTTAGCTTACAGCAAGAAGTACTCATAGTTTGCACCGTCTTACTTCCAGTCTTGAACTGTTTCCTTTTTCAGATTTCCTCAAATATCAATTAATATAAGGTTTGGTTTTCTAAGGTTTGGTTTTCTAGTGACGATAATGCACAGATTAAAAATAGTATCAAATATCACAATTTCTATTTCTGAAGCAATAACTTTGTAAATAATAGCCTTTTCATTTGAGTACAATCGCCATTCCTGGCTGCTTCTCTATGCATTAGTTTCCGTAGATGCATCTGCAATTGAGAGATGATTCAATACCTGCTCCCGCTCCCTCATTACATCAATGCAGGTTCAAAGGTGAGAGGAGGCACAGTACACTGGGAGTATTTCTATAATTCCTTCAAATAATTTGGTTTAGAGGAAATGTTTCTTTGAGTCATGTATTTGAAAGTGTTGTCATCATTCAACAATTAGTAATATGAACTGCTAAAAATTCTGCACCAATTGGTTAGATTATTAGAATATCATAAGCTGCCCTTAATAAAGCTTTATGAACCACCAAGGGAATTCTTATAGAAACAGAATACTCAATCCCTAGATTTGGGGCACTCGTTATGAAACAAAGACTTTTTTGAGAAGTATATGGTGGCTCATGGCTTCTTGAAATGCTGGTTTAGATTAAACTGACTTGGGATTGAACCCTGAACAATATGTTAATGCATCTTTTAGATTTAAAAGATGTTAACAATATTAAAAAAAAATACATCATTGATTTCCATCATAAAACAAGAACTTTGAGAAAATGGAGCTCTTGAAGCTACTGCATTCATCTGTAAGGTTTTATTTGTCTCTACATAGTGCTTAGCTGAAAATAACAGTTTGGAAGCTATATTTTGCATTTCATAATTCCTTGCATGTAACAAGCATGTAGCAACAGGCCCATCAATTGGTACCTAACTAGGATGCTTGGCGCTTAGGACACAAATTGTAAAACCTCAGTCGAAATACTTCAAAAAAAAAAAAAAGAAAGAAGGGGGGAGAGAGATAGGTAAGTATAGTCAAGTAAGAAATTAACCAAGGGCTAGACTATAAACATATATGAAAGTGTGGGTCGTTACACAAATCCTCAGTTTGAAAGTTTTTATTTGTTTGGAGTCCTTTTTATGGCCTGTCATAATGTTATTACATGACACATGAAATATGACTTTTGGGTTATGAATCAGAGTTCATTGCATTGGGGACTGAAGAGATCTTAATGCATCATGCTTTAATAGTAAGAAATGTTTTCCATGGTTCCCCAGTATCATTTTTGACCTTTTATTTTCAGTTATCCATCAAATAAAGTATTTATATTCATCTTCCAATAAAGGAGATGTTGCATCTAATGACATGATTGGTCTGTTCTTGCAATTTGGTGAAATAATTGGTTGGCCCTTTAGAAATTTTAACACTCATGTTTCTGTATTTACCTGTTCACCAAATTTAACTTTATGCCCAAGCTCTCAAATAGATGCCGCCACCTCCCATGTCAAGCTGTGTGAAACTTGACATCCCTGTTCAGCTTTGTTGGCATATTAGAACACCTCAGGTGTGCACGATCTTGCAGGCAAAGCTGTGTCTGCCTTTGGGTGAAATTTGTTGCTCATTCAAGTTAATGAATTGTCAGAAGCTGCACTACAAGTGTCCTTCACGAAGTTATTCTGGTGTTCTTATGAATGATTAAAAAACTGATTTTTTGGTGCAGCTAAGGGAAAGAAAGGACAGAAAGTTCTCTTGGACATATCAGCATCAGAAATCATTGATGAAAATGAAGATTGTGTAAGCCTGACTTGCTTTACCTTCATTTAATATAGCATGTTCTGAAAGTTACCATAAAGTAGGATTTGCAGACTGCTTTCTGATGAAAAATGAGCATGACTCTCTACAAACCCAGACCATGAAAATGTTTATAGTAATGTTTTATATTTTTGTCTAACCTAAAGTGGACAATATTTTTTTGAATTATCGAGGGGAGTTCTCTAGTAATATTTTATTTGTGAGTTAGAATAAGGTTAATTTGCTGAGAATAAATTTCTGAATATAAGGATCTCACTATAGGGCATTAACAAACTTACCAGTGAATATAAAAATCAATCCCTTACCCTTATGGTGGCTATATCTCAATTTGGCAAAGTTAACGTCATATCTGTTGTTTTAAATTGAATTCATATTTCATGTTGAGGGATACTGCACCTTGTTCCTTTCTTTCTTTTTAGCAACACTGCATTTCTTAATGGGGGTTGGATCTGCACTTTTTCTGCTTTTAAGCCTGTCACGTTGTTCAAAATCTGGAAAATTGATATGTTGTTCGTTCTCTTATTTGTTCTTTTTTGCAACAAATAAGATGTAGTTGATTTAAGAGTGTTTGCATTGCGGCCAAAACGCCGTTTGTCCAAAATTTGATTTTGTTTTGCTTGAAATTATTTTGTTGTTGTTTTTTTGGATATTTTGATATGCTAATATCAAAAATAAATTTTTAAAAAATAAAAAAATATTATTTTGGTGCATTTCCGAGCTAAAATCACTTTAAAACGCAATTTTTTCTACACTCCCATACAGTCACTTACAGTGTTGCTTCTTTCAGATTGCCAGAAGAACAAGGCGACAGAAAGTCTAAGTTACAAATGGGGCCGTTCGTGTTCAGAATTAGATCTGTAAGTTTAAAAACAATTTGGATGAATAACCCCGGGACTCTTGATGAATGCCAGTCTTCTCCATATCATCGAGGAAGCGTGCAAGTCATGTCTCATAGTTTTTCTCCCTTCTATTCCTCGTCATTGATCTAGTAATTATAGAATTTGAGATCAGGTCCTACCCTCACTCCCTTTGCAGGAGAATAACCTTGGCAAGGTCCAAAAAAATGCCGGAGAATCAATGCTGTATATAATTTTTGAATGTACTTTTTTATCCATTTCTAACAAATAGGAGTACCAATTAGAGAAAAAAGTGTTCACTGAACATGTTTTTCTCGCCATGGAGGCAGAATCTGTACCAAGGAATTATGATTGCTATACAAATTAAAACTACTTGCTGAGAGAAGGAATGCCTGCGTAAATTCTTGACGAAATTAGTTCATAAAATAATTTGGTTTCTTGAGGGTTCATTTTTTTTTATGGGTGTTGGCATGATTGGGCTTCATGGTGGGCGTAATGCTGTCTCGGACAATTTCTTGTTCATTGCTCTTAGTCTTAGGGCAAACCTCAAAATGGCTACCAAATATGTAGATATTTTCAATTATCCCTTCAAAGTTGTATCAATCTTATTCCCGAAGTTAGCAGAATTCTGAATGAAGTCTTTCCCTGCATATTTCATTATTCATCTAAATTATATATATGTTTTTCAAGAAACTACATCATTAACCCTAATCCAATAGTTGATGGCTTTTTCTGGTTTGCCCTTGCTCTTGCTAGGTCCTAAATTCTCTCAATCAATTTAACTTGGATGTTCGGTGAGCTATTGAAGAGATTGTTTATTCCTTTACTGCACTGCACCATGTTCCATAATATTATTGTCAAAACATTAGCTTGTCAGTTTCAGATGGAAACATGCGCTTCTAATTAGTCCCTTGAAAATTTATCGCCTGATAAGGTTCAGATGGAAAAACATTAATTGCTAATCCGAACATATGGCTGGATATGCTTGCAAATCCGTACCTTTTGGGGTTAGCATCCTCGGTTTAACCACTTTCTAACTTCAAGCTTCGTATTTTTTTTTATATGAATCCTGCAAATTCATCTCTTTGGAAATGGTTCATTTGCCGCTCCATGAAATGGTTGTAAACAAGTGGATGTCAAGCAGGAATACATGTCTCAGATTCCCTTTCGAATTAGTTTGTTATAATTTCTACATAATGTCTTTTTTTTAACCTTTAAATATAATAAATATGTTTGGTTAGGCTGGACTTTGTTAAATAATAAAATTATTACAAATCTTGCTTTAATCACAATCGAAAGTTAGGATTTTCCTTATTAATTTAAACTTTATAATTGTTACCCTGTTTTTAAAAAGTTGTTATAGAGCTATATTTTTCTTTTTTTTAAATCAAACATCTAATTTAACTCTCTTGCCATGAGTTATCTATGAAATTTGTTTTTAATTTTGATTCAATTCGAAAGTCGTTTATTGTAAATCATGTCAAATGGGTCGTTAGTGCTTTTACACGAGTCATTGATGACTATTTTCAAGTAAATTACCATCAATATTACTCATCTGTTCATACAGAACATCCACTAGCACGGTTCCACAATGGACTCAGAAACAAGAATGTTTTCGTTCTTGGGAGCGTCGGGGGTTTGTGCGTCATCGTAATTTCCCTTTCAACAGTTTCTCTGTTTTGTGTTTTTGACAATGGACTTGAGGGGGGGAGTTGGGTGAAAGTAGTAAAGCTAGGGGTACTTGAATTTTTAAAAAAGCTTCATGAGGAAGGTTTTAAATTCATGGAACGCCAACACTTTTTTTAGCATTAATTACAGTGATGTTATTTGTAGAAATCGGTCTCCTTGGCATTACTTGCGACAAACCAAATCGATAATTGAGGATATTTCTTCAGTCGTCCTCTCCACTGAACTTGCACTCGAGAGTACCTTGAAACTAGATATATATGTGCAATTTTTTGTATCAAATGTGCATGGGCAATTCTATCTTTTTTTTTCTGGTATAGAGGACAGTTGACATCAAAACATAAACTAACGTCCCAGAAGAACTAAACTAAGAGCATCATTATGGAGAATATCAGTTAAGCCTTGAGGAGGAACTGGAAGAACCTTGAAGGACACATATCACCAGAAGATCCCAACTTTGCCAAGAAATCCGCCCCGCGACTAACCTCTCTCAAAGTGTGCTCGAAAGAAACAGACCAATTTCTGAGACAAGGATGAGAAATATCAGAAATGATATAGAGGGAGGGATGAGACCGCAGAACACCAATGGAAATCGCATGGACTGCCTCAAGCGAATCTGATTCCATCACAACTTTCCGATAGCCAAAATCCCAAGCAAGAAGAAGGCCTTGTCTAATAGCTTCCAGCTCAACCACCATGATAATTGTGTGCCTATATAACCTGAAAATCCCAGCAGCCATCTACAGCTTCATCTCGGAGAATGCCAGCAATACCAGTGTGAGATGAAGGGCCAAGGAAGCCACCACCAGTGTTAAATTTCACTGAATCACTTGGATAAGCAACCTAAGACACCCAGCAAACAGGACACGACAGAATTTTATCATCCAAACCACCAGAGGCTAACACACAATCCTTAACAAGAGAGTTAATTTGACGGAGCTGTCGAGACATTGACAATATGGACCCCTGAACTACCTCTTGATTCCTCGCACACCAAATAATCCAGCATGCCGTCACAAACAAACGGCGATTCTCCCACTGCACATGACGATAAAAGAAATGATCGTACGTGTAACCGATCCAACAAGGTAAAGGAAAAGAAGTGGTGTTGAGAGCGAAACACAAGGATCGAGTTGCTGCCAAATCGCCTTAGCCCACATACAACCACGCTAAACATGCAGCTGTGCCTCCTGTTCACTTGCACGTCGGCTGCATATCGGAGAAGTTGCCGTACCTCTTTGAAAACGCAAAACATTGGTTGGTAACCGCTGCCATTCTAGATGCCAGAGAAAAAAGCGTGCTTTTGGGGATATCTATTTTCCATGATATCCTCCAACGAGAATTTGTTTCCACAGGATAAGGAACTCGCGTAACAAAGTCAAAACCAGCCTTAGTTGTATAGCATCCAGTGTTCCCAAGCTAATGTATCCTCTGTTGAGAAGACTTTAGCAAGAGGAATAGCAAGCAAAGAATCTCCACCATCCACAGGCAAAGGTGCGTGGAGAAAGGATAAATCCCGTGAGACAGCATCAGAGATAATGTCAGCTACCATTAGGCTCCGCTCCTCTAACCAGTGGCGGAGCCGTAATTTTTTAAATAAAAAAATAAATTATTAACAAATATTTAATATTATGTATTATGTAAACAAGTATTATATTAAAAAATCAATTTAAAATATATGTATGAACTCATATCAAACAAAATTAATTTAAAAATACTTTCAAAATAAAAAAAACTTACATTATAATTATTCTTTTCGAGTTTTATATTTTAAAACCGCTTCATAATAACTTTATTATCAATCTCATCAAAGATATTTTTATTAATATATACAATCAAACTGTCATTCATCTATTTTTAGTTTAGGATGGGTTCAATGCTTGTGTTTTCTAAATCTTTAAAGGACTAATGAAGTTCTTGACAATAATTTTATTAAAGAGTAGCTAAAACCATAACTTAAAAGGATTATCATGATAAATTGATGTTGTTATTGTTGACTTATTGTTTTTTATAAGTAGGTTAAATATAAATGTTAAATATTTTTTTTATTTCTCTATTGTGTCTTTAATTGTTTGAGTTGTCCTATACTTCATTTTTAATCACTAGTAAGTTCATCATGATCGATTTTCAATATGAAATTCTTAGTAAAATACTTATCAATTCATTAAAACTTATTTCAATTCATATCCATATGCATATAATATTACTCATACATATATTATTCAACAAACTCTTAAATTATTATAAATCCTAACATTTTCAATAACTAACTGTAAATGAATAAAACTAAAATTAAACAATGAAACAAATAGAAAAAATAAAGAAAACTTACATAAAGCATAAGAGGTTATTTACTTAACTAATTAATAGCTTAGGACTTGAAAAGAAATTTTGTAAAAAAGAGAGAGGTAAGAATAGCAGCTTGAAAGAAAGAAAAAAGGCTCTTGGTTAATTAATAAAAGAAAAAGAAAAAAATTTAGTGAAATGTACTAAATACATACATTATATATTATATTATGTTGTAAGTTAACAATAGCTAACTTGGGTTAATTAGTAGCAAGTAAAGAAAATTAAATATGTTTAAATATTATTATATGTTTAAATATTATTAATATTCTAATATAAAAAGTATTAAAAAAATTAAAGGGACAATTGTATATTTTAATATAAAAAATATGTTAAAAAAAAATAAGGGGGCAGTTGCCCCCTTTTGATACCATGTGGCTCGGCCACTGCCTGTCACCAACATCCATAGAAGGCACTAAATAAGCAAGTGGACATGAAGACAACCACCTATCAAGCACGAGCAATTTTAATTCTCTTGTGAAATAAATATTTCGTTCGGCCTTAATTTGTTTCAATTTGCGTTCAGACTTTTATATATATATATAGTATAGTCCATGTTTCTAATGTTTTTGGATAGCCCTCCAATTAGCTTCCAAATATATAGTAAATCTCAATTGATTCTTTAAGGACTCAATTGAGATTTACTATATATTTGGAAGGCTAATTGGAGGGCTATCCAAAAACATTAGAAACATGGACTATCCTTAAAGAATCAATGGAGTTCACAAATGAGCCCTTTTCTCTGAAATTATAATTAATTTTTAATCAAAATGTTGAACTTTCTTCACTGGACCAGCAAAAACACAAATCGGATTGTAGCTGTGGCAGGACTCCAGTGGATGCTCCTACTTCATCTTATGCTAATACTAATACTAATACTAATGATGGTGATGGTGTGTGTAATACTCCTTTATTTTTGTGCCCTGCTCTTCTAGGGTTTAATTGGAAGGCTTGTTGATTGATTTTGAATGTTGCTTGCATGGAAGGGTTATCTAGAGATGAGCTATGTGGGCAATTCTTTGCTGCGCTTGAGAAAATGCACTTTTTTAGACAACTCCTGGTGGGAACGATGACCCTACGTAGATTGTGATTTGAAAAGGTGATAAGGTGCCTTTAATTTTGTTTCTGCAATTTTTAGCAGTTGATAAGGTGCTTAATTAGCAACTGTATAAAGTGGGGAATGAAAGGAAGAGAGACCATATTTGCTTCTATATTTCACAATATATATATCAGTTGCCATACTTCAGAATTTTCTTCATTCACCCAATTGTCTTGCTCACATCAGTACTGTTTAATCTGTGCTCAAGCTGGTGCGTATGTTACTGTTTCGTTGCTTTTAGGCTGATTGTATCATGTACTCTTCTTTTCTTTTAGGTAACAGGGCCATGCAGTGCAAACTATACTCGGAAGGCTCTGTAGAATCTGCCAAGGGGAAAAACAAAGTTGCCTTCGGAAAGGTAATAAAGAAGTGGTTGCCCCGAAGTTTCTGTTGATGGCAAACATTATTAAGTTGTCTCACGTGTGTTCTCGTCGTGAAATTAAAGCTGTACCAGCTTAACCTTTCTCGAGCGGAAAAAAAAGTTGACCCCTTCCTTGGAAAATTCCGTAGACTGTGCGGACCGAGTATAGCTTTCGATTTTTCAATTAAGCTCTTGCTAGCAGACAATTTTTTTCTAGCGATGAGGAAAAAAAAACAGAAGCTTGCTATTTAAAAATAATAGCTCTTCATTCAGAAAAATAGTAGAACTAGTTTTTTAGTTTTCTAAAATTATAGTGAGTCTGAAAAAACATTTTAGAGGTTTTTCAGTCAAAATATTTCAAATAAAATAAAAACATGAATAATAATTCTTTTCTTTGATATACAAGCACATTTAGGCAATTTTTAACAATGTAAAATATCAAAATCATTTTTTATATTTAGTTAGTGTCATAAATTTAATTTTTATTATAAATCAAATCTATTTTCTTAAGTTAAAAATATAAGATTTTTATGATAATCTATAATTTGAATGAAATAAAATTAATGTTGTATAACTAGATTATCACGTGTATAGAAATATCAAGATGATTGTTATAAATTTTATTTTTGATATTCTATGAAAATAGTTGTAAGTATCATCTTTCTTATTTTTATGAGAAAAATCAATCTTGTTTTTGAAAAAATAAATAAATATTTTTATTTTTCTATTGATAAAGAAAAACTGAAAAAGCAAAAGAAAACTGGGATTAGAAAAGGAAAATAGTTTTCTATTATTGAATATAGCCTTGATATTCTTTTTTGAAAGTGTACCAATGACAATTTTTTAAAAAATATCACATCAAGTTACCGAAAATAAACAAAATCAATTGTATTTCGTTAATAGAATAACCGCGTGCTTGGCTTTATACTGTAGCTCATATATCGAATGGACGGCTTGATTTTAAATAAAACAAGAGAGTTAAATGGTTCAAATCCACACAAGAGAGGAGCAGATGACCCTGTACGATATAAAACTCTGTTTGTTTTTGAAAATTTTTATTTTATTTTATTTTAAATTAATATTATTTTAGTATTTTTAGATATTTTAATATATTAATATTAAAAATAATTTTTTAAAAATAAAAAAATATTATTTTAGTATATTTCTTAATAAAAAACAACTATAACGAATGGTGGAAACTTCTCCAGCTCTTTCTTGGCAAAGTGGTTCATTTTGCCTTGCGAGCCCATGCAGACTCTCTGTGTTAAGAATCTGACCATAAACAGTCCTGATATTTGCTGTTTTAATTTCATCAGTTCCCAAGAACATCACCACACCAGGGTCTGCAGAACAGTTCAAGAAAACTATGACCAGGATTTCCATACGAATTTTGCCTAATAGAAAGTACTTAAACAAGGGCTGCTCCTGTCTCATAATTCCACCTTCACATGTTACTCCAAGCATGAGATTTTTAAGAAAATAAAAGGCCAACTCAGGTTTTGATCCACAAAATTCAATTCGAAATCCATTTCTTCATCATTTCTGTATAACCTGCACTAATATGTATGCATGCAACCCCAGAACTTGTCACAATCAACCAAGTAACGTGCCCAACAAAAAGGGTGATTACCCCAAGGATAAGTCATAAAAATGCAACAAACCATCATAAACACCATTTGGCGTGCATATGCAACAGCCCATTTTTCATTTCATTTTTCTCTTCAAAAAGGGTCATGTCCTTTAATGAATCAAAACATAATGAAAACACAAGATTTGAAACAGTCTACTTAGATACCAAATCAAAAGGCATAAACTTTATAAATAGTATAAAATAATGCAATAAGAAGTTGCCACATTACAACTCCTCTGTCCTCTACGCAAAAACCCCATGAAAATAAACAAATATAAGTTATAAGAAATACTATATTATTATTATTATTATTGTAAAACCCACATCATAAAAGCGATGGAAATACTCAAAAAAATAATAGAAATGATAACAACAACAGCAGCAGCGCCAACAACAACAACAACAATAGCAATAAGCACACCTTCTTATGCGGATTGGAGCGGAGAGAAACAGAGAAGCGGAGGCTATCAAGGTCAGGGCTATTTCCAAAAACAGAACGGAACTCAGTGAGCGAGCGATTGAGTTCTGAGTCAAGCACGTCATAACCACGGTCTTTGAGAATTTCCAAAACTGTCCGAAAGTGTAGTATCTGTAGCTCTGTGCTGACCCTTTGTCCACAAAATCCGTCAGGCATCGATCGCGGTCGAGAACGCCGTGGAAGGAAGCGTCGTTGCCGTTAAAGGTCTCTGTGGTTACTGCCATTGTCAAGTTCTGTTACTCTCTGTCGCTCTCCTCTATCTCTCAGACTGACCGCCTCACGCTACTTGTGTGTGTTTTTAACAGGAGGAGCTGCTTTAAAGCAAACCGCGTAAACAATCCGTTTGGTAACAATAAAACACGAATTATTGTATACGTGGGGCCTGTTAAAAAAGCTGTTTCGTGAGAAGCAGCTCTCAGCTGCTTCTCACGCAGCCACGTCTAATAATGCCCAGGTGAATTAATTCACTTGGGCACTGTTCACTTCGTGTAGTGAACAGTGCCTGTGACTTAATTCACCTAGGCACTGTTCACTTCAAGAGTGAACAGTTTCCAGGTGAATTAATTCACCTGGGCACTGTTCATTCTTGTAGTGAACAGTGCCTGGTGACTTAATTCACCTAGGCACTGTTCACTTCAAGAGTGAACAGTTTCCAGGTGAATTAATTCACCTGGGCACTGTTCATTCTTGTAGTGAACAGTGCCTGGTGACTTAATTCACCTAGGCGCTGTTCACTTCAAGAGTGAACAGTCCCAGGTGAATTTAATTCACCTGGGCACTGTTCATTCTTGTAGTGAACAGTGCCCAGTAAATTGATTCACTGTTCACGTGAACAGTGCTATTTACTTGGCACTGCAGGTGGGAAAGAAGAAGAGTTGGATTTAGGAAGGGATGGCAAAGCAAGGGGTGGGTGATATTATATGGGCCACACGCACCACATCCATTGACTCTCCACTCTTCATCACCCGTTTTTGCACGGTTCTTCTGATCTCACCAAACCCAAACAGCCGATCACCAATCGCAAATAGCCGATCACCAATCTCAAATAGCCGAATTTATGGCCCGTAAGCAGCCAATTGTGTTCTGAGTTGGTACCGGGTATGATATCATATAACAAAAGAAAAAAAATGAAAAATAAAATAATTTTTTTCTTCTTTTTTTAAATAATTTTCATAAAAAATAAATTATTTAAAAGTAAATTATTTTTTAATATTTGATAATATCATAAAAAATAAAAATAAGATGAAAAATAATTTATTAATATTTTTTTAAATAAAAATTAAATTTAATAAATAAAAAATTGGAGAAGAACGAAATTGAAAAATAATTTATTTTTATAAATTATTTTAAATAAAATAAATAGTAATAAAAAAATTAAAATCAAATTTAATAAATTAAAAAATTAAAAAAATTAACTTTATAAATAAAATAAATAGCAATAAGAATCAAATCTGATAAATTAAAATTTTTAATTAAAATAAATAACAATAAAATAAATAACAATAAAATAAATAAAAATTAGATTAAATTAAATTGTAAAAAATAAAAAATTGACATAATTATTAAATAATATAATATTTTTTATTTTTTATAATGTTTTAATTTTTTTTAACTTTTCTAAAAATAAATAATCATCGAAAAAGTTTGAAAAGAAAATAACTTTCCATGAAGAAATAAGTAGGGCTTAAAAAGAGAAAGAAAGAGAGAAAGGAACAACACTAGAAAACAAAAACAAAGACGGAAGTTTCAGTAGCTCCGCAGTGCTCCTGAAACTCCAACCTCTATACCCTCGATCTTTCCGCCCGAGCCTTTGTTTGTTTTAAGAAAACTTCTCCTCCCTACAAAGTTGACTATTGTAAAACGCTTCCGTTTCGATCCTCGCTCTATCCTTAAATTGCAAATCCTCTTGCCATTGTTAAAGTCTTGCTTTTCCATTTCCACAGACACAGTATTCAACGAAGCCAGCCCCTCCCGGTAATAACAATCTCACTGTACAACGTTGTCAGATTTTTTCTATACTGTCTTTAATAGCATTTGTTTTATCGTATATAGATATCTATGGTGACATCATTCGTATCATCTTCTGTCATTTCATGCATCTCCACCCATGTTGTTATAATCAAAGACAAGTCTTTGTAATGGCGGAGTATTCCTTTGTTTTTCTCCTTCTATCTCAATTTGTCGAGCTGCTGCAACTATTAATTACTACTTTATTTAGTTTCACTGGAAATAGATTGATGGGATTATCATGAACTGATGGTCTCTGGTGGCTATTAGGTAATAACTAAGATAAATAAGAAAAGTGATGTCTTGTTTGTTTTCAGGATTTAGAAAGATTTGAATTGAAAGATGAGTCCATACATAGTAGGTGTCCTAGTTCCTCTTCTAGTCACTCTTCTCTATCAGAATTCCAAGAATACAAAGAAACGTGGGGTGCCTGTTGATGTTGGTGGGGAGCCAGGATATGCCATTCGCAACTCTCGATTTCCAATCCCCCTGGAAACTGCATGGGAAGGTGTCTTTACTCTTGCTCAGCTTTTTGAGCTGGCGTGCAAGAAACATGCAGATAAATACTTGCTTGGGACGAGGACATTAATCTCAAAGGACACTCAAGTATCTGCCGATGGAAGGTCTTTTGAGAAGCTTCATTTGGGAGAGTATGAGTGGCTGACCTATGGGGAAGTGTTTGAAAAGGTGTGCAATTTTGCTTCTGGGTTAGCTCACCTTGGGCATAGAAGCGAGGAACGTGTTGCGATATTTGCTGATACAAGAGCAGAGTGGTTTATGGCCTTACAGGTGCTCTTTCTTTTGTGAATACTGTGTGTTTTACTTGATACGATTTCTTTTTCAAGGAGCATGTTATATGAAAAGTGCTGTGAGCGAGCTTGTGTTTTGTGAAGTATATTTCCTTGCAGAAGTCTTTGGCATTCACATTCATCTATGTAGTTGACAAATGATATTTCAGGTGTATTACTTTCAGTGGGCTAAAATCCATCCTACACGTCACATAATATCCTGAGTAGCTGATGAGTTTATCTTGTATCAGGGTTCTTTTAGGCGCAACGTTTCTGTGGTTACCATCTACGCATCTTTGGGAGAGGAGGCACTTTGCTATTCATTAAATGAGGTTACCCCCATTAATTCTCTCTCTAGTTAACGCTCCAATTTGCTAGATTGGCATTTGCCCCGACACATTTCTGTTCCTATTTGTTCGAACATGTTATTGGTCTGAAATTGAATGATTGACTGCAGTTAGCATGCTGGTATAATTTTTTTCCCCTGTCCTTTTACTGCATTTTGCTCAGTTGTAATTTTGAGTTTTCTTCTCTTCAGACAGAAGTTACAACTGTGATTTGTGGGAACAAAGAACTGAAAAAACTTGTAGAAGTAAGTGGTCAGCTTGACACAGTGAAACGCGTGATATGTATGGATGATGATATTCCATCAAGTGCATCATTGGTGGCGCAAAGCGGTCGCTGGAGAGTTGTCTCAATGGCTGACGTGGAGAAACTTGGACGAGAAAATCCAGTTGATGCTGTTTTACCTCTAGCGGCAGATATTGCAGTTATAATGTACACAAGTGGGAGTACTGGGCTGCCTAAGGTCAGGAGCATCTGTTATATGATATGCATCTTCCGCTTCCTCTTTATCTTGTTCAACTTCACTGCATTGCATCTTAGTTGGTTTCTCATTGGTTGGTTGTTAAGGAGTAACTTGGACCTGTATGTGATGTTTGAATTGATTATGTGAGGAATCCTTATTTACCAAGGGTCTAAGCATCCTCCTAACCTCCTCTCTAAACTACTTTACTCCTTGGCTGTTTACATCGATGAGATGTTGGAGCCAACTTAAAGCTTAAAGGCTCCATTAAAGCACACATTCCAGATGTTTAACTTGTGTGTAAAGTAGTGGACTGGCAATGATCTATCAATTTTATGCATCAGATGAGGAAATTTATTCCCTAGGTGTTCCTAAGCCCATGCTGGTACTTATGTTTCTTGACATGCGTTGTTGGCATGATACAATAATTTATGTTAAAGACGGCACTTAGAAGCTCTTCCATAGAATAGATTTAATTGTTTTTTTACAGTGTTTAGGGTTTTTAGTCAGTATTACCGATCCACATCTATATTCTTGGTGTTTTCAATAATTATATGACCCCATATCAGAATCTAGCAATTAGTTATTTACTTCTATTATGTTCATTCTATACAGGGTGTGATGATGACACATGGTAATGTCCTAGCTGTAGTTTCTTCTGTCAGGACAATTGTTCCTGGCCTTGAAGGCAATGATGTTTATCTGGCTTACCTGCCATTGGCTCATATCCTTGAAATTGCGGCAGAGGTATTGGGCTTTTATTCAGTTGGTGATTTACATAACCAGAGTAGCTACATGGCTTCTCATATCCCCATGTAAATTCATACACATAACTGTATACATGCTCCACTTCATTGTCTATGTTACAGAATTTAGTTGCAGGTGTTGGAAGTGCTATAGGATATGGAAGCCCGTTGACTCTCACCGATACATCAAACAAGATCAAAAGGGGAACTAAGGGGGATGCCACTGTCTTAAGGCCAACTGTGATGGCAGCTGTTCCAGCAATTCTTGATCGTGTTCGAGAAGGTGTGCGGAAGAAGGTCAGGGAATTTTGACAAGTTCTCATCTCTCTCTCTCTCTCTCTAGCGCGTTCGCGCGCTTGCACGCACACACACTGCGTGCATGTTTTTGAATGACATCTTGTCTGAAAACAAGTTTGGTTATTAAAACATATTTGACATTTCAGGTTGATGAAAAGGGTGGCATTGCCAAGAAACTATTTGATTTTGCATATGCTCGTCGAATATCTGCAATTAATGGTAGTTGGTTTGGAGCTAGGGGCTTAGAAATGCTTCTGTGGAACTTCCTGGTGTTTAGAAAGGTTCGGGCAATTTTGGGAGGTCGCATCCGCTTTTTGCTTTCTGGAGGTGCTCCTCTTTCTGGTGATACTCAAAGATTTATCAACATTTGCCTTGGGTTAGTATGGCCTTAACAAATTTTTGTGTATCAATGATCTATTTTAACTATGGAACTGGAGTTCAAATATAATCATGCTAATGTTTGAAAAATTATATTTCTATCCCTAATTGTTGTTTATTTCAATAACATTCAGAAAGAGCTATAATGTTATCCAGAAAAGCATCAGAAAATAATTACTGCTTGGCGTCATGGTTATGACCCCTCATGGCGTTGCATTTTTCTTTTCCAAATTCATGCAATGTGGCAGCTTGGATTTTGAGCCCCCAAGTCATTGATTTCAATTTTCTTTGAAGACTTCAATATAAAAGATGGGCTTCCAGTTAGAAAAGAGAACTTATCTATTTTCATTAAGACTCAATTTTGATGGTAGTTCACGAGATGCTAACATGCCTTCTTAAGTTAATGCAAAAATTTTTTAGCTAGTAGATCCATCATCAGATGAATCCGTCCTCACCTTTCAGTATGATTACTGCTACAAACATGAATGATCAACCACAACCACATTATCAGGGCTATCTTTTTTTTTACCAAGTCCACACTTTAAATTTTGGTCTAGTGTTTTCCATTTTTCTGCCACTGAGCAACAGTCAACGGATTCATACAGGGCTCCAATAGGCCAAGGCTATGGTCTCACCGAGACTTGTGCTGGTGGGACATTTTCTGAGTTTGACGATACATCTGTTGGTCGAGTTGGTAATCCAGTCCCTTGCTCATATATTAAGGTAAGCTATGATTAAAAATTAATGGTTGATTTTGAAAGCTCATGCTGTTCTGTTCAGAAATTTCGAAGTCATGAACAATGATCTGCTTAGTAGGAAATATTTGTCATGAGCCTCAGCACATGAGATGGGGGTGCTTTTTAGCAAGGTTTTTGCGGGTATGCCACCTGTATTCTCATGTCCTCAGAGATTTTAGCCATCTGGGGCTAGCTCAAGAAATAAGTGGATTTTTGGTTTTGATCTTAGGTTTTCGTTGTTGGCTGATATGCTATGATGATTTCCAACAGTTATTCTGAAATCCTGGTTTTCATATAACTGCAATATATTTTTATATAAAATGCTCTTGTCAATTAATAGATAAATATCCCTTCTTGTTTGCATGAAGCTTTGTCAGTAATCCAATGTTGTCTGCAAGGTTTTTTTTTCCCCATTTTTTCTTATGGTTTTGATTTGATCATCTCATCTCCTTTTTTTAAGTCAGTGAATGAATGAAGTAAATTTTAATCATGTAACTTGTTCCTTTTCAGTTAGTAGATTGGCCTGAAGGTGGGTATTTAATTAGCGATTCACCAATGCCTCGTGGGGAAATAGTTATTGGTGGTCCAAATGTTACTGCGGGATACTTTAAAAACGAAGCAAAATCAAAAGAGGTGTACAAGGTAACAAATCAAAGTTTCATACCAGTATTTATCATAGAGAACTAACTATATGCCGAAAGAAAAAAGTCGAACATAAGCTTGACTGTGCCAGTTTTTTGTTTTGAAAAGGTTGATGAGAGAGGAATGAGGTGGTTTTATACAGGCGATATTGGACAGTTTCATGCTGATGGTTGCCTTGAAATAATTGACCGTAGAAAGGACATAGTCAAGCTTCAACATGGGGAATATGTATCCTTAGGAAAGGTATCAATATATTATATCATAAAATGCTAGTTTCCATCACATTTTTGTCGGGATTAATGTTTTCCTTGCAGGTTGAGGCTGCTCTCATTGTGAGCCCCTATGTTGACAATATGATGCTGCATGCGGATCCATTTCATAGTTACTGTGTAGCCCTTATTGTGGTTGCACAACCTGTTCTAGAAGAATGGGCTTCAAAGAGGGGAATTGCATTTACTAGTTTTGCAGAGTTGTGCGAGAAAGAAGAAGCAATAAAAGAAGTGCAGGCATCACTTGTGAAGGTATGCCCTTTGATCATAATGTTTTAATTTCCAGATTAAGAAAGGGTGCCAGTGAATGTTTAGCTTATGTCTCCACCCATTTCAATAATTATGGCACAAATTACTCCGAAAATTTTGGAAAGCAACATTTATGCAACACTCTTGAATTCTCCGATTCAGATAATAAAGCAAGTGGATACAAAAATACACTCATGAAATGCTACTAGCAAGCGTTCGGAGATAAGACATTTGTAGAGCCTTTATTTGAATCTACGAGGCATAAAATGGCCAGGAATAAAAATTCTGTCCAGTATTTTAGTTTCATCCTTTTTGGGTGTTGCCAAAATTGGGTATCCCACCAACATTTGCCTTGCTCATAAAGCACTCCTGATCATGCTTTTCGTTTATAAGAACTTTTGCACGAGATAGAAAATTATAATCTCTATTCTTTCAGATAAACTGGTCTTAGATGGTTGTATCGTCTAGATTGTTGTGCATAATCATTGTTACCTGATGTGGGAGTTTCAAGACGTGCATTGAAATTGTTCTTATGAATCTTGTCTTAATATATGCCTGGTGGAGCACTTGGTCTTGCCTGCTAGCTCAGGATTTACAACAACACCCCTGTATGAGCAACAAGAGAGGAGCACCCTTGTAGACGCAGCTGGAAAACAAAATATAAATAAACAAAAAATATTCAATTTTTATTCATTAAAATCTCACTTACTAAAATGCTATTATAGCTCCATATATATATATATATATATATATATATATATATATAAGAAGAAAAAAAAGAAAATTATTCCTTTAAATAGGAAAACTAGAAAAGCTTAATAGTACTTGATAGGAAAAAAATAAAATTACTAAACGAAAAACAAACAAATTAAAATAACTGAGATCGAAGAAGCTACTGCATCAATCGTTTAGTTATAGAAGCTTTTTTATTTCTGAACAGCTTAACAAAAAGGGTCCAGCTGCCGTAGACTGCGTGCCCACTTTTTTCTTTATTTTTAATCATCTTTGCAATTTGCAGGCAGCAAAGGCAGCACGATTGGAGAAGTTCGAGATCCCAGCAAAGATCAAATTGCTTTCTGATCCATGGACTCCTGAAACTGGCTTAGTCACTGCAGCTCTCAAGCTCAAGAGAGAGGCCATCAGGAAGGCTTTCTCTGAAGAACTCTCGAAGTTATATGAATAGTGAGTTAAAAATCCCGTTTTTATTTAGTGATCGTGCACAATTTTTGACGAGTTACTGCCTCTAGTTGTAAGATCTTACGCTCTCTCATTTTCGCTCTGTTTCATTTTTTCAAACATGTATCCTGTAATAAATTCTACTTCTTGATTTTCTTATATATTTACCTGTATTTCTTTTTGGTAACGACGAAAGCGGTGAGCTTAGAGTCTCAAATGATTGGAGCTCCATGAGGATACTCAATTTGAGCGGGTTGCTACTCCCTATTTTTTTCACCAAAACTGAACCACCATCTTGCTTGATTTTTAAACAGCTGACCGAAGACTGAATGCAATGCTATGCCGCCTAAAATTTACATAAATGATTAAAAACCTTGTAAGATGTTGTCTCCAAGGATATGCGGGAAAGGAAAAGAGTAGAGAAAATCCTGAAGGGCAGCACGGATTATAGGACAGAAACTAGATATTTAACCTGCCTTTTAGCATGGGTTAGATATTTTTTTTCTCAAAAAAATAAAATTATATAGACTTTTTTAACATGTTTTTGTATTTAAAAAAATTCTAGTGAATATATATATATATATACATGTAATTAAATAAATTGAGAATTGTGTGTGTTAAATGAAAAAAAATTATAAACGATGACTAAAAATATAAATTAAAAAAATCAAGAAACATGTATAAATCAAGATATTTAATTTTACAAGACATGATATTTATGAGGTTGTGTTTGTTAAATTTTTTAATTAAAATAATTTTTTTATTCATGATAATAAAAATAGACATATATATTAAATTGAATGAATAAAATAAAAAGAAAAAAAATAATATGTAGGGCTTATATATTAGAAATATTATTTAAAAATAATTTTTTTTAATTTTCAAAAATAAAATTCATCTATACAAAAGATTAAAAAAATATAGATTAATCGGAAAAAATTCCTTAAAAATTAAATATATAATTAAAAAATAATCATAATTTCAAATATGTTTTTTAAATAACATAAAATAGAGAAGGGATATTAATCTAAATATAAATAAAAATAAGATTAAAATTAATTTTTTTTTTTTAAAAAAAATCATAAACAAAAACAGTTCAAAATGATAGGTGAATCTTTATGATAATTGTCATAACCTTAATAATTATTAAAATAAAAGTAAATAATTCAAGATCTTCAAAAATCACAAAATCACAATTAAATGAGCACCCTCAAAAGATCAAGACACGTATGACAACACCTATTTTACTCCTAAGCGTCATTGTTGCAGGTTTTTGCTTCTGTTTTTCTAAAATAGTACTAATCAATGCCCTGCGTTGCAGCCTCGCAGGGATGATATAATTTTAGTTATTCAATTACTTATGTATAATCAATTATTTAGCAATTTAACTATAATTATGCATAACAAACGGGCTCTAATGTATTAAAAAATGATATAGTCTTACTGTATAAATAAATTATACTTATGATTATGATATGATTATGATATGATTATTACATGAACCGGGTTTATTATGGTACTGTGCGTTCACAAACTGATGGGATGGATCTCGCATAATTTAACTGAAGCCTGCTATTTTCTCTAGAGTTTGTTGGACTATTCTTGAAGAAAAATAAAGATTTGCAAAGATTCGAATTTTCGCTGCACTAAGAGAAAGGAAGAAAGAGGATAGAGCAATCCAACAAGCTGCTGCCACCCGTTTGTAAACACAGCACATAATCATAACCGTCTGCACGCACACACTGTAACGTCAAGTGCAGCTCTGTCGGAGAAACAGTACTAGTTGTGGTCGGAATTCTGTTCTGTCACTTTGACTCTCGCACAAAAATGTGGACAGGAGAGAAACAAGGCTCCCATATTAATTAGTATTCTTAATTATTTCTTACCACTCCCTTCGTACAGAGCTGCCGTTTATGGTGGCTTGGTGTTTAATCGTGGCCTCACGTGTCCACTGGAACTGTGTTTCTTTAACAAGACAGTGTTGTCTGGATGCCAAATTATTTTGTTGGAAAAGATCTATCTATCTATCTATCTATATATATATATATATATATATATATATATATATATATATATATATATATATATATATATAGGTTTTTAAAACTTGCTTGAATGATCATGATGCACCACCGAACTAGCATATATAATAATATAACAATGATATAGAATATGGTACCTAGCTAATTAGTTTAACTTATTATTAGGGGAGAGGTGTGATGAGTTAGAGATAAGACTGTGGCGGATGATATTTTGGTGAGCTAAGTAGGATTAAGAGGGTAAAATTAAAAATGTAAATTATTTTATTTTTATGTAATTAAATTCATATATTTTAAAATAAAAAACTACTTATATCATATGAAATATAACAATCGTTTTATACATCTTAGCAAGTTGCATTATACTTGATTTTAACCATAAAAAAATATTTATTAATTATGTTTTTTAAATTTTTTTTTACCTAAACTGATTTATTATAAAGAACTACAAAATCTAAGTTAATGATTCGGAATCTTAGACCTTATTCTCACTTTTGGAATACTTATGTTGGACTTGCAAGAACAACAAAAAGTAAATTTGGGCTTTCGCTCATTCTACTTAATTATGTTTAAAATGAACTTGAAGGTCTTTACTTGTATTTAATGGATCAAGTGGGGTTATTTTGACCCGATTCATATTCACATGTGAGCAATGTATTCACACATGAAAAATTCTACACAAGCATTTGGATACATAAATGAAAAAAATATATTTACAAAAAAAAAAGTAAAAACAACATTTACATGGAATATGTATTTTAAAAAATAAATATTATCACCTGACCTCGCCAGTAAAATAATAATTTATTATATGACATAGAACTGAATAAAAAAAATATTGCTAAAGACATCGGTTAACTCACATGTCCAAATTCCGCCACACATGTATATACTGAAAACATATTGAATTTTTCAACTTCAACCTGTTTAAGAATCATATTACCAATGAGTTTATTCCTCGATTAAAAAAAATAAACAAATTGTCACTAAAAATAGCTCTACTTATAAGATAATGATTTATTATTTAATAAAAAATTGAGTAAAGTCAATTCACAGATCTAAATTCATATACACACATAAATCAATTTCCAAGAAATAAGAGTCGTGTACGGGTCATGGGTTGATTCTAGAAAAGAAAACATATGATAAAGATATATTCTTATTATATAAAAATAATAAAGTATAACATATGAGTGACAGAACTCATCATTTAATGATCATTTAAGTATCATATTATTATTGAACTTGATAAAAAAACAAGAAATATTTTTAAATGTGAAGATAATCCTACCCCTCTTTTAATTTTGTGAAAAAATTGTTGAAAATCATTATTTGAGCATAAATTTCTTTTCGACTATAAATACACATCTTCACATTTATGCATCCGGACATAAATCAGCCATTCTTTTTTTATGGTATTGATCTCAATCTTATCACATTGAAAAATACTTTCCCAAGCGGTAGGCGGTTGTCACGCAACAACTTGAACCTTAACATTTCAAATATTTATTTTACAAAAAATAATGATATGTTAAAGATTATACAACATGAGAAAAAAATGTTTGGGTTTGAAAACGATATTGGAGAGCTGCTGGGGTCAACCGGAAAATGCTAGAATGGAGGGTAGGCTTTGTTGGCACGTGTAAATCACGTGCTGGCGCGTTGACATGTTCTTAGGACTATGACATGTGTGCTTCACGCTCCGGTACTCTCTCTCTCTCTCTCTTGTTGTGGTTTGATTTTTTCTAGGGTGTTTTTGAGTTGGATTTTTAGTTTGAATTGGAGGGAGTTGGGTGCTTGGGGTAGTGTTTTTTTGGCTGGACTTGGTGGTTTTGTAGGGGCAGGTTTGGCCGGATTTAATGGCGGGAATAGGTTTTTTTTTGCTGGAGGAGGAGGAGGAGAAAAGGGGAACGATGTGACTGGATGAGAGGGTTGCTGGAAAAAATATGGTGAATTTTTTCTTTAGTTTCTCTCTGGATTCTTGTATGTCCATTCCCTTTATCTATTGATAGCTTCTTGTCTGTTTACTTATTCATCTCTTCATATTTATCATCCTCCTGCTCTTTATCTTTCTATTTTATTCTCTCCTGGTCTTTTTATGTTGTTTTGGAAAAGGTTTTAAACTCTCGTGTCTATTATATTTGCTCTCTGTATTTTCTATTTTCTCTATTTTTTATGTCGATGAAAAAAAGAGGGTAAAAAATAGATTGTGACATGGATTTGAAGGGACACCTTGAATGTTCAAAGATGTTGACATTTAACGTAAATAATCAGCATACTTTGATTTCGGTCTAACCAACCCATAAGAGCGAGCAGAGTCAACAACCTAAATTCCTAAAGTATTTAATTTGTCTTTTAAAGCCATCGTTAACCAGCAGGCATAAGGGGGCCACAAGGAGTTAATCAAGATAAAGAAGGGGAAACAATGAAAAAGAAGAGATGGACGAGGCAGCTAGAGACCTTTAAAGCTGTGGGAAATGTTCGGTGGGAGAAGAAGGTTACAATTTGCAGTAAGAGTCGACGAGAGGATTACCCTACAACAGGGGTGGCAAGAGGAGACCCACAATCCTGCATCCAAACTTTGGCCCATGATGGGAACTTGACTTGAAGGCCACCAAAATGGAAACAGCCCTCCTTCTCCCCATGTGACTATTAGCTTCTTTGCTTCCGTCACTTTTCGAGCCTTCTACGATTTTTTGTTGGGCACTCATCTTCTTCCTTTTCTTGTTAACATTTATTAGATTCCTTCTATCCCTGTACCACCATAATAATACAACAAATGATGTGCCCACGAGAGATTGCAATGCATTTACAATTCTACTACTCTACAGATGAGTGACAACCTTTTGTGGAGCACAACGGACAAGAGAAAGAACAAAAAAAAAAAAAAAAAACAAGAAGAAGAAGAAGAGGAAAAACAAAGACACTACCACGAGGTAACTTAATTACTTGCAAATTCGGAGGAATTATAAAATATGTATCTCGAGGAAAATTGCAACCGCCTCCAATGATTGTTTGGCCTGGCGTATAGTATATTGCAAGGATTATTCTTGAATGCATGACACGTTAAGAAATGTATTGAAGGTGGTTTGATCTTTTTACCTATAGTCGAAAACTATATAAATTATCATGAAAACAAATTAATACAATTTGAAAAGTTCACTTTTGCAAGATTCATGCCACAAAACTCTGACGGGTTCCACGCTCAAAACCACATGCTTTGGTTCATTAAATCATCGTTAGAATCCTAAGGGTCCGGCGACTAGAGGAAAAAAACAAAAGAAAGAAGAAAAGTTCCAGAGTGGACAAGTTCTAAGAAACTAGATGTAGTATTTTAATCAAAGCAACTGACCTCAATTCGAGTGCCCTACTTCCACCACCTTTTTGTAGTTCCAAAATTAAACGCGAGCTGCAAATCTTGACTCGGCCTTCTCCCGCAGACCCATTCCATAATCCAATATCTCCTTAGAGAGCAAGACCTGGTCTATGTGGGAAAAATAACTAGCCACCATAGTCAAGTGGACATTTTCTTTCGTGGAAGATTGAAAAAGCCAAGGCCCCTGGATTATTAGTTAATTACTAGTTAATCACCTCAGGACTAGACATTTTATCCCGGGAAGAATGACTTTTATTCTTAATATTATGGATAAAGATGCTTTAGAAAAGTTGAAAAAAGTGAAAAGAAGCTAGGCAAAGAAGGCGAGTTCCAAGGAGAAAAACCCAATTCTTAGGCGAATCTTGTTTTTTTCTAAAAGGGAAGAGGATTGCCATCCATCATGGCCTCAACGTTGTAAATCTTAACCATGGGCCATAAAAAATTATAAAGTTTACCTAGTGTACAAGAATGTCCATAAAACATTGAGATCCCAAAGACCACTTCTCCTTTTGTTATATTTTTCAAACTTAACCGATAGTGATATTTCTTGGTGGACCGTCTTCACTAGTACTATTTTCTTGTGAATGGATTCTTTCTTTAAAAATTAATACATGATAAAGCCCTCTACAAATCAATTTAAATTTCACTCCACCATACATATATACATTACACAGCACTCAAACACACATTCTACTACAGCCTCTCTCTCTCTCCCCCCCACCCCTGCAAGTCCACAGTATTTTGTTCTCTTGCTCTGTCTTCCTCTACATTCTCTTGATCACCGTACCATGAATGCCTGTAGATCAGAAGATAATTCATACTGTTATTTCCATCCCAAAGAGGTTTTTGTTGGGATTTGTCCATTATGCTTGAATGAGAGGCTCCTCATATTGGCAACGAAGCAAGGTAGCCTTTCTGCAGCGAGAGAAACTCATAGGAATGAAGGTACAGCACACAGGAAGCCACCCATCAACCTTACAAAGATTTTTGCTTTTGGTTATTTGCTAAATCGGTTTGAATTTCGGCACGGGAAGTCTGATAACTCTGACCAAGACGCTGCCTACACCAGTCAAGAAGGTACGTATTTTTGCTGTTCCTATTGTTGTTGTTTGCTGCTAATGTTTTCTGTTGCTGCTGCTGCTGTTGTGTGGCATTGTGATTGCTTGTACTGTGGTTACAAGAGTCCCAGTTCCTTGATGTTCTCGATTCCCTCCAACACAAGGGAAACTAAAGCATTGCTTATTTGTTTGTCTGTATAAGCAAAATTATTGTCTGAGTAGTGACAAATGTATGGTCAAAGCATACATTTAATATCCTCACTTAATTAACAGATTGGCTGATGAGATTTAGAATCTTGTTAATTATCATTATTATTTGTTTCAATATGTTCTAATCATTCTGCTATGTCTTACATTTATCCCTAATTTAACAAATTAGCATCACTACTGTAAAGTTGAAAATTAATGGAAAGAGCTTGTGATTCGTGAGCCTGTGCGCGCGCGCTGTGGAAACTAGCTAGCCCACATCGTTGGATCAATAAAAGGTGAATTTTGAACAATGAAAATTCAATTATAGATATATAATTTCATTAGTGCATAATTTAGCAGCTGCGTTTACCTTTGATTAATTACATATATCATGTTAATATTCGACACACATATAGATCATGCAAACAAAATCTAACGAGGGACCCCTTTGGATATCATTTCCGGCAAATAATCATGTCCTTATAGCGCCTTTTTTTGTTAAAAAAAAAATAAATAGGAACGAGGGCCTAAGCTCAAACGTCTATGATTAATATATATAGCGCATGAGTCTCCATTTATTTGTATTTATCTATTACCGATGCAGTTAAAATGTAACAATATGCTTCCAAACAGATTGTATACAGAATATATATGCTACTTTTTTCTTAGCTTTTGATCCTTTTTCTCTTTGGAACTCCCCGTCTCACTTTAAATTTTAATAAGCTTTTGCAGACTCCTTTATATCGATTAAGTTTGAAGACAATGGTGCTGCCTTGTGGGAGAAAGGCACAGTTTCTAAGGTCTCTATCGAGCCTTGCAGCAAGTCATGGAATCAAAATCTCAACAAGGAAGCCAAACAAGGCAAAGACACTAAGGAGGCCATGACTGTGATAGAGCATGCAAAACCGCATGCCTCACTAAGGTGGCGAAGGAGGATTGGTCATATGTTCCAGCTAATCAGAAGGAAGAGATCATCCAACAAAGGACATATGTGCAATGTGGGCACCGAGGTGGAGGGAGTCAAGGTGAGGAAGGGCTGGATAAGGACCCTGACAAAGAGAAGAACCAAAGAATAAAGAGAACTCTATAGAAAGGGACACCTGCCTTTTCCACCACACCGTCCTCTTTGTGGGTTGAGGTTCATTCTGGACTGTAAAGTTCTATATTATTGAGATGGTAGAGTCAAAATAGCTCCATCAAGTGTTTAAAAAAGTGCTTGGCTTTGAGATTCGCGGGGTTCTTTATTTTTTCCATGTTTATAAACAGTACAGGCTGTAAGAGATTCGGTGCAATGTGCTTTTGCTTCACCATTTGCGTTGATGATATTGAACATACCTAATAGAGAGAGAGAGATTTGTAAATTCTTTTCCCATGCTAAAACTAGTTGACCTCACATTAGGTGCACATACAGAGGGGGAAACATTGGGCCATTCAAGGGCCTCAATGGAGGATAGTGCTAACACTTTGATCCTTTGTTTGTGTAAGTCCTTCCTAAAAGAGCACCTAATCAATGAGATTGTAAAGAGCTGTGTATCAAATTCTCTTATGTTTATTTTATGTTTCATGAATTCAGAAATTAAGTTCGTCATTTTGCATGGGCAAAGAGGCCATGAGGCTTGGTGTGTTCATGAGGGGCCCTTCGCTAGGGCATGTCGCGTCCCAGTTTCAACTCCATTAATAGGACCATTCCTTCATGGGACCGCGAGAAAAGCCTCACATGGAGCGGGCGAAAATGACAAGGCATTAGTGCTCACCCAACTCCAGCAACAACAACACAGAAGAGGATGGCATGTGGATCCATTAATTAGTTGCGTAGGAAAATAAATGACTGGACCTAAATTCGTTTGTTCCCACGGCACTGTATTATGGCACCTACAACCAATTTCTTTCCAAGAACATATATAGATTGAGTTACACTTAATCAAAGTTTATGCAATAAATTAACACACACAATCTTGAATTAATATTCTTGGTTATACATGACACACACTTACGTATACAATGCCATAAGCATTGAAGCAAAAGATCAGTATTCGAGTTGCCATAAGGACTCCTTGACTCTTTCACTCGCCAAAATTCAAGAACGCTGGTCAGAAAAATAAAGGGCAACAGCTTTAGTTTCTTTACTATCCAAGATAAAGGGCTTTCTGTGCAGCTTAAGTCAAACAACTTTTCCCACTTTCACATTGTTTTGTCACAGCTCATAAAGACTAAAGGGAGCTGAAACTTCTATCGACACATATATCCAAAATATTTTTAAATTATGTTGCTTTCTTTTATATACCGATTCTTTTTGCTTCCCCGTTTCCTCTTCATGGCATTTCAGATTTCACAAGGGGATTAATCCCATACATTCTGATATTCTCCCTTGAGTACTGTAGTCATCTCTTGGGCTTATTCTCAAGTCATTTTCTCCACTCGATCGGGTTGGTTGGATATTAATTGCAGTTAAAATTAGGAATAAGCCAGCTAGCGAATTGGCACTTATAATTAAATTAACAACATTATGCTTGCATCTCATCAAGAAGGTTATGCTTTGTTGATAAAATATTCTTGAAAAAGTTTTGCAAAAGAAAAGATCTTTATTTATGGTCGGTCCATGATGTGATGAGAAAAGTCCTCATGCATTATTTACAGGTCTATTGCTACATGAATACATTTCACCTTATTTTCTTAGTAAAGAGTAGAGACAGATAATCAAAGGCACTGAAATAGTGAAAGCACTTCCATGTGGCCACCATAGAAGAGACAATGACTTGGACAAACAGCAACACGGATAAGAACTTGCCTGATTATGTTTCGAATGAATGGAAACACAACCCATCCGCTGTGCTGGCATATGATGAACTCTAGTATTTTTTGGACTATTCAGCCCATTTTCCTTGCGATCTATTTTTGGAAAAGAAAAAACTTTCCCATTGTTTCTTCTTTTTCTTTCTTATCATCACTTCCCCTTTTCTCCACACCAAACTTTCTGAGTGTTGGGAATTTTTCCTTATGCCTCGTTGAGCTGGCTTGATAGTAATGGATGTTAGGAAGTATCACATGTTAATCCAAAAACATTGAATGATGTTGTGCTAAGCATGCCATTGAATTCTTAATTATCCACTAGATAGTGTCCTGCGGCTGCAGGCCAGATTAAATTTTCTGTATTATAAAAAAGCAATGTTAATATATTTTAAAAAAGAAAAAAAATCCACAACTTGATATTATAAAAATAAAATTGAAAAATATTACAATTGCCAATCCCCAAGAATCCAAACATATAAAGACGAATTTAAAAAAAAATCAGTTAATAAAAAGAAGTCTAAAAAAGTAAAATGGCAAAAAAAATCAGGTGAGGTCAATAAAACTCGTGAGCGAGAGGTCATGCGAACGAGATAATCCAATTAAAATCAAAATGGCGGGTTGACTCGTGATCTAAAGCTTAAGGCAGGTCGGGTTTCAAAAAAAGTTTGGGGATAATTGACTTTATATGAAATAATAAAAAACACAGGTTGACCATGACCTGGTCAAATAAATTTTTTCTTAATCTAAAGAACTTCATGTTAACTATGAAGGTCTTCAATACTTGCAAAAAAAAAGAGTTCCAATTTAAATGATTTAAAGATTCTCTAATAATAAAGTTAATATCTTTATAAGAAAAATATTAAATGACTTAAAGTAATAAATAATTTCAAAGAGCCTTGAATTCCAAGGATAAAGATGTTCATTCTTGAGCTTTAAGTTTGTTAATGCTTTGAAGTCTTTGTATATTTATTTTAGAAAGAAGAGAGGCTGTGTATGTTTTACCTGAATTGCTTAGAAGGCTGAATTGCTTAGAAGGTACTTATACTCTATAAAACTTGTCGTTTCCATGAAAAAGGAGAAGCCAAAAAGTTCTCTGTTTTCAGCGACATTAATGAGAGGTAAAAACCTCTTACATATCATTAATGAGACAATAAGTATGAGTAGTCTCTTAAGAGACATTATACACACCTATAAGTATAAAGAAATCATTATCTTAATGCATACAATTATTCTAAATAAAGATATACGATGATTTATTATGTCTTTAATATTTATATCATAAAGAATTGTTTATGATCAGGTATAAAATCTTAGAATTAGTAATGTCACACCTTGGACTTGACTGTTCATCAAGCATAACACCTTTAGTCTAGTAAATTTATTAGACCTACATTATTTTAGATTTGGTTTACTATCGAGTCCATATATTTTGGACATTGCTGACTGTTAAGTTTAAGTATTTTAATTCGATATATTTACCAAAATTATTTGATTTAAAAAGATATTTATAAATAAAAATCTTAATAAAAAATTAATTCATCACTGTAGTGATGTGTTCCTAGAGCTAAAGTAATTTACCTTCTAGTTTTAGTTTTTGTTAATGTAAAGGTGGATCCTGCTAGTGCAAAATTTGCTCCATGCGTGGAGCTGCCCACGTGAGAGTTAAGATAAGCACTTAGATTATACGGGAGATTAAAATTCTTTGCTGATACAACACAATATGGGCTCAATGTGTTAATAATCAAAGATCACAAACATTTAACTATATTTCAAAAAGAAAATGATTTTTATTAAAGATTACGTACAAATGATTATGCCCCCACTTGTGAAATACTGTTAAAACTTTGATCGTTTACGCTCGTCTCAATTATAGTTATATGAAGGAACAGTTTGGTACTCAGTTCAAACTGTCTTTTCTTCTTCTTTTTTCCGTATAAAAATATTTTCTAACATTCTCACCAATGAAATCTATCTATAATTAGCCTTCTTCAGAGTATCTCCCTTCGGGCATTTGAATGTAAGTCTCTCCACAAGGAAGTTTGGTTGAATGAAGGAAGCAGCCAATCCACCAGTATCCGAATTTGAGTCACCGAAGTTAAAGATTGCTGGGAAATCAATCACAATTTTCCAAAGCAAATATGGGGTTCACAAAGGCAACTCAAGTCACGAAAACCATACAAAAAGAAGAGAAACTGATTACAGATATGTTGGTGCTCGGAAACACCATGTTGAAAGCGAAAATAGCTTTCGAGGACTAGAAGGGAGATAATCTTTAAGACTTGTATTGTACTCATCACTTGACAGTGATGCAGACCTTTCCATTATTTCTAGACTTTCTAGGTATAAATAATGAGTGAAGCCAAGGTTAATTTCCAAATATTATGTCGACATCCACATTAATGGTGTGTATATATTTCAAGAGGATTATATTCATTATTCACGTCCTGATCCCATTAGAGAAGATCCTGCCGAAATGTTTCATTATTAAGTTAGACCCCCTTTTTTTTTTCTCCTTTCAATGCGTCCTCGTAGTTGACAGGAAATAACAGAGTGCATTTCTCGTTCCAAGTTAATTATTTTTTATTTGGCTTTTGATCACCAAACTAATTGGCTAGGGAATAGGCTGAAATATTTTTCTGTCGAGCTTTATTAAAAATACAGAATATATATGTAACATAGATTCGATATATATTGAAAAGTAGGGGAGGAGTTATTATTGGAGCTAGTTTGGCACATCTCATGTTTTTCTCTCCCGAGGAGAGATGATATATGAGATCAACAGTTTCTTATTTCACCCTTAAGATCCAAGGAATGGATCGAGAGGGAGGCATTTTGTTGCGATTTATACATTTTAGAATGATATTGAAAGCACAGAAATTATACATTCCTGTGGCATGCCATGTTTAAGGGAATTGGCGGATCAGAAAAGGCTCCTGTCGAAATTCGATCGAAAACAAACTTGTTGGCAGCCTCGGTATAGTGGACTCCGTCCCAATCTACTCGAACAGAGGGGTTGTCACATGAACCGACAACCATTTTGGTATTATTTACTGTAATTGTTTCTCCACATCTTGCAGCATCACTGTAGTTGTACTTGCCTCCATAGCCACAGCAGGTTATAAGTGGAAGCTCAAATCCTATACACCATTTGTAACGGAAAACAAGATCAATTTGTAATAAAATAAACCACAAAAACTAAATCTTGCCATGTTTTCTGATTTATCTATTGGTTTTGTTACTTTCGTGTCCTTTTCAAGTTAAAAACCAATTGCTTTGGAGCTGTGGGTAAATTATTACACAACAAACTGCGAGGTGTTGTGAAATCATGGAAACTGTCTAGAAGTTTATATAAAAATTACTTTCTCAACTTAAAATGTCATTAATATTTTAAACTCTTTCTTATATTTAAGATATTAAAGCATTTAAGGTACCAACACAATTTTCTACAATATTTTCTTAAACTTGGAGTGGGTTTTTTGAAATATCCTTTATTATCTAATATAAATAAATTTAATTTTACAATCCTTGAAAAGATTATTGCATTTAACGTGCTATTAATTATTAATTATCTATGTTAAAGAATCATCTCAATTATCTATGTCAAAGAACCATCTCAACCTAATAGTTTAAGCTATTAGGTAAATTATATTTTGGGATCTCAACATAATAGTTTAAGTTGTTAAATTTATATTATTCTCTAATACACCCTCTCAAGTGAAAGTTCTTTGAGCTTGAAACTTGTACAGATTCATATTACTTTATATTTAATTTTTATCAAATAAATAAGGATGGTGAGATTCAAACTCGTGATTGCTTAGTCATCAAGACTCTAATATCATATCAAAAAATCATCTTAACCTAATAACGTGAATTATTAAATAAAATTTTAACATATAATTTATATTATTTTATATCAACCTAGTTTAGGGTAACTTACCATATTTCTTGGGTTCACTGAATAAAGAATATTTCACAGAATACACGTCCACGTATGTGAATGCAGCTGAAGGAAAATCTTTCCTTAATTGAAAAACAGCCTCCTTCAATTTGTAATTAAAATACCGAGCCACTTCATTGTGCTGCTTTGCACAGCCAGCACTGTCCTTCTCTGCTGAAGGGAAGCCGGTCAAGATGTAAGCAAGACAACCAATTGGCCCTGTGCTATGAATCCAAAATGATCTGCCTCCCACTTCGTATATATTCTGCACCGATCAAAACCACTCCAGTAGTTTAAATATATTATTGTAACATAAAATTAATATATAAGTAATAAATCTAAACAGCCTTCTCTAATGGTTCTTTATTAAGAATTACCTTAACATATATCGAAAACCTGCTGACAATATCAGGGACAGTTGCTTTCACTTCCTCAATGGACATGTTGCTGAAAAATCCAGCTCCAAGATCATTATGACCAATGTCAAATGTGTATAGTGCTTTTCGGAAATAGTCCTCCTTAGGCATCAACTTGGCAAACTTTCCTCCTGCATACAGATTGAACATCGATGAGAAAATCGTTTCAAATTGCGTCTTCTACGTACAGTTGACTGACATCTCTGGAATAGAGCCCAAAACATAGATTTTGATTACGCACCTTGTTTCCTAATGATCTGTGATCTGTCTTTAAATTGCATAAATTGCTGATATTGCACATCAAGGTAGAATGGACTATATCCACCACTAGCAGGTATAATTGGAGACGGTAATCTGATGGTGGCTCCTGCTGAGGCAAAATTCGCCCCATTTGTGTAGCTGGCGCCCAGAGAATTAAGATAAGCACTGAGATATGGTAGATTGAAACTCTTCGCTGATTACAAGAGATCATTAAAGAGTAATAAGAGATCCACACATTTTTTTAAATTTTTTTGAAAGGGAGGCTCAAACTTAAAACCATATCCACACATGCTGACAACGAGATGCAGTAAGAGATCCAGACTCTTATGACGATGGAGGCAAAATGTACGCTTTTACTTTTGAAAGGACCAGTTCATGCAACTTCGAGGAGTTAACATATGCATATGCTATTCGAAGTACAAGCATAATAACTTACCAATGAAATCTATGATCAGCCTTCCATCTGAGAACCTTCCCGCGGGCATGTGAAAGTAAGTGTCTCCATTGGGAGAGTTAAGGGCAGTGAAGGCAGCTGAGTGTGTACCAGTATCAGAGTTTGAATCGCCCAAGTTAAATATTGCTGGAAACTCGCAGATTCTCGAAGCAAAGATGGGATTCAAGATGCTGGTGAGAGTTACAAACAACATAAGAAAATAACCCAAAGTGATGACAGACACGTTAATACTAGCAAACCCCATAGTTTAGAGTTTGTGAGCAAATATACTGTAGGAATCTAGTTTTTGCGACGAGAAACTATAGAGGAAAGTTTGGGATTATATAGCGTAAAATGGAGCGGGCCTCTCCAAAACGTGGGCGGCTTAGTTTACGGGATCAGAGGCATGAATAATAAAGGTCGAACCTGACTGAAGTACTCAACCTTTGAGGACAGTTTCTATTAGATTCTCAATGTAATAATAGATTTTCAGTTGGATACTTTTCCAATAAAATTATGAAATAGTCATATGAAGTTTACATCATTTTTTCTTTTTTCATAACAAAATCAATGAGATCTTCATTTTGAATCATGTGAACATATTACAAAACCCTTACATTTCTTTGTATAGTCTATTTCATGTCATGATACGATAATTTTTATTAAATTCATGATTTTTTCACAAAATAAATAGAAAAACAAGATTTTCATATAATTTTTAACCATTTTATTGATTTGAATAAATAAAAAGATGGAGACATATATATATATATATATATATATATATATATATATATATATATATAACAGTTATTTCTTTCAATGCCTACTTGTATTGGATTTTTTTAATATTTTTTTTATAAATTTAATTTTTTGATATTAAAAATAAAATTAAAAAAACAATTATTTAAAAAATTAGTATTTTGCCCTGGGATTAACAGGATGGCGCCAATGGCTTGAACAGGCCACCGTAGTAAATTATAATAATACAAAAAAAGAAGAAGGCAGACTTTCATTTCTTTTCTTTTTTAGCTAGTCCCATATTCAAGGTTTATCATATCATGCATCTGAAAGAACAAAAAGAAGATAAGGTTATCGTGCTGGTAATTATGTTACGTACACGTAAAACGCGTCGTGTCGAATTTTTTTCCCCTTGTATTATAGAAATCTTTAACCTGGTTTTGTTCTCTTGTCAAGATTATATATACAATTTGAGTTTGAAACGAGAATTATTAAACGGTTCTGTCTCCTTTTTCCACTTTGAGTTTGGACCATACATCTGAACGATGAGATGAAACAACAATTGGCAACAAGGAAACCCTTCCAATTTTGCTTCTCTCGTGATGATTGAGGTTGATTTAATCCATTTTGATGTCTTGCCCCACTTAATTTCTGTGCTTGGAAATTATTTAAGCCGCCCTAATACAGTGCTATCAGATGTCTTGCCCCACTTAATTTCTCTCGTGATGGCAAGTTTCACCGTAAACTGTTATCTGATACTAGATTTTGTAATACATGCTCCTTACAGATATTGCTCTGCTGCTGTATTATAATCCGAACAATTAGATTTTGTTTGAAAGAGCTTGAATCACCCGTGCAATAACACTCTCAGAAAACAAATCAATCAACTAATAGTGTATGGCTTCAAATAAAACAGCCAAAATCAAGGCCTGGCCATCCAAAGTGGTGGTCAAATGGGTTCGTCATCATGGTTGAAGCCACCTCCGAGCGGTCCTTATCCACTGTGGAATAAATGGTAAACACTGACTTATATTGAACGTATATATGACATGTTAATGGATTCAGCACCTCTTGTGTCTTGAATACATACTAAATTCATCAATTCCCTGTTGATTTGAAATCCATTATTACAGATTAACCGGTGGCTAACTTGCTTTTTGACATTGTAGGAAAAACTCAGCCACCTGATCACGATCTTTTTTATCTCTCGTTACATAATTTATAGGAAGATTTGTATTTTGCTTCCTTTATTAATTTTTTTTTCAATTGAGTTTCTGTGTGTTTGAAAATGGAACGATCAAGTATATTTATTTTGAGAGTACCGTTTTGCTTTCGGGTGTCACGATACCCTGAACAAGGAAGAATTCTTAAAGCACACAGCATAGTTGCAACTGGATAGGGTCCGGGCTTCTTCGTGGACAGGATCAGATTTTTCTTATCGTAATAAAACGATACCTAGGTGATGGATAATGTTTTTAAAGGAGTAAGAAATTTGGGAGTTATTGATTTGAATTAATATTTATTAATATTATAAAAATATATCTTTTAAATATTTTTAAAATATCTTAACTATCTTTATTTGATAACAAAGAAAATAAATAAATAGAACATAATAACATCATAAAAAAAAATAAAAAAAGTTTGAAGCTCAATTACTAATAAAGAAAACATTGAAAGCCGAAGTGAAAAAAATAATTTAAAAAGGATAAAACAACATAATTTGAATCAATATATTAAATTCATAACTCAATTATGAGATCAAGATAACCCCGCATATAAAAAATTAAATAAAATAATAAAGGTCAACTCTCAAACAAATTAAATAATGAAAGGTAAACATAAAAAAATATCAATTTAAAAAAAAACTTTGAAAAAAAAACTTAGTCAACTTCATATTAACTCGACTAAAATTTTTAAAAAGATAACCCTTGTTGGTTCTTATTTTTGTAATTGTTTTTTAATGTTGTGTTTCGTTAATATTTCATGATAAAAGAAATAAATATAAAAGAGAGAAAAATATTTAATTTGAGAAAAAAATAAAATAAAATAAATTTGTTTCTGAAACAAATTTTAAATGAATTTTTATACCTTATAACATAAAGTACAAAAAAGTAAATACTTTCCCCGAGATACTAACCAAACGTTACATAAATGATTTTACTAATTATTTTCTTTTGATAAAGGTTTAAAATATGTTAATGAACACATATATGTCAAGGATGTTGTTATAATTAACTCTAATTTTTAATAGATGGTAGTTTTGCTTTGTGAAATAGTAAAATTATTGAACTTACAATCACAATTAGGGTGCAGGTTCGAGTTTTGAGAGCAAACATTTTTCTCATGATGATAGCTGGTTCGATAAATGGTATAGAAATGCTAATTACATGTTTTTTTTTTTTTACTATAGCATATCTAAGCGACACTAAATTTTAGGGTAGCACCCAATAGAGGAGAGATGTTGCCAAAAATTTGATGAAATGAAATTTTTTTTAAAGTAAAGGAGCTATGGAAATTCCAAGCATAAATGAAGAGGCATATATATTGCCGTTTCCCTGAGTGTACACTCGCTGAGCAAACCTAGTTTGTTGAGCCTAACCCCATATCGATTCACTTGCAAAGAGGAGTCTCTGCCCAAATCTATATATGCTGCTTACTGTAATTGTTTATCCACGTCCAGATACCGGTGCTCAAATGTGGCTGGCTGGGTATGAAGAAAAGAATACAAGTGCGGAAAATTTTCTGTGTCTAAGCGCATATACATTGGTGAATTGGTCTCAAAAAGTCAAAATACGTTAATCCGATGCATAGGTGCCAGCTCAAGGGAATTGTATTTCACTAAGAAAAGAGTACATATATGACATCTAAAATTGACCGTAATGCTAAGAACAAGAAGAAAAACCATTAATTTCTCTGTTTGGACAGGAGGTTGAGGGGAGAAAAGACGGGAGCAAAGTCAATTTTGGTGTCCCGTGGCAGCCGAGCCTCTGAAGTCTGAACAGAGAAAACATCCATTATAAATCCTCTTAATTTTATTGTTCAGCGCCTCCTGGACAAAAAAAATTGAAGCTCACTAAGTTTCGATTCTATGGTTGGGATTTGAGTTACAGCCAATAACAATAACCTTGTTGGGTTCTTTTGGCTGCAAATCGACTCTAAATACAGAAAATGAAAATTCAAGTTTCTATCTTGCAAGAGGAATAAAAGGAAGCAAAATCTTTGGTGGCATGTCAATTTTGTTGATTGATCAGGAAGCGGTTTATACATCAGTGAAACTGGCTTTTGAGTACTGGTACTTTCTTTTGTTGTTCACGAACAAACTTAAGACTGGGTCGATGTAAAGTGCATTTTCTTCTGCTGCTTTTATCAGGAGTGTTGGACATCTAACATAAGTGATTCTAGACCATAATGAGATTCCATCAATAGCCAATTAAACTATAGCTAAATTTGGTTACACAGTGGTAATACTCGAATTAAGTGAGCTTCAGTGCTCTTGATTTTCCTTTGGAATAGTGAAAACCCCCTAAAAGGCACCTCAATACAGAAGCCCGTTGTGAACAAAATTCTGTCTTCGGCGCACACTAGCCTGCGTATGACGATTCTAATATTGAAATTCTTGCCTTCCAGGATACTAGTCTAGCGGAGCTCCAAAACCATACAAATCTCGAAAAGAAATATAGCAATCATGGCATACATAATCTCCTACTCGAGCAAATAGGGCCTTTTTTGTCGATTCTCCTTCGTAGAGATCCATTTGCTGATCGCTTATCAGAATATGGAATAGAAATTGGAATTTCTGATCAAGTGAGACTGTTGTTTATCTCCTAGCACTGAACCCCTGTAGTTTATTTGTGTCTCCACATTATGTTTCTCTTTCCACAATTTCTAGTAACGTTACGTTATCTACATTTCATAACATCTTCAAAGGCACCTTTCGGTCTCCCTGTACGTAAAGTTGTCCTGGAAAAGTCCTTTTTCAACATGAAAATGGCTATGATTTACAGTTATATATGGTCAAGGCACAGAAAAAATTGAGATCGATGAGTACTCTACTGTATGGCTCCAGGAGACCCGACCAATACGGCCGTGAATTCGGCATCTCCTTTTAGAATAGACATCATTGCTACAAAAGTCTAGCTGCTGCATGCATGCAAAGCTCTCTCTTCCCATGATTGCTGCATTGCCATATCAAAGACGTCTTCAGCTCCTAAAGAAAAAACTACACTGTAGCATAAATTGAAAAGATCTTACTCTAATAGCAATATTACCCGGAAACCCAATGGAGATTAAAGTGCAAGAACTCTTTCTCATGTTATTCAGCATTTACAAGCCTCAACATTGACATAATATTAAAGACGAGAAAGCCTCATGCAGAGAAGAATATATAAAATTGTAGCATAATGTTAATGTCCTTTCAAAGTTCAAACCCATCCATTCGATATATCATACTACTATTCTCCCGCCAAGCCTGGATAGTTGATGGACTTTGGCCCCTTCAACATCCACACTGCTTTCTTTTAATGCTTCTCAACACTGCTCTGTACAAGTCACACTCTAATATATGACAGTAAACACACATACACAGAACAAAATTAAAGGAATCGAACGTGTATACATGAAAGTATCTCAGGAAAACTTCTGGTTTAGTTTTTGATGTGTAACCGATACCATTTGATTACATAGATATGAAGAGGCTTTCTCCGGATACATCAGGTGTGAATTGGAGTGCTAAACTGATCAACAGAAGAAGGCTGCAAGGCACGGATTTTAACATCATATTTTCGATGTTTGGAAACTTCACTGACTGAGGAAGAGTCAGATCCGTCTGCTACAAGTGGATAAGCTGAAGTTTTATCATCATAAGCAATTCCAATATGATTACCACACTTGCGGCAAAGAAGTGCTGTTCTCCGGTGGAACAAACCCCAGGAGTTTCTTGAAAAGAAGGGAATGCATTGGAATTCATCAACCTGGGTAAATCTGCTCTCATCGATGAAGAAGAATGAGATGATCCCTCTCTTTATGGATTTCCCATATTTAGAGCCAATAGATGAGGTGTTCCGATTGGAGGAGCTCAAGTTCAATTCATACCCGCAAATACCGCAGCTGCACCAAAGTTCATTTAATTTTCTACGCTTAAAAAAACAAAGCCCATGCAGAAACAACCAAATCCACAACGATCCAATAAAGAATGTATGGGAAGCTCATAAAACAACAATTGATGGATAATGGGAAGCACATAAAACATCCATTGATGGATAATGTCTTGTATGTTAATGTAACTAAAAGTAAATGTCACTTTTGCCTCTCTTGTCATTTTTCCATCAGTTCGTTTGCGGTTCAAAACAAGGTGAATAGAGGATCAAAATCTCATCTGACAATCTTATTAAAACCATTTCTGTAATGGCCTCGTTCACAATTACAGTCTAGTAAATAAAGGGTAAAACTAACAGCTGTTATTACGAATGATGGAATGTAGAAAAGAACTCCTCCTCGTAGTAGAAAACTTAATTCACCTTTTCCTAAACCAGAGGTGTTCAAATAATTTTATTGGCCATAACAATTTTCCTGACACCTATTCCAGAATTATGTTTAAGTTCTGTACCAGTGCTAACTACCCATAACATTGTTCAAAACTTAAAAAAGCACAAGACTTTTAGTTCCCAAGCTTACAAATTGACTTGACATATCAATTAGTCTCTTATTTTACATCCATTTAGAACAATTCTCCCAAGCTCATTAAGAAGCCAAGTTTCCTTTCACCAGGAAAAGAACCTATATATATATATTGGACAAGCCAAGAAAATAAATCAGATGCCCTGCACATGCCTCAAATTGATCATGAATTGAATACGGTGAATTTCCAACACAGAACAGAAAACAAAGGACAGTCAACCAATTAGAATCAACAAAAAGAAAAACCCAATAACAAAAAAACTCGATCCTTCATTGGAAACGAAATGAAAAGAAAAGAAAAAGGACCCAGTATTTAGTGGGACAGAAAGAACCTGTAGCTGACATGTCTTTGAGAAGCAGAGGAAGAAGAGAAGGAATGATGGGGATTCCCGTTGAGGTAAGCTCCCTTGCCAACCTTAGATTTTTCCATTTCTGCTTCTTGATCAACGGCTGTGATCGTGATTGGGACTCGAACAATGATACAATTGGTGAGTTAATGATGATCAAAGACAGTCTTGCGTGCAATTGGGTTTGTAAGGAAATACTGCCTGAATCGGGTGACTTAAACTGACCAAGTTCAAGACAAGAGATAGCTTCTAAAGAGAGAGGTGATAGGGTTTTTGCGGAGAAGAAGAAGAAGAAGAAGAAGCTGGGAGAGGAATCAAAGCAATGAAAAGGTTATTGGATTGGTGTCTCCTAGGCTGTCCTTTTCTTTTTTAGGAGACGAACTTGGTTTAGAACGGAAAAAATAATAATAATAAAAAGGTTTAATTAAGTAATTTGATTAATTAATGCGAGTAATTAAGTGTCATTACGAGGTCCACATACTATTATTAAAGGTGTTTAAATTGCATTATTGTTTCAACAAAAATAAAATTGTAAATTGCATTATTATTCTACGTGGTGATGTTGCTTGGATTACACGTGTATATACTTGAGTTGTTAACTAGAGGGGATTAATAATTATTATAATGGAGGGTGGTTGTTTGTTTGTTCGTCGATCATATGACTTTTAGGAAAGTATTTGGTGATTATGATTTATGATTGCCAATTTGTTGGATAATCCAATTTTAATTTAAGTAATTTATGTGTCTAATCTATTTTCGCGCTAACAATCATGGGCACTCTGTCTTGGTGATTTTTCAAAGATGATTAGTGACTTGTGAGTGTTTAGTGAACTTTTGTTTTTTCTAAGTGTTTTTAAATTATTTTTTATTTAAAAATTATTAAATTAACATTTTTTAAGTGTATTTTTATAATTTCAACGTGTTAATATTAAAAATAAAAAAAAATATTTTATTTTAATATATTTTTATTAAAAAAACTTTAAAAAATATAATATACTATAATACACAAGCTATGAATAAGTCAACTATATAAATTTAAATACAAACTATTAACAAGTTGATGATGTAAGGAGTTAACTACTATTAGTATATGAAAGTTCAAAAAGTTTATTTCTATGCAAAGCAACCACCACTGTAATGGCAAAAATTACTATATTTATTTGGTTTTTTTATGTTATTTTTGTTAAAGAGTATGTTAGCATTGCTGTGATTGTATTTTTTAAAAAAAATTGTTTTTTAAATGTTTTATCAATTAAAAATAATTTTTAAAAAAATATTCCAAAATCATTGCAGAATTAGCTCCATCTAAAAATAAATAAATAAATTATCTTCATTTGCATCGGAGCAGAAGCTAGAACTAAAACAAAGAAAGAAAGTGATTTTAAATTTTCTAAAGAAGTCAGCAATCTATCCGAACAGAAATTTTTCGTTATACGGCGGCAGACAATGTCCAAATCATACCGACAAGGTTTATTTCAATCGTAGGTTCGAGCAGGTTTGGACATAGAAACCAAAGCCGTTTGCTTTTTAAAGTAATGGTCCGTTATATATTATGGTGCGGTGTAATTAAAAATACTTTTAGACTTATCATAATTTTAAAAATTACTGGTTTTTTATTATTTAAACTTGTTTTAATTTCAAATTATAGTAAAAACTTGAAATTTGTTTTAAAAATATAATTTATAACTTTTTTCAAATCTATTTTTGTAAATAAAAATCTCTAGAATACCGAAAACACACCCCTGTACAGTGTGTGCATATATAAATTTTCATTGAGAGCTATTTGAGTTCAGCCACCAGCAAATTTTTTTTGTATGCATATATAAAATTCAAATAATGACCAATTTATAATAAAAATAAAATATAGAGATTAAAATATTTTTTTCAGAGTTAGGGACTAAAATAAAACTTTATCAAATCATGCATCACATTACTAAATTTTTGCAACCAAACAAAAAAATATAATGAATCATTTCATTATATTACAATATTTTTTTCATTTCACTAAATATTATAATAACACTAAATAAGGGTTGTTCATATTGTTTGTTTTTTGGTTTATATATATGCCATAACTATATTTGTTGTAACCATTAATAGTTTTTTTTCCTGGAAAAGGAACACTTTTATCTTTTAACTATCAACTAATTTTCAATTAGGTCCCCCAGTAAAACAATTCTTTAATGGTTTCTTTATGTATTGGACATTACCCAATTAACACTTCCCTTAAAATGTCTTATTTTAAAATCATAAAAAAAAAAATAGAGGCCGGTTTGTCTTAAAACGATGCTGTTTTTTTCATTAATTTCCATGACGGGATTAATTGGGTAGATGTTTGATAGATGACTAAAAACGAGGGATTCAATTGGGAATTGTTTTTTGTTTGGTTACTCATTTGGGATTCATGTGACTTCTGAGGAGCAAACATGTCAAGACGTTTAACAGATTCCTGAGACTAATAAAGACTATCAGTTCACCGGAGTTGTAACTACTCGCACATAATGATGGCCATTACCTGAAAGAAGAAAAAACAACTCTCCATCTGCCTAAAAACTCTTCTATCATAAAACCTGCATTTGGATGCTACTCATGAGAGCAGAAGAAAATCATGTTTCCAATGAAGAGGGCAATTGTTGTTTGTTCATGCAAGAAACAGAGATAGAGAGACGGCGCTAGTTTCTAAGTAAACATCAACGGAGGATTTTACAAGACATAATAGCTCATCTACTCTTCATCCTCATCGGTCACGAATTTCCCGGTCCCAGGATTCAATGCGGCAACGAAGAAGAAGAGAACGTTGAACAACACAAGTGGTTCAATTTCATTGACTGGAATCCCTGTCTCGATGTTGAGCTGTGCTAGAGCTCCCTTTCCAGTTATGATTTCTCCAATTAAAGAGAAAGCGATGCCCAGCTGAGCCAATCTCCCCACGAAAAGCTCGTTGGATTTTGTAAATCCAAATAGAGGACCTTGCACACAACAAAACAATGAAAAATTCTTTCAGAACACCTGTCATGCATCTTTGGATGTGCCTCATCCGGTGCTTTGAGAACTAGAAACAACATTTACACTGAATAAAAGTGAAAATGAAATGGCAATAAGAAAATTCAAGAGAACAGATGATAATGTGGAATTGCAAATTAACTACCTCCCTCCTTGAGACCCAATGCTGCCCTGAAGCTTTTTCCTGGAGGGATCACAGCACCTTCAATGCCGGTTGTTGGGTCATCAACGAAGCGGCCACGATCACCCAAAGCTCCAATGGCTCCAAGCAAAGTGAAAAGGATGAAGAAAAGAAGAAGTGGTTCTGCTTCGTAAATGGGAATTCCAGTCTCTAGGTTCAGCTGAGATAGAATTCCTTTTCCTGTTATTGCCTCTCCCAACAACGATGCCTGCAAAGATTGCATTAACTTAAATTAACAAAACTTTCTATTATTCTACAAACATTTGTTTGCAACAATATCCAAAAAGCTGGCCTCATTTTCTCTGTTTTCTTCGCCCTCTTTATGAAATGCCTGAAACCAGGACAAGACAACTCCACTATAACAGCAGGGGGCGATGAAGCTACTCGAATAGGCAAACCTCTGTGCCAGCCCTTTGAGTTTTCCTCAGACAACTTTAAAGCTAGTAAATCGAGCTTGTTGTTCTAGTCCAAATTCTAGGTCATTGGGCAACAAAGTATCAATGCTTGTTTGACCAAACGGTCTCCCTAAAACAAATTGTCTCTGCTCACACTTTACTTACATTTTTCTGATTTTTCATGGTGAAATTCTGAAGCATGGCTAATCGCACTGACATTGCAAGTTGTCATTGATATTGATTATTAATTTCTTTTGCGAGTTCTAATTGCCATGGTTTACTAACTACTCTAATGATGAACATATAGGTTGGTCGTTTTCTTGATTTAGAGGTACACTTATCTCCTATCAAATCACGGAGAGACAAGATCAGATCATTGAAATGCGATTGCATGCTAAAAGATCTAACCAAATTTTCAAAAGCAGGACAAGTACTTACAGCAAATCCAATCATGGCAACACGTCCCACGAAGAGCTCATTCTGCTTAGTGAAACCGATGCCACCAGAGGTACCAAAAATACCATCTTCAACCTTTGGCTTCGGTGGTGGAGCAGCCTAATAAGCGAGTTAAAGAAAACACACACAATAAAGTCAAAAAAAAATAATTTAATCACATGATTGACAGCAATTAAAGAAACGCAAACCTTCTTGGGAACCGCCTTGGTTCTGGGTTTGAAGAGAGCAAGCGTAGTGAAAGCATTGGATGAAGAAGCTTTGCTAGGAAGAGGATTGTAGAGAAGACGAGAGAATGGTGCAGGCCTTAGTCTCTGAACTTGAAACTGAAGTAAAGGGTCTCTCTTCAAATCCACCACTTGCCTCGTAGAGACACCAGACATGAGCACCATGGTTTGAGCCATCGTGTTCTCTCTTGTATATTTTGTTTTTCTGGCTCTTGATGGCTGGAAGGTTTAATGAGCTTGTTTCTTTTATTCTCACTCAATATAATGCTTCATTTTTCAGAACCAAATGCGTGCCTCAGATGTGGATAGTTAATGACAGGCAACAAGAGTGACCACGTCTACAAGTTGCACCTTTGTTTTGGATATATAATGTTTGGAGCTCAAAGCTTAAGAAGTTCGCGAAAAGGACAATTTCTCAACAAGCATTGGAGGTTTGCAAAAGGAGTGTATCTTGATTCTTGACTCGCAGCTGAGTTTTGGATCAACTCGACCATCAAGTTCAAAAATTCTTATGGTTTTTTGTTCTAGGTTATGAATGGCACTGTTAATAAGGTAGGCTGCTGAAAATTTAAAATTTATTGGTAATTCGTCTGCTGTGTTTAAGAAAATTGAGACGCATTTCATGACATTTAAAAGGGTATTTGGAATTGCATTTTAAACTGTATTTTTTTTTTACAATAAAATAAAATTATTATTTTAATATATTTAATTTTAAATAAAAATAACATTTTAAAATACAAAAGGAGGGAATTACATTTCTTTCTTCCTTAAAAAATCACGTTGAAGTTTTGCCCAATTGCGTCCCCATTAGTTACAAAAAACTTGTCGGTATTTCCAGGATAAAGAAGCAAAAAAGACACGATCTTTTTTATTTGGAATTTTTTCAAAATCTGTTCTTCTAATATAATACAAGGTATGATCAACATTAATTTTTTATTAATTGATTATTGACAGACGGCGATGGACTATAAAATTCAAGATAGTGAAGATTAATAAAAAAGTGTTGGAAACATAATAAAGAACAATTTCAAAATGCATAAATCAATTGAAATTACCACCATTTACCTATAAAAAATGCTTTTTTTCCGCCAAACCCAAATGCTCAATTTTCTCGTTCAAATTATTCACTTCATCATCCATTCTCCTGTCATCGTTAACCAATCTCCTATTTGTAGCAGCCATTCCTCTCTCACAATCAGTCGATCCCTTAGTAATATTCTTAGCTATTACACCTGCTGCAAGAGCTTATTTAAACGCGGTCGAAATTGTTTTTAAAAATTTTTATTTAAAAATATTTAAAAATATTTTAATTAAAAATATATTTTAACAAGTTTTCATTATCCATGCATATTAAATCTCACCATCCACGTAATATTATTAATAGATATGGATGGAAAGATATTTATGTATGATTGATTAATAAAAACTAAGATATAACACGCCTAACTTCACAGTTGAGAAACAAATTTGATCTAAAACCCTAACAAGAGTGACCGTGCGATTTTTTCCTCGCCAACGCATATTTCACTACTTTTGAGTTTCGTTTATGACATAACCTATACAATTCATAGTGCTTTTGTTTTCATGGCAAATGATACAGACACGACAATAATGCCGGAGCCTCCTCCTTCCAAGCAACGAGCCCGGGCCCCAAAAAGGCAAGCAGGGTAGATCAAACTGTAATCTCTGAGATTAGAAAGTCAGTGATCAGGAACCAATGGAAGCGCAGACAAAAGACACGTCCTAGATTTTTCTCTCGGACCTCACCCTCAAACAGAGAAACTGCCACCCGGTTGGTGGAGACGGCACCACACAGTGTCACAGTCACCCCAATATACCCTCTGCTCTGGCAAAAAGACAGCCCATGCAGAGGAATCTAGAATAAACCCTTGATTTGACACCTTCCATGGATGCACATGCTTCCTTAGAAAAAATGAACCAGCCCACTGTTGACTACTCCATTGGATATATGCCAGGCCGTAGCGTTATTTTTATAGCTGGAATTCAAACAGAGATCATGGAAACAACAGCCTACAGGCCAAAAACTACGAAGAGAGGGCCGAAGGCCTTATAAGATTTCGAGCCAGTAGAACATCCCGAAAACGCCTAGGCCGACACCAAGCTGACCAGCTTCATGCAATAAAACTGGCCCTGTTAAGGAAGCATCTATAATCATTGAGAGGCCCATGATCATGTCACGCAGGAAGGTCGCTCACTCTTGTTACCCTACTGTCCTAAAAAACTAGGGAGCTTCTATAATAAACAGCGAAGCTGTTTTATTTCTTCCTTTTCAATTCAATCTTCTTTTTTTTTTATTTTTATCTTTTTATTTTATTTTTAATTTTTTTTTAATTTCATCATAGAATTTTTTTAATAATCATCTAAGTTGCTTTTTAATCAATCAAGTCGTCTAAATCATATCAAGTCAACTATCATATAATTTAATTTTAAACATAATTTAAATAAGTAGTCGAGTAAAACTTTTTTTTCTCAATTTTATCCTCAAATTTCTTTTTACCTATTAGTCAAATTATTTTTTGACTAGTCAGATTAACTGTATTATATCAGGATAACTTTTGTAATGTTTACTTTTAAATTTGAGCTCGGGAAAAAATTTATTTTTGAGGTTTTTTATATCAATTTTATTATTATTTTTTTAATTTTATTATTTTTTATGCAAATCAGCTGGTTTATTTTTGAAACATCTAGATCAACTAAATTATATTAAATCAACTTTTATATAGTTTAATTCTAAATCCGATCTAGATAAAAAGTCAAGCCATGATATTTAAAAATTAATTTATTATAATTAATTTAATAATAACATCAAATAATTCCTTATAACTTAAATATTTTTTATCATCTTAAAAAAAATTTAATCACGCTCTCATCTTAGTGCGTTATTGTAAACTCAGTATCCTTATCAAGGGGTTTGGAATAATATACAAGTTGGAAACTACAATACATGACAGAAAAAAATCATGTTTAGTTTGTAAGACGGTGAATAAAATTTCTATATTTTTTGGAGACACGTGTAACAAAAAGAAAGAAATAAAATTTTATTCAGAACTATCCTCGTAAGTTTTACAAAATTCTAAGCAACGCCTTTTAATTATCGATATTAGCCATTAATTTTGCATGAATTATTTTTAACCATAGGATTTGTATAAACAAAAAATGTAAACAGTATAAAAGCAAAAATCACAAAAATAAGAAAAACAAAAGAAATGTTTATAAGTGTTTCTAAGTGAAAAATATGCAAGAAAATAAGTAATAGAGAGGATATTTGAATTTACCATTGAATTTTACCTGATTCCGACACCATTAATTAAAATCCAGCATGCCCAAGATTGAAGACAATATTGGTAAATGACGCCTTGTTTAACTTTTGGTTTTTTTTTTTTTTTTTCTTTCAAACTTCCGAGCCTAGAGTCAAGCCTGGCAGGCCTATACCATAGCCAAGATTTGCGTGGGCTCAACTCCTCGCAAAGTTTTTTTTTTATATATATATATATATATATATATATATATATATATATATATATATATATTATTTTATTTTATTTTATTGTTAGTAAAATATGCTGTAAATTTTGTATTTTTATGAGCTATTTTTACGTGCATAAAAGTCATGATTTGTCATTTTTTACTTCAAACCACGATTTTTTTGAGGAAAAAAGGTTTTATATATATATATAAAATATACATGATTTAGTAAAATATATTAGAAAATAATATAAATCATATTCTGGGACCTCATCTAATAGTTTAAGCTTTTAGATTGAGATAATTTTTTGACATAGTATCAGAACCTTGTTAACCAAGTGATCTCGAATTTGAATTTCATCATCTCTATTTATTTGATAAAAAACTAAGTATAAAGTAATGTGGACCTGTGCAAGTTTTAATATTCTGGAACCTAACCTAACAGCTTAAACTTCTAGGTTGAGATAGTTTTTTAACAAAATAGATACAAAGAAAATAAAATACAAGGACTAATATGTATCTATTTTAATTTAAACTATATTTTTTTACTATTAAGTGAAAGAAATATAACTTTATATATATATATATATACACACACACACACTGAACATAACATGTATAATATTAGGTACAGAGATTGGATTTTTTTTATTAACATATATCAATAAAAAATTAAGGAAATATAATTAACGAAAAACATGTCTTTAATTTTACAACCCGAATTAGGGTGTACAAAAAAATATTTACATTAAACAAAATAATAATAGCACAGCAAAAATGTCTCTAAACGAAATAAAACAGGGACATGAATATACGGTTCAAAGGTGAATTAAATTTAAATATATTTTGTCTTGTTTTGTTCTTCGTTATCAAAAAGGCATGCATGTACAAAAATTTTATATACTGCACACCAAATCAAATATAAATCAATTTTATCTCGAGTGTCTCCTCTCATCTTGTCTGATCTTTGTTATATCATCTTTATTGTTTTACATAGCATTCTAAACCCAGCCTAACTCTACACAGGCTTCATGCCTTCAAGGTGTCATGGATCATTCACAGATCTCCTAAACTTCATATTTCAATATCTGCGATAAGCATCCCGAAGTTTTATTGCTCTACAAAAGGCTATGGCGCTGGCGCTAGAATACAGTTGATGACAACCAGTTAGAAAAAAGTTGGAGCAGAAAGAACAATCCCAGCTGCACACATTTTATGAAACAGAAATAAGAAAATTAAACTTTATCTGTGCGCTTAGCATACGACATGTCCGCGTTATGGTATGGGCTCGATCTCTGTCAATAATTTATCTTACTCGCACAACACGGGACAGTGGACAGACACCAACAGCAGAAAGCTGGTGCTTGTGACCTACACCGAGATATGAACGCATCATCTTTTGACTTATGTCATCAATCAATATATAGTACAGACTACTCACGGCCTCATATTAATCATGATCCCATAAATCAACTTATGAAGACCCAACAAACAGCCTGGCATAACATAATTTCAGCCATCGGCGAGAAGAGATGGATGTGATCACAATTTTCTAACTTCTTGACTGATCTGTATAGTTTAGCTTCATTTTCATTTGGCACTTCATTGCACTTAACGTTCGCTGACTGTGTTGCTCTAGCTAGCAGAGAACAGCAAACACCAGTAGTGACGCATTTTATATCGATGGCTCCAACTGTCATTTGAAAAGAAGAAAAATTCATGTACATGCACGTTATGTGGGGCTGCTTTGAATTTTGATGCCCCCTTTTCTTTTTTTTTGGGGGGAGCGGGGGCGGGGTTGCTGCCGTGCTGGTTGGGGTTTCCTCCTCTCTTCCATTTTTGTATCCCTCCGGTACCTTAACCCCAGATAGTTAATTTGCGGTTCTCTCTAGGTTATCATGAGCAGTAAGACCATTGGTTCCGGAAGTTGTCTGCTATAGTGCTATGATTCGTAGCAACGGGAATAAACTTTTAGAGGGGCAAATTTTGCATATATGGGGCCACCTATTAGGTATTATTACACCTCCATAAGCTTTCTAATTTCTTGTTGCTATATATTGCAGACCTTCTCTTTTGTTTGATCATAATCCCCTTGATCTTTAATTTTAACTTTTGCAGCTACCCATTTGTTTAAAATATATGTACCGTGGTAATTATATGAATTTAACCTCCATGCTTGAAGCAAATTGGCGTGGAGATTGACTTGCTGATTAATTAATAACTTTGAACCTTTTTTAAAAAAAAATAAAAAAAAATCTCGTCTGTTTACAATGACTCCCAGCTCGACCTTGGCGTATTCTGTGTTACAAAAGATGCTTTGCAACTACAAAATCTCGTAGTTCACATTATAAATTTTAATATAGTATTAGTTTTTGTATAATTCCAAGGCGAGTAACTTTTTTTTGTTCATATTGTGCTCTTAAAATATATATATATATATATATATAGAAAAAATCTTGAAATATCTATTCACATTTGTTCCTGGCTAGTCTTGGCACTTGAAACTTTCTTTTATTGCCATTGTATTTGTAAAATGTAGCATGGATAAAACCTAAATTAAATTCTAAGATTAGAGAAATTAATAGAGAATAAACACTTTAATATGCTTTGAGAAATTTTAATTTAATAATCTAGTAAAAAAATAATGATTGTTTATATAATGTAAAAACCCAGAATATATACAAAAATAACCAGAAAAATAATTAAAAACAACAAAAACAGTCATTCAATTATTAAATATAAAACTATAATTGTTCTTGTCATGTGAAAATGCGTCCCAGCTTCTTCCCTGATCTTGTCTCATCTATATTGTATATAAACACATACACGAACTTTCACATCATAATTCATTCTACTTGCTAGCGTATATATAGTTGCTAGATATATAATCCTGGTGGAAAACTAGATAAAAAAGCGCACAATTATTCCGGGAAGGGTTAACTTGTTGGGTGGACCCTCGTGAAAAAATATTCGGGCCCTCCCAAATGAGAAGCACATTATATCCGCCGTGGCCTCCTCGACTTTGTCTGTCTTCCACGTGAGTGGAAAGTGTTTGGATTTGACAAGCTCCCTCCATGATTGATGTTGTTGTTTATAACGAAGAAATATACACCAGGACTGGAAGAAAGAAGAGAGATTTTCTTCCCTTCCTGCTTTGCATCGGAGGGGAACTGTGAGGATGAAAGTTGATCAGTGAAAGCCCCTTTTCCCTTAAATGGAAACGAATGCAATTATGAAGGTAAGGGAAGTGTTGCTGATAATTCACAATAATGATCATGTTGATGGCAAAAGCTTGTCTCTTGAGATTTGAGGAAAATCTACTAATTTTTCCATGCAGGAATTTAATTCATACTTGAAATAATAATATATTAGCAAGTAAACCAATCTTCGCTACGGGTATGATAAAAAAAAATTGGAATATAGAAAAAATTAATGCTAATTATAGATAAGAAATAGATGAGATTGTAATATCTCATCTTGGTAACACAGCTCTTTATTATTTATATTTAATTACATGGAAATAATACTTGTTGTGAGATAAATAATAATTTAAATTTCATCAAAACAAACTAATTTAATAGTAGAATCCAACCTTTTCTTATTAGTATCTTTTATTCTAGCAAAGAATATATATTTTTGTTACGTGTAACTCATTTAAAAAATATCAAAAGTAATCATAACACATGCCCGGAGAAATTTGAACAATTCAGGATAATGATAAAAAAAAAAATCTCGGTTTACAACCTTTTTGTCTATTTAACACAAACATTGTTTTTTTGGAAATGCGGGGAAAAACATAGAGGTGTGAAAAAAAAAACATAATTTTATACAAAAACCAAGTAAATCTCAAATAATATTTTATTAAATAATATCTAGGATCATTGCTAATCAATTCATTCTAATGAATTTCAATTAAAATTGATGATTATTGATCGGGCATTTTGAATTTCTTTTAATTACACTAATTTTAAATTAAAAAATATATAAAGGGTAGAAACAGCCAAGTAGTGGGTTGCGACAAGGCTAAGTCTATATGCTTGGCCTTCTATGTGTTTTTGGCTTAGGCCTATTGGTGGAAGATATCCTTTTTATTGAAAAAAAATAAACAACATATTGCATGCATTTTCATAATCTGCTCACTGAAGTGGTGGTCGAAAAATCCAATTATGGGCTCTTCAACCTAAAAGTCAATTTTTACTTAAAAAGATTTGAAAAAAACTATTGAATCCTCAACAAATCAATTTCTCAATCCATAATACCCCTGAGAGTATTTATATATATATAAAATGCAAGATTAAACCAATTTTTTTAGTTTTCAATCCCCAACTATTTTTTTCAACAATACAAATAATAAAAACCATCTTAATGAAACTTTTATTACCAAATAAAACTCATTACCATAAAGAACAAGGTTTTTTATTAATGGAATTTAGACAATTAATTACTTTCTCTCTTTTCTCGTGTTTTTTCTATAATTTTTTCATTCTTCTCTCATACCTAAAGATCTAAATGCTAACGGAACAAAGTTTTGGACAAAAAAAAATATATATAATTGTCAAATTAGAGAGATTAGAATAAAATTTAAGAATAATCTCAAGGAAAATTTCCTCGAAAAAACGCTGAATGAATAGTGTTTTTAATTTCTTGTGGATAATAGATCATATTTTGTATTTTTTGTAAAATCAAATATTAATTTAATGCCAGAGCTTTTTTTTGTACACAACAATAATCAAATAAAAAATAAAAATAATAAATCATCAAGTTGAATTCTTGAGAAAGTGAAACCATGAATTTTTTTTAATAACTATAAAAAATTAAGGGATAGAAAGAGTATCGGAATCCACATTAATCTCGCTTAAAAGCTACGTGGTAGTTTTGCCACACCTTTTAGATGTCCGCTAGTGTGATAAAAAGACTGTAGGCAAACCATATATTAATCAACCCTAAAAATATTTTTGTAGTGACGGATGAATTGATTTTACTTTGTTATTTTTTTTCCTTGTAATTTACTAGCAACGTATTTATGATATTATTATGCACAATAAAAAGTTAATGTTGTATTTGGTTAGTGTCCAGAGATATAAAAAGATGAATATGTAAATAATAACATGTTTTTGTTGAAGAGATAAAAACAAATACATAAAATAAATTTACATTTAAAATAATCTTAAAGTGTATTTATTTACTTTTAGAATAGAAAATACAAAAAATATGTCTTCCTTGTTTTTATTCCTATACAGTAACTAAACTTGTAATAACAAATTAATGATATCTTTTTTTTAATTTAAACTAAATTTTAACCGAGTCAACTATATAATAAACAGTAAAATTAACTTTAAATTAATTTTTTTAAACTTGGTCCGGACTGGAAGCCGGGTAGACCAGATCCTGGATTGAGCTGTGAGTCCGGACCGAATTTTAGACGTGAGATTTGGAATATTAATTTTTTACTATGCCGAGAAACGGTAACATTTTCTCCATGATAAAAGAAACCCGTTTTTCGTATAATGTCGTGGCTTATACGCATTGGATGATCAGCAAGGTGGTCAAAGTCCAAGTATATTTTATTTCCCACCGGAGAAGTTTTCCGTCAATAGAAAAAGAAACATGAAGAAATTAAAAAATAAAACCGAACTTCGAAAATACATGCGCCGTGCTCTCCGAATCGTCAGATGTAAGGATCGGCACACATCTCGAGAAATGGGATCGCAAATTCACAATATCCTCTGTCTCTGGCTTCATAGTTTTTTTTTTAAAAAAAGAGAGATACGAGACCGCAGTAAAGGCCACCACTCCCTCCGGCCTCCCCCCGCTAACGCAACGTTATTATTGGATTCCTCCACAACCCCCAAAAATCCAAATACAAACAAATAAACAACTGTTGGCAATTTTTTTTGTTCAAGAAAAAAAGCTGAAAACGTACAGAGAGAGCAAAGAAAGCATGAAAATGACTCAAAATTCAAAGACAAAGCGACAGAGAGAGCGTCTCTCCAAACTTTTTTTTATTAAAAAATCGAATAATACAAATATATAATCCATTAATCACTATTTGCTACTCGATGGGCGGGAACGAGAGTTGAGCCCCTAATTTCAAACACATTAAATAAAAAATTAGTTATTAATTTCTTATCGTCTGTACCAGACAAGAAAAGCTGAAAAGCTGTTTTTTTGAGGTCTCACACTCCCACTCCCACTCTCCCTCTCCCTCTCCAGTCTTTTTCCTCTTTTGCTCACAGCTCCACATTCACAGTCACATGCACTTCCGCTCCCTTTTTTTTTTCCTTTCAAATTATGTGAAAAACAAGAGAAATAATTTAAAGCGAGAGAGAAAGAGAAAGTAGAGCTAAAAAACAAGAAATAGAAACCCACTTTTCACCTGCCCAGTTAATGTTGTGTATCTTGATATTAATATCTCCTGGCTGACATTCCACAGATTTTTGCAAGAGCTATATTATTGTTTTTTGTTTGTTTTATTAATCCCCGTGTTTCTCAGCAAATCTTAAATCTTGAACCCAATTCCATCTGTTTTGTTTCACATTCATCACTCTGGCTTTTGTTTCCATCTCCGGTCAAAGGTATTTGATCTCTATCTTTCCAACTCTGTTCCTTTCAACTCCACTGTAATTAAATATTATTTTTATGTCTTTGGAATCCTCAACAGTATTTTTGGGTTGTATGCTTTGATAGGTAACCCAAAGTTGGGATCTTTTGAACAGGGTGTACTGGGTTTTTCTTCTTTCTTTTCTCCTTGTGAGTTTTTTTGTTAACAGTTACTGTTTCATTAATACTGGTTCATGTTTTGCTTTGAGGGTTTTTTTTTGGAAGATTCAAATGTTCTTTGTCCGGTGGGTTGTTCCCATTTTGTAACTAAATAATTGGGTCTCTGGTGATTTCTTTGTTATCTGTTCTTACCAGTTCCATTTCTTAACTTCTCCATCCATGGCTGTTGGTCAATTTGTCTCTGTTTCCCGCTGGGGTCCTTAAAGGTGTCATCTTTTGGTGTTGTTGTTGGGGTTGGATGGTTATTGGGTGGATTCAAAGCAAAGCTGATAAAATTAGAAGACAAGTCATCTTTTTGTTTAATGTTTTAGATTGTCAACAGAAGCTGTTCGTTTCTGCATACTGAAAGGGCCTTTTCCTGCCTGCACCTTTTATCCTGCTATACAATATAATTTTTCTTGTGCATCCATTTTTTTGTCTCTGAATTTCTTGCAACTCATGTATTGACGCATAGAAACATTTTTGGTAATTCGGTGCCAAAGATGTACAATTATATGCAGATAAATACTTATTGATGAGATAGCTAGTGTCTGATTGCCATATCTTGCGATGGAAAAGAGGAAATGGTTGTGGAAGCGGAAGTCTTCTGAGAGGAGTCCTGGTGAAACAGACAGTTCGGGGTCAATATCTTCACATTCTGAGAGATTCTCTGATGATCAGGTCGGTGGCTGAATAGCCCTCCTCCTGTGAAATTTTAATATGTTCTGCTCAAGTCTCTAACTCAATCACCATATATGGTCACAAACACCATTATTCATACCTTGGTTCACAAGAGAGTTGCAATTTATTCATAGCGAATCATTCGACCCTCTCGCAAGGTTTCTGTTTTAATTCCATGAGGTTGTCAATCTATTTACTGTTTCAATCTAATCTCAGTAATACAAGTGTTCAACTTGCTCCTGTTTGGAGGCACCTCACATCAGCTAAACACTCCTTCTTTGTAGTTTTGAGAAAGAGAGGATGATGCACTCTTGCTAGGATCCTTGTTCAGATCATTAATTGGACATTTACTATGAGCAGAAAACTCAAAATGTTGCTTCATCTGTTTTCAATTATCAAATAAAACACTGTTGAATTTTTCACTCCAGTGAGAAAAATGGTTGTCGAGTTGCCTTGCTCTTCCTCCATGCGTTGGCTTTTCTATTTTCTCACAGGCTTCAAATTTTTCTTTTTTGAATAATTGGTTTTGCCCACATTCTCATTGTTGAAGCAGGACCCCTCAAAAGCATCTCCTACTGATAGTGCTCAATCACCCGAAGTCACATCAAAAACTATAACTACGGATGAAGATGTCAATGATAGGATTAAGAGTTTGACAGACAAGTTATCAGCTGCTCTTGTGAATGTTAGTGCCAAAGACGACTTGGTAAAGCAGCATGTAAAAGTCGCTGAAGAAGCTGTTGCAGGTATTTAGTTAGATACTAGTGTACAGACTCAATTTCTACTACTTTCTTGTTATATTTTTAAAACAAACCATGTATGTAATACACCATTTTTATATATTCCCTGATTGTTTTAAGACTCCGCATATCCTGAACTAATTGCAAGATCTGTGGATTATTCTTTGTTCTTTTTATTATAAAGGAGTTCTCTCCAAAATGTCATATATAGGAGTTCATTTAAATTCAAATTTCCGATGACATTTTTTGGAACGAAGCATAGCAGCTCTTGCTTTATCCTCTACTAATGTACTCAATGAATTTATAGGCTGGGAAAAGGCTGAGAATGAAGTAACAGCTCTCAAGAAACAACTTGAAGTTGCAATTCAGCAGAAAGCTGGATTGGAAGATCGGGTGAGCCATCTTGATGGGGCCCTCAAAGAATGTGTTAGGCAGCTGAGGCAAGCAAGAGAAGAGCTGGAAGAAAAGATCCATGAAGCTGTGGTACAGAAAAGTCTCGAGTGGGAATCCATTAAATCTGAACTTGAGAACCAGTTTATTGAGCTCAAGACAAAAGAAGCTGCTGCCAAGTCTGAATTCCCTGCTCCGATTGTTGATGAACTGTGCCAGAAGCTTGAATATTTGGAGCAAGAGAATGCTACCCTGAAACTCGAGCTCCTTTCCCAGTCTGAAGAGTTAGAAATCAGAACAATTGAAAGGGACTTGAGCACTCAAGCAGCTGAAGCAGCCAGCAAACAACATTTGGAGAGCATAAAGAAGGTGGCCAAGCTTGAAGCTGAGTGCCGGAGGCTAAAAGCAGCAGCATGTAAACCATCCTCTGTTAATGATCACAAGACTTCTGCTGCGTCCTCAATTTATGTTGAGTCTCTCCCTGACAGTCAATCAGACAGCGGGGAGAAGCTTAATGCTGTGGAGCTGGATGCTCGTAAAGTTAGTTGCTCGGAGCCATACAAGTCTGAACAAAGTTGCTTAGACTCGTGGGCATCTTCATTAATTTCAGAGCTTAATCAATTCAAGAATGAAAAATCTATCAATAGAAATCTCCCAGCCTCTTCTGTCGAAATTGATCTCATGGATGATTTTCTTGAAATGGAACAACTTGCTGCTTTGTCCGAGAATGAAACTGGAACTGATAATTCTAAAGCGGAAGCTGTTATCAAACAATCAGTTGATGATGAAAGCTCATTGAGAGCTGAGCTTGAAGTCATGGCAAAACGAACTGCTGAATTGGAAGAGAAGTTACAGAAGGTGGAAGGAGAAAAGTTTGAATTGGAAGAGAAGTTACAGAAGGTGGAAGGAGAAAAGTTTGAATTGGAAGAGAAGTTAGAGAGGATTAAAGCAGAGATGGATGAGTTGGAGATGGCTCTAAATGAAAGTCAGGACAGGAATGAAGCATCACAACTTCAGCTGAGCGAGGCCCAACAGAAGTTGGTGGAGTTACAAGAGGAGCTATTGTTGACAAATGAATCAAAGCAGCAAATTGAATTTCAACTCGTTAGCATGGAAGCAGAGGCTCGGACCATGTCTGCAAAAGTTAACTCAATACAAGGAGAGATTGAAAAGGAGAGGGTTCTGTCAGCAGAAATCGCACTCAAGTATCATGAACTCGAGGAGGAGCTCTCAAGAAAGAAACAGGAAGAAGAGCTCCAGCAAAATGTAAGCTCAAGTGGTGAACCAAAGATAAAGCAGGTCAATAAGCAATATCATCTGCATTATTTTTTCATTAACCTCTATCATGCAGCTATCTACATTGTAGATAGACTCGTTTTGTGTCCCAAGTTTACTAAATGTTAGACTTGTGTGTAGCAGGAGGACTTTGATGTAGCTGCTAATAAACTTGCTGAATGCCAGAAAACAATAGCGTCTCTAGGGAATCAGCTGAAATCTCTGGCAACTCTAAAGGACTTCTTGATTGACACTGCAAGCATACCAGAGTTCTCTGCTGGAGGATCAGCAATTCCTAAAGGTAATGGAGAACCATGGAAGTTACACTCCAATGAAACATTTTCACCTAAGAGAAATTCCGGTTCTTTGAGAATTGACAATGAGAATTCTGGCCCTGCAGTAAATATAAACGAAGGAGACTCACCCCCATCTGTATCATCGTCAGCTTCATCTGCTGTGTCCTCAAATCACGTCAGTTCTGAGAAGAACCGAAATGGTTTTGCAAAATTTTTCTCTCGAAGTAAGAATGGGATACAGCTAGAAATTTAGCAACGGTTCAAGTAGTCGGAAATTATAAAAACTAAAAGGTAGATTGATGATTTGTTATTTGTAAAATGGGGAATTGGTTGAATGCTGATTAAAAGCTGTTTAATCAGCAGTACTAAATTAGATGGATTTCATTATACATGAATGATGTTCTCAGAATATTAAATCCAAGCAAAGTTTTAAATTTAGACCGCTTGGATTTTGTGTTCATGCTACTCTGCAGCGAAAATGCTCCCGTCAGTCTAGCTTCAAGATTGGTATTTTGAATTCCTGGCATCAACTCTATTATTGCTAGATGGTTCAACTTCCTAAAGTCATTACAGCCAAAGAAGTTATGCTTTCCAGCATTTGGTTTGGCTATGAAAATGAATAAAGAATTTGACTGAGGGTGTGGGTGTCTGCTCAAACAGCATTGGAAAGGGGTAGGAAAGATGGTCACAACTCACGAAGTGGAGTTTTTATTTTGTGTGTGTGTGTGTGTCTATATATATAAGTGTGTCTATATATATATATATATATATATATTTCTTTAGAAGCCAAGTTATAACAAATTAAGTGCATGGTTTTGAGAACGGTAAAAATTGATTTTTAAAATAATTTTTATGTAAAAATATATTAAAATAATATATTATTATTATTATTATTATTTAAAATTTATTTTTAATATTATCATATCAAAACGATTTAAAAATATAAAAAATAATCTGAAACTAAAAAAATAAAAAAAAATAAAAAATATAATTGGATTGAATGTTAAATTTGAATTTAAGAATTGTTAAGAAATGAAATATCAGCAAAACTTAAAATAAATAAATAAAATATTTAAAAATTATTTAAAACATTATCATAACTTTAAAATTAAAATTAAAAATATAATTATAAAACTAAAACAGATCCATTCCAATCGATATTAAATATTATCTAAACTAATTAGATGTAATAAAATTTATTATTTTTTATTATTAGGTGAACTCATCAATTAAAACTATTAAGTAAATCGGTTGATGAAGATTTCATAATTCTAATCTACTAGTCTTCTAAAATTGAAAATCTTTAAAAAATATTCAACCTATCAAAAAAAACCCATCACTTTAATCTTCATGCATACCAATAATTTTAAGCAAAATTAACATTTTATAACATCAATTAAACATCTCAAATCATCCGATAGAATCAAGCATAAAAGCATCAAGATATTACCGTAGAAACCCTTATCTTCAACATTCACTTCTTCTTTCCTTCTTTTTTTTCCTTCTTCCTCTGGTTCTCTCTCTCTCAATGAAATCTGATTTTTTTTTCCTTACTTCATATTTATATTTATAAAAAATATACAAAAAGATCAAAGTACCTCTCATAGATGTCTTTTCCAATCCAATATTTCAACATATTACACTGCCGGTTTGATTTTTTGAATGGAGCTATGAAGTTGAATTCCAATTCCAACTTAAAGGACCCACAACGACGAACCACTGGCTGGACCCTTGTGATAAGAAAATAAATAAGATAAGATATTTGTACTTCGCCAACCGACAGCACAAGGTTCTATGGTGTAGTGGTTAGCACTCTGGACTTTGAATCCAGCGACCTGGGTTCGACTCCCGGTAGGACCTTTTGTTCTCAGATGCCCATAGACATCTTTATAACTGGCGTGTTGCCGAAAACATGCTACAGGTGGCAATTATTATTACAATCGGAAAGTTCCAGAAAGAGGACTCCTTGAGAACACATAGTAGAAATGATCACACGTGTCCCGTCATTATCCAGTCATTCATTGTACTAAGAAAATACCATCGTTAAAATTGTTTTTTTTTTTAATTTAAAAATATATTAAAATAATATATTTTAAAAATTATTGTTGATACAAATAATTTGAAAATAAAAAAAATATTAACTTTTTTTAAAAAAAATTAACTTTTTTCAAAAATAAAATAAATTTAAAACTCAAAAACATACCATAACTAACATAACTATGTTGTTCGACAGATTGTTCGAAACAAATCACATTAGCACGTAAAGAGGATTTACAAGGCTAATTTCTGAAGTAATTCAATGCAGAAAGATCCATGCCAGGTCAAACAAATTTAAACAGATCAATCTAACAAATTGAAGAAATCTCAAGGAGAACAAAGCACAGCATAAGCATTCCCTTTACCCTCCTTTCTGCCAGTCATTCACCATGATGATGGCTGCTTTTCTGGGGAGTTCTCTCTCTTGTGAAGGCATTGAACAGATCAATGCCGAGACCAGCATTGATTAAATTCATTCCAGCCATCCCAAATAGAGCAAGTGGCAACACCACGCCCTTTTCAAACCTGGGAGCGTCAGCGATCAGCTTGATGGTGATGAGTATGTGAGACAAGGATCTTGCAAAAATGAAAGTAAGCCAATTAAGAACCCATTCCATCCTCACAATAGTGCTCTTAGCATCGCGAACTCCAGCCATCCGCCGCACTTTCCTCACATGAAGAAATATTGAATGCAGCTGTATGAAAAGTGGATTTCATTGATAGCATTATGGAACACATCTGCATTGAGTTTGCATAAGGCCTGAAAGGAAAACATACCTCGCAGACCAGAGTGAGAATAAGATAGTTGATTGTGACGTTTCGATACAGAGCTAGAGTAAAGCAGACGAGAAGTATCAGATGGTGAACCAGGATGGAAGGGATTGAACCGCTGTATAATCGGTAATGGAGCATATCCAACTGATCATATGCAAAATAACCACATGAGAAGCACAAAGCAGCATACGCCCACTCCCAAGTACCTCCAACGAGCTGTGAATGTTCAAACATCCCATTGGGACCGTTTTTTAAACGCTGATTTGCCAAAATGAAAACCACTGCGAAGCAAGCAGACAAGTCTAGGAATTAATAATGATAAGATAAGAAGCACATCACAAAGGAATGCAAGCACGTTGCAGCATGAAATTTAGAAGCATCAAAATAGTTGAGCACAAGAAACTTCATTGAATTCAAAATCTACCTCTCATCTTTTAAACATCCTTTCCATCAATACACATAATTCTGGTAGTTGGTGATTAACTTATAATCGAAAGGATTGCTTAAAAAACTGATGCGCCTGTTACCGACAAAAGCAACAGTGACTATACTGTTGCCTCCCAATATGAACATTTATACAGAAAGACGCACAGCAGGCAAAGAAACCAAGCTATTCTTTCCATAATTATCAGAAACAGCTTCCAATAAGATGTCAGAAACCCAAATGAAAAGAGAGAGAGAGAGAGCAGAATGACAGAAATATTGAGAACCTGACACGGAGATGATGGTGGAGTGGAGGAGAGAAACGGAGGTGTTAACAAAGAGAGGGTCACGAGAGATAAAAGACCGAACGACCCAATTGGCTATCTGGAAAAAAACAGCCCCAGCAACAATCCAAAGTAGCTCCGAGCGCTTGTTGAAAATAATCTCGAACAGAACGGAGACGAACCACAGAATTAGAGTGGCTAGAAAGAAGGTGCCTGCCTTGTTCTTTTCATTCTGACTCTGACTTGTTCTTCTTGCCATAGTATCAATTGTTATTCGGTGTGGATGACGTAGACAGAAAGACAGGGAGAGCATAGATTTTTGAAGGGGCGTGCGGGGGACATATAACCATGGCGCCGAGGTGCGTTATTTTTGTTCGTTGGAAATTGGGAGAGGAGGATATAATAGAAATTCAAGATTGCTTTTATGATCCGCAATCTCTTTTGACCATCGATGCCCACGAGGCCGTGAGACCCGATCATTAAATGAAACCCCTTATGGGCTTGGACCAACGAAAATCACTGTTCCTTCGTTTGTTCATTTATGGGGTGATTTAGTAAAATTAGTGGCAGAGCTAGACAGAAATGCATGACAACCACCATAATTCTCCTTGGCCTGTTTATATGCAATATGCTGCTTCTTATTTTCATTAGGCGTGCTTATCCACACACTATATTTTATGGTTAAAATAAAAATTGAAAAATTAATTAAATTAAAAAAATTAAAAAAAAACTAAAAAAACCCGATTAAATTGATTAGAAAATCTTTAAAAAAATTGATTCAGTTTAGTTTTGGTTTCCAAGGCTAAAACTGAATTAAGCAGACCAAACCGAATCAATCCAAAAATTACTAAAAAACAAGGGTACTATAAATAAAAAGAATTACATTCTAACCCTGGCAATCAGAGACCAAACACCCCCCCTCCACAATCACAGTCACATTCTCAATCTCTAAATCTAAATTAATATCTTTGTCTTTCAATCTCTCTTCTCTAAATCAAAGTTGCTCCTCCAAACTCTATGATTCTCTCAATCTCTCAGTCTTCCAGTCTCAAGTTTACTAGTCTTCTCTCTTCATCCTTTTACAGGGAGTGCTAAGGTGGTCTGAGAAACATTGAGTTATATGTGCAATATACTGTATATCATCATAAAAACTTGAACCGTTGACTGACCATGGCTTTTTATTTCCATCAAACCCCTTGGTGACTTCCCAGCCATCTTCTTTTGTTAATTCCTTTTACACTTCTTAATTGAGCTTTTTTTTCTTTAATTTATTTGTTTTACTATATTATTTATAGGATGATCATTTATTGGTAGTTACATCTAGAAGAGAAACAAAAACCGATAAAGTTACCTCCATTATTGAACCCCTTTGTCTTTTTGTAGAAGCACCTTTATAATCAATTTAAATCATTTTTGGTTTGGTTTTAAATCTTAAAGAAAAAAATTCAGGTTAGTTGTTTTTTTTTTTTTGTAAAAAACAGATCGAACCAAAAATGCTTACCTGTATTATATTTTATGCTCGTACAGACATTATACTCACTGGATTAATAACAAGGAAGTGCAAATATTTCAGCAAAGTCTTCGCTGGTAGACTTTCAACCATGTCAAATCTAAGTTTGGGAGAGGGGAGTGCGAAAGAACTGTCGAATTCTCTTTCTTAATTTACTATTGTTTTGTTTTGTTTTTTTTTAATTTTAATTTTATATTGATGTGAAAAAAGGTAAAAAAAAATGAGTGATGAAAACGACAATAATAAAAAAAAGAGAGAGAAAAAACAAATAAAAGGTGATAGATACAAAACTACTTTAATGATATTACTATCATTACTATCTGATTGATAAATAACTCTACCTTTTGATTTTTTGAATTATACTTATTTGGTAATACACTTGTTATTCAAATTATCATTGATAATACCTTCTATGCCTAAAAGAACTATTCTTGCATTACACTTTTATATTTTTGCTCACCTTACATTTTTTGTCATTCAAATTTAGTCATTAGTACTATGTATTAATTCTGGAGCTTATCGAAAATGGTGGAATGTTGTGAGTTTTATTTGATTAATCCTTTGCACTTAAAGATCTATCACTGCATTCTTGTTTATTCTTTTAAAAAAATCAAAATTAGTTTTATCTTTATATTTTATTCCACTTGTAAGAATTGAAGTGATCTCATTGCATCTTTATACTAATGTTGTATATATTTGTGAATAGTCATCTAGTACCCAAACTTTAAGTTTATAACTACCATGGATTCGATCTTGAGTGATATTCTTAGAACCAATCATAAACAATGTTAATGTACATGTTTTATAACCAATTGATTGATTATATGTAACTGACCTTGTTCATTTAAAAACATGTTTATTATTAATAAAATCTTTTTTTATGTTTAATATTCATTTATGTTTGATTAATGAATCTAAAGTAAATATAAAGTCCTTGTGATAAGAATACTTTAGAAAAAAAAAATAAAGTTGTTATAATTATAAGATTCATATTTCATTAAAGTATTGTACCTAAAAGTTTTTAGTTAATGCTCTATTAATACTGAACATTAATTAGAGTCGTTGTGATTGTACATATCATGCTTTTTTATTTATGAAAAGAAATATTTGTTCTTATAAGTTGAAGTATAATGAATATCTAAAACTAATACGTAGGTATTTGTTAAATGACATTTACACTAAATTGACAAATATGAGAATTTCATATGAAAAGATCACAAGTGTCTATGAAAATGTTCATATGACAGTTATGTAAGTGATACTTATACTTGATATCACCAATTTATCATATAATGAGTGTTATGTTTTGATTCTGACTATATGTTGTCCTAATCAAGGGTAATAAACAAAAAAATATTGAGTATAACATGAACTATACGAAGGTATTTAAATAATCAAGAGAGGATTCATCACCCTAGGTGTTTTAAAAAATATATTTAATTTGTTCTCAAATGGTATTGATTGTAAAATTTTTATGTAAAGTGAAATGAGATTTAAAAATAGTTTCAATTCTTATTCAAATAATAAACGACTATGGTATTGAGAACAAACATAATTTGACACACTCTATGCTATAATATATAAATTAGGACATTCTTAATTAAGAGATAATAATTACATTGAGAAACTGATTACTAAAATGTTAAGTCATGTCACTTATGACTTTTCTAATATTTGGGGGATTATGAAACAATGCTAGACATTCTACTTGATTTTCAAATATAAATCAATATTTTTTTTGAATTTATAATAAATTAAAATATTTAATTAATTTATTTAATCCTATCTTGCTTTGGATTATGATTTATATTTAGGTTAATATATTAGAAAACCTAATGAGTCATCCATATAAAAATTATTGGTCAGAAATTAAATTGAGATGATTAATAAAGTGCAACTTAATTGTAAATAAGTTTTAGACATTAAAGACTAGAATGTAATTATTATAGGAGATTACAATTATATACTTATAAAAATCAATTAGGAAATTGATTGAATAAATTTCTAAAATTATCTTGGAATAATACATGTGACATTGTTCAGGGGAAAAGTAATATTTTGTCATTAATGGGTTATCAAATTTTTCTATAAATAAAATATTATACCTCATATTTTTTGTAAGCTATAAACTATATTACAGAACATACGATACAAAAACACCTACAAACATAAATTAAAAACTTGACACTTAAAGACACAAAAATCCATATCTCTTAAATGGCTTTTGAAAGATTTCTCACTGGTAATTCATGTGAATAACTATTAGAGTCAGGACAGTTGAATGACTTGTGATTTGCAATAACTAAACCTTGAAAAAGTTGATCCAACCCAAAAAAAGTATAATCTTTAGGTAATCTTTGTTATAAGTTAAACAATCATAGATTGTCTAACAAGATCTTTAAGGCTTTTATTTTTTAAAAAAATTATCATTCATATTGCATTTATGTATTTAAAAAAACCTAAAAAATAAAAACCAAAGAGTTTGCGAGAACTAAATTGGGTATAGTTAGATATGCCTTAACACAATATGAGGGAACTAAAGATTGGAGAATGATTATATCAAGTATGAGTGATAAAGGTTGTAAGATTATTATTGATAATAGAAGTTGTATCAATGTAGTATCTTTCAATATTATAGCTTGCTTAGGCATAAACTATGTTCCCAATTCAAAGTCATATAGTATGTCATGGATTAATAACACCTTTATGCCAATTCAAGAGAGATGTATTTTCCCTATCAAACTTCTAAACTACCATGATGAGATTTTGGTGTGATGTGATTCCTATGAATATAGAACATGTTATTTTGGGCAGACCACGAATATATGATATGGACATCATAAAAATTCATGTTCTTTCCATTTTAATGGTAGAAAGATCCAACTCATTGATTTACCTCCAAGACCTAATGATAAGAATAAGAAAAGGAAAAGCTTGAAAAAAAATGGACATAACATAATGAGTCCAAGTGAGTTTGAGAATGAAGTCAAAGAAGAACTAATTGTGTAGGGTTTAATTGTAAAGGGAATTTATCTCGTGGCACTACTTAAAGAGGTTAGTGTGGTTAACATAATAAGTTCAAAAGTGTTTGAAATGAAGGTTTAGGACGAGTTTGTTGTGTCTTCCTTAGTTATAAAAGAAGTTTCAGGAGACTCTATAATAAAACTGCCTGAAAGAGTAAGTGCAGTATTGGAAGAGTTTTAAGATAATTGTCCTTTTAAAATCCCTAATTCCTCACCCTATATGCTTGATATTTATTATGTCAGAAATCTTGAGCAGCATACTAAGCTCCTTGAATCTTACCCTTTATTTGTGATAAAAAGATAAGGATGCTTATGACTCATGAAGTTATGTCTGAACTTTATCCACTCGGGATTCAAAAAGTGTTTATTCCATTCCACACCCCTATTCATGTGATGTTCATGGTTACAACCCTATGATGCCTATATGTCTTCTTCATGTGCCTCTTCACACTAGCATCTCTAAGCCGACTAAGTCTTTTACATACAGGGTTCATGATTTGCATGTTAAGATTATAAAATAAATTTAAGCAAATAATAAATAATACAAATTCCAAGCCAAGTGTCATGATGCATTTAATATTAAAGATTATTTCATAATAAAAATTAGATCTGAACGACATTCATTTGAAACCAGTAAAAAATTATAGGCGAGTAGTATTAAATCATTTATAGTGTTACAAATGGTTGAGTCAAGTATTTATATTATTAATTTACTACTAAACTTTGATATTAGCTCTACTTTTAATATAAAGTACTTGGTTATATATAGATTGCAACATCACATCCCTAATTATTCTTTTGAAACCTTTATCTCATTACCCTTATCATCAACATAAAAAGAACTTATTGATGTTATTTTAGATATACAAGTTGTTTATACTAGGGATGATGAAATTTAGCAAATCCCAATTCACTAGTAGAACAACTTGACTGGGATTTTATTGGGATTATTAAAGAGATATCGCCACAACTTGATCTTCATCTTTGAAAGCTTTATTAACACTGCCTTGAACTATTTTTAATAGAGTCAAATTCTTTTAATCTTAGAAGAGTCGATGAGAACACAAGATCCGTAGTATATATTATGCATGTGTATGGATAAATTCACAAATGATAGCCCAATCTCATTTGATGAAAGTGAATTAAAACTTAGATGAAAGCATTAATTTTTGTTTTTCATGAACTTTTTCTTAAATCTGGGTACATGACACACACGCGTATGTGTATTTTTTTCTAGCATTTGAAATCATACAATGAAATTATTAATAACACACACACACACACGTGTGTGTGTGTGTCTTTTTCTAGCACTTGCAACCATACAATGAAATTATTAATAATATTTGAGAATATAGTTTTTATTTTTCATGGTGTAAAATATTATTTTGAAAGCAAAGAAGAGGGTTTGAGAATATTCCAAATTCTTCCAGAACATTTAATTTTTGCCCACAAAAAAATCCCCATCCCCTCGTTGCATAGCTGACCCCACCTGAATCCATCAAATCCTTATCACCCTCTCTAATAGCAACATAGTCAAAGATAATTGGAGGATGAGATTTCAATGCACATCACATTTATTTCTTTATTTCAAACAACATCTTGACTAACATAAGATTTTTCAACACAGTCTGGGAATTCAAAATCCATGAAAAAAAAAAAGAAATATAAATAAACAAATAGTAGTGGTCGAAGAAGAAGATTTAAAAAGAAAACGCGGAGATAGAGAAAGATATCTAGAGAATCCTAGCTGGCAAGATGTGAAGCAGAAAGCCCCGCGATTGCAAGTACCAAAATATCCTCTTCTCTCAGACAAGAGCAAGCATGTGGTAGAAGGAGTTTCCACGTGTTAGACCACGGAGTCCACGTTTCTCCACGTGGCAAACCATGGGAGGCCAGCGGAGATCGCTCGGAGCGCTAACCTCTTATCAACAAATAAAACTGATTCCCCTTTTTCGCTCTCTCTCTCTCTCTCTCTCGGCTTTGTTTGCAAAGTTTCAAACGCCATGACCGCCTTTGCTACTGCTGCAGCTCTCTCTCTACCCAACTCTCTATTCCGATCATCTAAGCTCAACTGTAAGAAGGTAACCTTTTGCCTTTATTTACTTGCTAAGTTTATCTGGGTTCTTGCTAAATTTAGTGGAAGGGATAGCTATAATTGTTGATTCGTAACTTCCTTTTCTTTTAAGTATATATCTCTGCTGAGGGATTGAAATGGCTTTTAATTCATTAAAATACTATCATGCTATCTGCTTAACTTGATAGAAAAATGATTTGATGTTATGATATTGGACTTTTTGGTATGTTTATCTGCTGAAGTTACCGGGGCTCTAGTCTACTACATTTAGAGGAAAGTTAATTGAGTTAATTGAATTATCAATGGTGCTGGTGCTTAACCTCACAATACGTGTTTTTTCGATATTTTTGTCCCGCTAAACTAATCTTGGTATATGGCAATCCGAGGGAAAGTTTATTTGACTGGTTTAGTTCCAAGTAAGATAGTGATCATAGTCAACTCTGTACGCTGACATTTGTTGACCGATCCTATTTGTGTTTATTCTATTTATTGGTTTAGTTCTAAGTTAGATAGTGATCATAGTTTCCTGCTAAGGCTATTTTAAACTTTTATGGCTTAAATGGTGATCTGTGTGTGAATTCTCAGGGTGTTAGAGGAGGGTTTGGCGTGCTTGCAGTGTTAGGGGAGGAAGGTGGGTTGTTAGATAAGAAGAGTACATGGGGTCCACTCTTCGACGTGGAGGATCCGAGGTCTAAGATGCCACAGTTTAAAGGGAAGTTCTTGGATTTTTATCAAGCACTTGAAGTTGCGAGATATGATATTCAGTACTGTGATTGGCGAGCTCGGCAAGATCTGCTTACTATCATGATCCTTCATGAAAAGGTCTGTCGAAAGTCATTGCATAAAATTACACCGAGATTATTGTTTTAACAAGGCAATTTTCAACTCTCATCTTGAGAAATATGGTTGCAGGTTGTTGAAGTTCTAAATCCCTTAGCTCGTGATTACAAGTCTATTGGTACCATGAAGAAGGAGCTTGCGGAGTTGCAAGATGAGTTAGCCCAAGCTCACAGACAGGTTTGGAAATTATCCTCTATAATTGCTGATGGAAAATGCACACCTGTTGAGACAAAAATAACCAATCATTGATTACATGCATTCACTAGATCAGGATCCATTATGTAGATCAAGTGAGACGCACATTCATCAAAGTGCCATCAAGCAAACTCTTCCACTTTTACCATCAAACTGTTGAGATGCTCTAGAGGTTTACAATTTCATTAACTTGTTAATGCCTGGCCCATGACTGATAACAGGTTCATATATCTGAAGCAAGGGTTGCTACTGCTTTGGATAAACTAGCTTACATGGAAGAATTGGTTAATGATAGGCTGTTACAAGATAGAAACCAAGCAGAGCCTGACCAAGAATCCCCTTCTCCCAGCACTTCGACTCAATCTCTGGATACTGTAAAACGAAATTCGCCTCGGAAAAGCTTGAATGTGTCAGGTCCAGTTCAACCTTACCATCCTCGCCTTAAGAATTTCTGGTATCCTGTTGCTTTCACCACTGATCTGAAGGATGACACAATGGTAAGCTACTCTTTTCAATTGTGATTCATTCTGTATGTGTGAAATACCATCATGGAAAGAAACTCATCAGCCTTTGCACATAAAAAACATTTTTATTGCTACAGTTGTGCTCACATTTTACTTTGAAAGGGGAGGGAAGGAGCTGCCCCTGTGAAGCATTTGTGATTTCAATGGCTTGTGATTGTCTTCTTATTCCTATGCCACTTCTCTGTTTCAGATTCCAATTGATTGTTTCGAGGAACCATGGGTTCTCTTTCGTGGCAAAGATGGGAAACCAGGATGTGTTCGAAACACCTGTGCACATAGAGCATGTCCTCTCCACCTTGGTTCAGTGAATGAGGGTCGAATCCAATGTCCTTACCACGGTCAGTGAGAAATATAGTAAATCATTTGAATTTCATGTAAATAATGCTTATAAATCATAAAGCATATGATTAAGCGGTGAAAGAAAGAACAGATCACTGATTCTTGAAATTTTGTTGATCAATAAACATCAGGCTGGGAATACTCAACAGATGGAAAATGTGAGAAAATGCCTTCCACAAGATTACTTGATGTGAAGGTAAAATCATTGCCATGTTTTGAGCAAGAAGGCATGATCTGGATTTGGCCTGGTAGTGACCCTCCTGCAGCAAGCCTTCCGTCATTACAACCCCCTCCAGGTTTTCAAGTCCATGCTGAGGTATGATTTGTAGATACTTTAAACTTTTGCAAAAGATGGAAGGTTGGCAAATTATGCTTGTGTGATTTATTAATAAACATGTCATCTCATAAACGTAATGCCTTGCATAAGATAGATTGTGATGGAACTTCCAGTGGAACACGGCCTACTTCTGGACAACCTTTTAGATCTCGCACACGCCCCTTTTACTCACACATCCACCTTCGCCAAGGGGTGGACCGTTCCAAGGTTTGTTCTTTTAACTTTTACTGGTGAACTGGAACATATCCTTCAAGATGGTGAAAAGATTATATCAATTAGAAGAAAAAGTTTGTCTGTTTTTCAATGATTTCCACATGGTGAACCCGTTATTTATTTCAAATGATGTGAAAGACAATGTACAATTGAATGCACTACTGTCTGGATTGCAATTTGCAAGTCGTTAATCTGTGATCAATCTGCCTTATATCTGATTGGTGCTAGGAATCAATTCACTGGTGTTTGTGGTGAAAGCTTTTATGTCAGGGTAAGGAAATGTGACTTGAACTCTCTTTGTTTTGTTTGTGATCCAAATCCTCAGCTTGGTGAAATTTTTGACGCCTGCATCTAGCCTCCAAGGGTATTGGGATCCTTATCCCATAGATATGGAATTTCGACCACCTTGCATGGTGTTATCAACCATTGGGATCTCAAAGCCTGGAAAACTAGAGGGTCAAAGCACCAGGGAGTGTGCAACTCACCTTCACCAACTTCATGTTTGCTTGCCTTCCTCAAGACAAAAGACTAGGCTATTATACAGAATGTCACTGGATTTTGCTGGCGTGCTGAAGCACTTTCCTTTCATGCATTACCTATGGAAACATTTTGCTGAACAGGTACAAAATTTCCCTTCTGTTTTGCTCTATATTACGTTTATTTTTACCATCTTATTACTAGTTTTTACTAAAAAACCACCACCATGGCACCACCTAAAACGCTGCGCGATCAAATAGTTGGGAGTTTGCCACAATCCCACCAGTTTTGATCCTATTAAATCCAAGTGCCACGGTGGGAATGATTAACAATAATACCAATTAATACCTTTGCCATAACGCTTCTCTCACATTTCCAGCCAATATTCAAACTTGTATGAAACAGGTCTTGAACGAGGATCTACGACTAGTCCTCGGCCAGCAAGAGCGGATGATCAACGGTGCCAACGTGTGGAATTGGCCAGTATCTTATGATAAACTAGGAGTAAGATACAGACTATGGAGAGATGCTGTTGAAAGAGGAGCAAAGCAATTGCCGTTCAGGAAATCAACGTAAAGAAAAACAAACTCTAGAATGGATTATACTTCTCTGGTAATCGGCCCCCGCTTCCACCTTAACAATCTCGCATTCGCTTGCAAATGAAGCCAATCACTGTTGAACGGTAGTGTGGTTTAGGTTTTGGTCTCTCAAAAGAAGAGTCGCAAGAAACTCAGCGGAAATTGTTAATTGATCCGAGGCAGAGAAGAGATAATGGTGATCTGTACAGCACAAAGCCCTTGTAAAATTAAGAGAAACTGTACACTACCATTATTAATTTTGTGTACAGCAAAATCTTTTTCTTTTTCTTCTTTTCCTTACTTTCCTTTTGATTCCTCTTCCAGCCAATGAAGACATCATCAAGATTTTTTTTTCCCAATTCTTGAAAAACACTTAAAGTGTTGGACTATCTCTTACCATTGTGAGATGTAAATTTCTGTATCGTAATATATTATCATGTCTCATGGAAGGTGTTTTAACATTTCCTTCATTCTTTTTCTCAGAAAGCAAACAGCTTCCTTGAATTCCCTTGTGCGAATTACTTCTTTGTTGCTACACAAAACAAAATCAGACCAACCATTGAAAATCAACTACTTTCAGTAGACGAAACAAAGAAAAACAATAATTTATTATTACATATCAAGAAGCAAAGCCCAATTCCACCCAAGGTCCCAAACCCACGATTTAATTACAGAGAAGACCCACAGAAAGGACAGAACTTAAACTCAGACTCGACAACCCGGTCACAAAAATGACACCGCAGGCTTTCTGTAACCACCGATCGCGGCAGGGAGTAATCTGACTTAGGAGGTGGATGAGAAAAAGATTGGGGGAATATAAGATTGCAGTTGTTACAATGCATAGCAGTTTCTTTACCAGGCCATTTCCAGACAGGAATAAAGAAAAGCTTCAGAACTTTCTCGTACTCCACTAGATCAGCTTTAGAGGCGCACCTTATGCATCTGCCCGCACCTGATATCAGGACTTGACGCACCTGTTGCTCCACTCCTCCTACAAAGAAGAAGAACATCTTCTAATTTATGTTCTGTCTTTGCTTTCGTGTCAGTGTTTTTCTTTTCTGTTTGGGTTCTGGGTATTGCTGAAGAAATAGCGGTGGAGGGCGGCTTCACTTGCTAGTCACAGGAGGCTTCTGGGGTTCTCTTTCCTTTTCTTCTACTGACCGCTATATTGCCTGCGGGGCTACGTGTAAATGCTTCAATGCGCCCATTGAATGGATAGTTCGCTAAGATGCTTTAATTACTTTCTAAAGTAACTTTGTTTTTTGAGAAATTCTAAATAATTAATTTGATGTGGAGAGATTCCATAAAAAAATTTCCTTTCTTTGGACTTTTAAGTTTAGTTTAAGTTTGCTAATGCTATCTTAATACTAGAATAAATTAGTTTTACATTGCATGAAATTTTAGTGAAATTTTTTTTTTTCAATTGGTTCCTTTTAAAATCAAAAAGATAATTGTTGATTTTGTTTTTAGAGGCAGTAAATGTACAGGGATGACAAATTTCAACTAGTATCGTCCAATGTAATTAGATTGCTTTTTTATATGGTGAGAAAACCACATGCAGGTAAGATTTTATCAGGGTTGTGTGTGAAAATAAGTGATGGATTCACCTAACTTTTATCTAATTTGATATTTTTTTATATTAAGATTTTTATTAATATGTGTATAATATTTTTATATGTGTATTTGAATTTGAATTTTATTATGTTTTCTTTCTATTTAAGAATTTTATCCTTGATAAAGTAATTATTTTTAGTGTATCTTTTTAAGATTTGAGAAAGTCTATAATAAAGTGGGTTTAGCGATATGCCAGACCCAAAATACTTGGGTTCAACAATCAACTGAAGCTAAAAAAACATGGTCCGACAAGATGTTAGACCAAATATTTTTGGGTTCAGTCGTTAGCTGAACTCAATAAAAGATGAGTTTGGTGAGATGTCAGACTCAAATATGCTTAGATTAAGTCGTCGATTAAATCTAAGGTATTATGAACTTGGCGAGATGTCAGGTCCAATATAGTCAGTTGAACCCAAGGTAATATGCTAGGTTCTAGATGGACATCTGAACTGAAAATATAACATGTTGGATGAACTGCTATGTCCTTTAATTCAGATCATGTTACATCTCATGTTTGGAGTATCCAAGACTAAGGAATCCTACTTCTATAATAATTATATAAACCATTCATATATAAGGTAATGGTGTACAAAAAGTCTCTTAAGAGACCTATCACACTTATCATCTCATTAATTATGTGTAAGAGATATTTATTCCTCATCAATGTGACAAAAAATAAAGGACTTTTCAGTCCTTCATTTCTTTAAAAATGACAAGCTTTAAGGGATATAAATACCCTTTAAACTATCCAAATATGGGTTCAAAATCTTTTTATTTTATAAGAGCTTACATATATATTAGAGTATTAATCATTTTAAAATACAAAAACAAACATCACTTGTTCTTGGAATTTAAGGTTTTTTAAAGTTATTTATTATGTTTCCCATAAAGTTACTGACTTTATCATCAAGGGGTCTTTAAGTCCCCTCGATTGAGATTGTTTTTGCAGGTACTTAGGGCTTTACCATTAATTTGGTGTTTCCTAAGCTAGGAAAAAAAACTATTTACCTAAATATCTTGGTTAACCATTACCCACAAACTAAATAACCTATTACATAAATATTATGAGAATGTTTAATTTTTAAAAATATAACTCATTTCAGAGATGTATTGTAAGAATATGAGGTTAAACATGAATATTAAGTTAAAAGATAAATTAATCAGAAAGTTAAAATTAGTGTCATATGTATGGGTGATGGTTGTGATTGATAGATAAATGGTTTCCTCGTTCTTAGTAGTTAGACATTCATGATAAAGTCATTAAGGGACAAATACACTTGTATTTGGCCACCAAGTATGAAAGCTGCAAATTCATTATAGATAGCAAATAAATTGTTAACAATATTTAGTGCTAACTTATATATATCCAATGAATCACTTTTAATGATTTTAGATGATAAGTTTGGTATTAAATCACATTATATGTAATTATAAAGAGTTAGAACAAAGGCTAAGAAGTTTATAGAAGGAACTCATATGGAGTCTTTTAAAATACTCCTCAAATATATCTAACTAGTGAAGCAATATAATCCGGGATCTAATATATATTTAGGATTCGACCCTAATTATAATTTGGATGCGTATTCACCAAGTTTCAACGCGTTTATGTTTGTTTTAAAGCAATAAATGAATATTTTGTTTTTGGATGTAAGCCTTTCTTTGGAATTGATGAATGTCATCTCAAGGGTCTATATAGAGATTTATTGATGAGTATGATAGGTTTGGATGGAAATGATGGTCTGTTTTACGATGCATATGTTGTTGTTAAGTGTGAAAACAACGAAACATGGTATTGGTTTTTATATGATTTATATGAATCTATAAAACATGAAATTCGTCAATGACCATTTTATGTAATGTCTGATAGGTAAAAGGTTAATTTAATTGTATTAGAAATTTTATCCTTTTTTTAATTTTCTTATATTTTGCAATTTTATTATCTAATTATCATAATTTACTTTCTAGAGTTTACTTAAAGTTGTTGTCGAGGTATTCTCAAAGGCAACGCATTGGCATTGTTCAAGGCATATTTATGCCAACTTCAAAAAGAAAGGCTTGTATGGATTGGAGTTGAGAATGAGTTTTTGAGTTACATCTAAAGCTTATATGGATTTCAATTACAATACTCATTTGAGAGACATTGCGGATGTCAACACTAAAACTGTTAATTGGTCGAAGAATACCCCTATTAAGACTTGGAAAAGACACATGTTTGACCTGAAGTTAATGTTGATAATGTGACTAATAACTTGGCCGATTCACTCAACATCTAGATTGGAAAATACAAGAACATGTCAATTTTTTTGTTACTAGAAAAGATTAGATTGAAACTTATGGCCATGTTTCATGAAAGATTTACTCAATCTGAAAATTAGATAACAAAAACCATACCTCATGTTAAGAATGTGTTAGATAAATCTATTAAAAAAAAGGAATATAAGAATGATTGTAGCTGGTTGTGATGAATACTAAGCCTATGAAGGCTAAACAAGGCATTGTGTTAATTTGAAAAAACATCAATGTTCACGTAAAGAATAGGCAATGACTAGTATTCCATGCTTATATGTTATCCATTGTGTTAATCACAAATAAATTGAGTTAAAAGATACGTGTAATGATTATTATAATGTGGATACATTTAAAAAAAGCTTACTTTGAGGTGGTGTATCTATTACCAAAAGTTAATCTTAATCCTCAAGAAGATGTAATTGTTATACCTCCAAAATTAAAAAAAAAATGTGGGTAGACTGAGAAATAATACACGAAGAGAATAACAAAAAGATCGACCTAGTACATCTAGGAAGAGGTCTTCCACACTTCGACGCAATATTTGCAAACAATATAAATATGATTGTAGGACATGTCAATAAGATTATGCTGAGCAAATTGCTGATGGTAGTATTGTGAGAGAATCTAGTTGTGTTGAAAGGGGATCTGGTTGTTTTGGCAAGGAATCAATAGGATCTAGCACTATTGGGAGAAGATTTGGTGTTCTTAAGAGAGGCTCAAACATAGGCTCAAGATTTTTAAGAGGAAGAAAAGGAGGCAAAAATGATAAAGGTGATGTTGGTACATCCTCCTCACAACAATCAATTTAGACGCATGTGATTTTTCTAAATATACATTGTAGTTTTATAAATTTAATGAAAAAAATTACAATTATTAATCAATATTGTTTTTCATAAAGTGCATGTTCGAAGATGTATTAAGGACTTGTAACTTTTGAATGCTACTTTATTGTTATTTATATGAATGGATGTCCTATTATGGATTATTGTGATTATAATGTTATGTGCCATGAGCTTCATGGCACACGAGGAAGGGGAAAAAATGAATTTTATGGCCTAGCGTACAAAAAGCGTTGGCCCATGCGTGAACAGCATGACTACGAGCCAGTACCTCGTCCTCGGGTAATATTCATTGACTACAGTAAGAGAAGACGACGACTACGCTACTAGGCTGGGTTCTCGAAAATGGAATGTATTCAGGAGCGAAGTTGTTGATGGAAAAGAAAATCATAGAATTTTATTAATGACAAAGAATTTACAATGTAGCAGAACCAACAAAAAAGAAAAGAAAATTGCAGTTCGCATCTAACAGCTATCTATCAGAGTACTGAAAATGCGAGAGAAGGGCAAAACAACCCAAAGATCTAACCAAAGAAACACAGCAGAACCAGCAGCAGCATCAGTTGCGGCAACAGGACTGCAACGCCAATATCAGAAGTAGCAATGCAGTAGAAACATAACTGAAACTGGGATCCACCTCAAGTATGGCAGGCACAATGACTCCTCTGGCCGGGCCCTTGCACCAGAAATGGGACTTCATGACTCGGTAGAAGTGCCAGCAGTACATATTGAGAACAAACCCCCGAGGTCTGCAGCAACAGAAATAAAAATGCTGCTAGTAACCCTGCAGTAACAAAACTAGCAGCATTTCAGCGGATATATATATATATATAGCAGTCCAGCACTGTTGTCTGTTGCAATGTTCTCCTTGTTGAAGGCAACCGCAGCCAATATCCATCCAAGAGCAGAATCCAGCTAGGTAGCAACCACTTCAAAGGAGGATGGGTGCATCGTAGTAGCAACATAACCAATGAAGCGAAGAAAAGAATATGAAGCTAGGGCAAGAGACCATCAAAACAACAACAGAGCAATACAGCAGCAGCTGTAGGCTACCCGTTCTTGTTTTGCTGGAGCTAAGGTATTGGATTGTCCAGCCAATCAGCAGACAAGTGCGTTGTTGCTTTATTCTGATATTCAATAAGCCATTGATTTGAAGATTAAAAGTACCTTCAAGAGCTACACACTGACAGCTGAAAGTTGGCCAGCCGAAGCCATCACCGTATCAAACATGTCCATAGGTGATTGTTATATTCAACTTCAATAGCGATCCATCTTCTGTGTAACATCGTGGCTCTTTATCACTGAAGATTTTCTGCATGCATTATCAATTTTGTTTAGTTTAAAGAATGTCCTTGGCTGCTTGCTGCATATGATCTATTATTTCTAATATTATGAAACCCCATAACATGGATCACAAAGGGCTTGTAACAAAGAAGAACTTGCTTCCCTTATTTCTGGTCTACTTACACCCAGTTAAATAGCCCCTTTGTTATAAGCTGTATGTGATCCATATATATCATAAGCAATTCCAACTATAATACTAATCAATTATTGGGAGTCCCATCACCTGAAGGAATTTGCTCAATAGTCTCACATCCGATGGAAATGACATCTGAATTGTTTGTACCATGGCGATCCATTGAACTTATCAAACTTCAAGAAGCCTAGAACCAGGAAATTTGCTGGGCTGGGGTTAGTACCATCCATTACTATTTCATCGAGAAGTCTATACCCTAAGAAATTTGATTAATACTCAGATTTCTGCAGCAGAAATATCTGAATCCTACCATAAAATCTTTATCAAAAACATGAACTCCAGTTGTGTCAGCAGGTGCTATTCTGACAGAAGACACAGCAATAAAGATCCCTAAGGTTATAGACTTCTAACTGTTCCTTGCTTGCCATTTCGTTACTCAATCCAATATTGCAATTGCTTAACAAAACACTTCTCAAAACCCAGAGAGTTCCTAAGATATGCCCCCTTGGACCAGATAATGGTCTTAATACTTCCTAGGCCATCGAGATTTCTAAAATGTTCAATCCTTAATCGATGAGACTATCATCCTCTGAAAAACTGATAATGGACTTCACTTGTCTCCATTATATGCTCTGCTCCTCCAACATAGAGGACAAACATTCTGCACAAATTAGAAAACAAGGGGAGATGGCTGGGTCTCCTTCATGGAGTCCCATGGAGGGGGTCAAGTAGCCCCCACTGAATAAGCTCAAAATGTAACTGAGATAACCCATTCAAGCAAATACATAACATTCAAGTTAACAAAATTTTCATGAACACTGAATGCACAAAGACATGATGCAAGAAATTAAGCAGCAGGACCAAACCCCAAAATCAAGATTTTCAAGATATAAAGAACAAAGTACTAAAATTTTCACAAGCTTGAAACTTTGAATGTAAAGAATGCAAGAATTCCACGAGATTCTTTTGCTTGCCTGAATGGTGATTGGTCCTTTCAATAGCGTTTTTGAATCATCTCCGGGAACACATTCCCCATTACAATTTCATTTTCTCCAGCAAAGACATCATTTGCATCAGGGACGAGGCATGTCTTATGGGCTTGTTACAAGAAGAATCCACAACAGGGCACTCTGCAATCAACAAATCTTTAGTTGGCTTCATAATAATTGGAGTAATTATACCAGAATCAATCTCCACCATCTAGTTTAATTAGGAATTGAAACAGAAATTGCTAACTACTACATGGCAGCATGTAACAAATAAACCCCCTACCTCATTTCCTTGTATTCAATTTGAAAAATGGCCAGGTGATTCAGTGGGCAAAGCGATTTCTCTAAAGCCACAAGAGTTCCAGCAATCTCCATCATAGACATGCAAACCCAAAGCAAGTAGCTTCCAACCAACAGTCACCAGAAACTTTAACTTTGCTACATCAAACACTTCCCAAAAAGCCTGACCCGCAATGATTTAGTGGCTGGGACAACCTTGATTGTCCTGATTATCATTGATTCCTTGGTAGCCGCCTCGGTCGTTTTGCGTATATTATATAATGTATCCTCTGGCTTCCCCTGCAATTAAAACAAAAGAATCGAATCCTTGTATCAGATACTGAAGACACACAGCACAGAGAATAAGTACAACCAATTTTGGGGTTTTCTTTGTTTTTGATATAAAAAGAGTCAGCAATTCTAGGCTCTTCTTTTTAAAAATCGCATATGCAACAGAAAACCCCAAAAATATATATATATATATATATATAAAGAGAGATTTTTACCTTGATCTAAATCATGCAACTCCAAGAAATATCCATTCCAATCCATAACCTTCGATCATCAAGGCATGGCAAACCGGCACAAAGGGCACAAGTGGCTAGTCTCCAGCCACCTAACAATACAATCTCCATGAAAAATATGCCCACAGGGCAAACACACAACCTCGCTACCCATCAAGAATTCCTCCAAGCATACCATGCATTCTTTCATTGAACACGAACCCTCAAGACTCATTCTTTTTAACCCATTAATACATGATTTACTTGCAGGCTTGAATCTTGAAGCTTCTTGCATTAAAGATTCGCTTAAAGCACGATCAATCTCTTCACGTTCATCATAAGGAGTAGTAACATGGATGGCCAAAACCATAGTTAGTACCTCGCTACTACTAGCATTGCATGGATTAGTAACCATGTCTAAAGCAAAAGAGGAGATATCAGGGGCAGCACTCTCAATGAAGTCTGATGAACAACCCATGCTAGAAAGTATTTCTTTAACGATACTCTCACGATTTACATGTGATGAAAAGAGCTGGCGTGGAAATAGGTGGGATTCGTTGGTTGTGTTTAAAGGTATCTGTATGGTTTCGGGGTAACATAGTTCAAGAACATGGCTGAATTGTAAGTGGATGATGATTGCATCGGTGGTGGAATTGTTGCTGTCAACGTTGGTGCTGAAATCTTGGCGCATATGGTATTGATAAATAGTTGACGGTGCCATTAGAGAGAGAATGTTTTATTTTTTTGAAAGCTTTTAATTCACTCGGCTCTTGCTACGATATGGGTTGCTTAGGATATGAGAGAGTGATTTGCCTTTGAGATGGAGTGGCGTGGTTTTATAGGGGGATTACTGAGTCGGTTCTGTTGCTTATCTGATTTGAGAATTAGCCAAAATTTGTTCAATTATTCTGGACTCCCTCTTTGCTTCTTCTTCTTCTTCTTCTTCTTCTTCCTTTTTCTTTTCATCCTTTGAGTTTTTTTTTTTTATTGCCATATTTTTTTGGTTTTTAATTAGATCCTTTCATGGTTGGTTGGCTGGCTGGCTTGAGATTTGAAGTGTTACACCGTGGCCGGTTCAAGTCTCTTTTAATATAAAAAAATAAAGCTAAGATGATGCAATCACTTTTAAAAAAAGAATTGAGACTCCACTTATTTACTGTTTAATGAGTTAAACTAATTTAAATTAAAAGAATAAAAAAAGATACAATAATAATAAATAAAATAAAAAAACTAACATTCATCTAATAGATGATCCAATAATAAAAATTTAAAATTAAAAAATTTATTTTTTCTATGATTTCATGTTCGAGCCCTATATTTACTAATATAATAGTTAGTAGAGATTTATATAATTTTTAATTTTAAAAATTATAAAATTAATCTAAATACATGTAAGTTTACCCAAGCAATTTAATTAATAATATAATAAAAAATTAACAATATAAAAACGATACTTTTAAAGAGCTATTTTGTACTCTGTTCAATCACGTACCCAAACAAACCTGCACGTGTGAGGGCTTGCAGCATCATCTTTAATTTAAAAAGTCTGGACTAATGGGTATGTATACATTCTATGTATTTGTCCTTTAACAATTTATATGTGCAGAAATCTTGAGAGTGTATGATTGTTTTTTTAAGTATTTTTTATTTAAAAATATATTAAAATAATTTATTTATATCAGTATCAAAAACAAATTTAAAAAATTTAAAAAAATAAAAATTAAATTTTAAAAAAATCAATTTAAATGACAAACAGGGCACCAAACAAGGAGAGTAATTTTAATAATAATAAAAAAGACAAAAGGACAGAGAGAGAGAGAGATTTAATGTATAATATGATTACTGGATGTAGCTGGTAGCTGTCATAACCAAGTGCAATTGTACAGAGGAGAGGCAATAAAACTGTACAAAAAGAATCAAGCACCTTGTTTCAAGAAATAAGCAAATTGGGATTCAAGGTCACCGGAGCAAAACAAATTGCTGATCATATTCTTCTTTGGCCATACAGAGTGGTGTAAAGAAGGGCACACTGCAAATAAAGTACATATTTCAATTAAGAAGATAGAAACTAAGAACTAAAACAAAAGATGCAAGAAGCCAAACATAGCAGAGGGCAATGAGGTTGGAGAATTCTGGCACAGAAGAAACAACAATATCAGCAGGTACCTGAAAGGCACATTCTGAGCCGTCCCGCAACTTGCCATCATGCTTTAGTGTTGCCATTATGGTTTTGTCACAGCCAATCTGCAAAACGAAAGGAACTGGTCATTATTTAAAACAATTTCATAGGAACAGGGAACAGGACACAGTCAATACCGTGAAAAGACACCTTTTGGTCCCCATAACTTCAGCTTTAATTCATTTCTCGGTTCTTATAATTTTAATTTTTCACCCAACAATTAAACAGCTGAAACCTAACGCAAGTCCCGTCTTTTTATCCAAAAATAACAGTATATCATAATGCAATATTGTTTTCAGTCACAGCATCACCAGACACCTCCACTAAACCCCAAGAAAACTTGCTCCTATCATAAAATTTGCTAAGAAATGATATCTGCTAATGGTATCTATTCTTAGAAAATAAATTTTCTGAGAAAAATTTGTTCAGTGTTATCCTTTATGTCATGGGGCAAAACAGATCTGGTTTGGAGAAAGCAGATAGCAAAAACTAAAAAGCTAAAAATCTCATTTACTTAACTGACCATGTACTCCTTTGAAGCAACAAATTCCACCGTTCCTCTGCACAGTTCAGGCCTTTCATCAGCATCCCTGCGCCTACCATCTGGACCCAGGTTGCACTGATAGCCACGGGAGTCTCTTCAGCAAACCCTGCAAGCAAAGAGGTTCATGCGGTATTACAATCTATAGCTGTTACTTATATGTCAAAGCATGAAATAGACCAGATTCTGTACACCCAAATGAGTGCTAAAAATAATTTAAGGATATAGTAGCCTTCTGAAGATAGAACCACAGAAATAGGATAGTATGTCCAATGAAATTTCACAACAAATGACTAGAAATGTTAGACCATTCCTCTACCGGATTTATCATATATTTGGTCTTTTTACTCTTGACATTTTCTTATTGCGGCCCTTCTACACTTTTTGTTTGTTTAGTTGATCAATATCTATCAAGGTAATTGCCATAGAATAAAAATAGTTTCTTGGCCTCTTTGCTGAGTCCAGCTTCGGAAGCTTTTTTAGATAATTTGCTAGTGGGTGTTCAAGCAGACTGGAAAGACACACGTTCAGCTATAAAACATTTACATTTTGGAGGGCAGTCTAGGAACTCTGATCTTTAGAAGTGAGTGAAGAATAAGCACGGGTGATCATCCACCTCAAAATAAAAGGAAAGTACGAAAAGAAAGAAGAAGCAACGGCATATCTTCCTAGCAAAGAAATGTGAGTATGTAAGTTCAGGCACAAAAGATGCCTAAATGCAGCACTTCGTTGTATAGTAAATATACAACATATAAACTTGCAAGAAAAGGCTTAATGATATGGCAACTACTCATGCTTAAAAAATGACCCATTGGTCCACTGATCCACTCATCTTAATAGACATTCTTAGCTGAGAGTTAAGTTCATTGGATTAGATAATAAAAAAAAATATACTGACCACAAAAGTTACAGGTGAATCGTCTTCCAGTTCCATGATCAATGAGTTTCATGAAAGGATTTATGTAACCTTTGCAACGAGAACACCTCACAGGACCACTTTCCCCAAAGTCCACAACCTATATCAAGAAAACTCAATAGCATAAACACAGAATTGCAGTTTAAAATTGTTAGTTTGATGATCAGATAAACCAGTAAAAAATTGAGATTTCCTCCCAAGAACTGTGAGATTAACAATTATTCCTTAGGATGCGAGGAAATATTTACCAAAATTTGGCATAACATATAACCTTTTAGTTCATTCGAAAGCATACAAGGGATCTGTAGTAAAACAATCAAAGAAAAGTACAAAGTTATCACCATTCTAATGGGCCAGGTCCTACACCTTGTAACATAATATAATTCTCCTTACTCAAAGATACTAAATGCTCAAACATGACCTGATTGATAGTACACCTCATGTATCGTGGACTGCAATTACCAGAGTCTCTGGCTATTTACTCACTTGAAGCAGGCTTCAAAACATCAAATGTAATGAGAAAAAAAAAAGGAACGAACAATATATAGAACCTGGTTCTACACAAGCAAAGACAGCATACGTGAGATTATTTTTGGCAAAAACAAAAAATGCAGAATTGAAGGGATTTGGTGTTTGTCTTTTTTCTTCTAATGCTTTAGTTTTTTCAAGTTTGCGTGGAATTCTCATCCTCCTGTTCTTTACTTTCCTCCATTTTACTGCATTAACATTTCATTTTTCTACCCAAAAAAATATACAAGGAATAAAAGAAATACAAAGAAAAAATGATCAAATCATAGAATCTGCTCTAGCCAGTATCAAAACAAATCAAGCAATATGCCCCTTCCATAAGAAGTTCACATGACATGCGGGAGGAGGGTTAGCCTGATAGTTCAGACTTGTTTCATGATGGATTGATTCAGAGGTTAGAGTGGACCTTGGAACACTCTTGCTATGCATCTTTGGTTGCCCTGCAAGAGAGGCTCCATTTTGGCCCATAGCAGGCGATATAGACATCATACCTTGGTTTGCTAAATGTGGAGGCGTTCCAAACTTTGTAGGTGGCTGCGTGAAACCAGGAAAGTGTGGGAGCCAGCAAAAGGGTTAGATATTCAGAGTTAAGGTTGATGTTTAGCAAGAAGATGAAATGCATCTACATTAAACCCACGAAATGCAAACAAAAGGAGAGTTCCACTAATATCAAAATTGCTAATGATTTAGCAAGAAGAAGAAATGCATCTACATTAAATCCAAGACATGCAAACGAAAAGAGAGTTCCACAGATATCAAAAGGGGAACACGGAAGGCATCAAAATAGAACTTTTTCAGAAAATTGACTACTTTGAAACATTAATAATTCTGAATTCCCTCCCATTTAATCTCTGGAGGAGATCTCAATTCTCGCAACTACTTAAATTAGATGGAATAGGGTGAAACATGGTCCATGATATAACAATATAGATAAAATATAGTTCAGTTGTAAAATAAGCAAACAACAGATGTCAAAGAAATTGCTCACCTGCTGAGGTTGCAGTGACCATGTCTGTGCTCCAGAGGGAGGACCTGGGGGTGGCGGTACACCTTGAGATCCCGCTAAAAAAGGTGGCGGCACACCTGGACCTCCAGCAGAAAATGGCGGCCGTGATTGCATAGAAGAAACTGGTGGAGCTTGAGGGGGAGCTGGAGCTGAAACAATTGGTGGAGATCCCATAGGTGGTGGTGGGGTACTGCTAACTGGAGGGAATCTAGGCCCACCAAGCATAGAACCAGAAGCAAACGACATCCCATTACTCACTGCTTCATTAGGTGGCACGCTCAATATGTTAACAACTGGACCAGAACTCAACGGAGAAGACGAAGCAAAAGGACTCGCGCGAACCCCTGGTGGTGGCGGAACAGTAGGACCACTAGGTGAACCAGGAGAAGGGAAGCCACCAGAAGGAGGCACTGCGGGACCACGCATAGAAGAGGGCATTGACCCCGGAGGCGACGGTCTGGAAGCTAAAGGAGGTGGGGGCTGACTAACAGGAGGGCCAGCGAGTCGTCCTGCTGCTACATTGGGCGGTAATAAGGATGGTTGGGATCCTGAGGGCGGCTTTCCAGTTGACCAAAGAGTGGTCCCAGGCAGGGACGCCATTGGGAAACCAGGGGAAGGCCTAGAACCAGAATTGGGCATGGCAAGAGGTTGGTTTAAATTCAAATCTTACCTGAATTTTAACTTTCAAAAGAAAATCAAGGTACTTTTAATGATCTAGTGGTGTCTTCGAATCTCAAAATGTCACAAGTTCATTTATAAACAAATATTTACAAGTGAAGGACTTCGTAAAAATCAGCATTTTACTTTTGTTTATGCAGTCGGATTATTCAGATCATGACGGATGTTATGTTTGACTCTCTCTCCCTCCCTCTCTCTCGCTTTTAATATTAAATAACTAGCCAGTAATACACACGAGGTTGGACAAAAAGAAAATCGAAAGAAAAGGAGGGGGGAAGAGCAAGGATCCATCCATGGATGTCATGAGCAGGTGTCCATTGTTATAAAAGAAGAAGAAGAAGAAGCAGGTGACCCCAGCCTTGCTGGAACCTCTACAGAGCCAGCCAAAACAAATCAACCAAAAAGAGGAGTTTAACTCTGATGACTATAGTTCGTGAAAAAATTATCCAAACTCCAACCATGTCAGAAAGATTATTCACGTAGGTGGTCACTGAATCACTTGGCAGATAGACTGGAAAGAAAGAAGGATGTCGAAGCAGGTATAAATTCCATTTTCCAGGCCTGTATGGCTCAAGTTCACGGAAGCACGAATAACAGCCCTTTGCCCGTGGCAACAAGCAATCTGGCCACTAGCATTCATGTATTCTTGTTCAGTCACTATACACCCGTACATCAATCTTATCTTTTGGAGTGAGCAACAAGATTTAAGGTAATCAGTCCACTCCAGACAAGCACGCAACAGGGTTTTACATGCTCTCAGAGCTGAACGCGTGACATTTTTGCAAGGCTTCATAGTTACACACAACTATCTAAACAGTGAGGACTTTCAAAAGCAAGTACCTCACAAAATTAACTAATTATACAGGTTTCCAAACTGTAAGCACCTCTTCAAACATTTCTACCATCAATTCCTTGTCGGCATGCCTGAAAAACTTACTGATTTCATCTCTAACATCATATATTTTTCCAAAGTCAAACAAGTAGGCCAAGCATCCTTTCTTCAGCTTGTTCAACTGGTAAAGCCAAGCCTCTTGCATCCTCTCAAGGACATTCATGGTATTGATGTCTTCCAAGAGGCTTTCTTCGCAAGCATCCTTGAGGGCTGCAATGTCATATTTGTTCGCTGCCCCCAGCAGTGATACACGATGCTTCCAAAAATCCTCTTGCTTGATGGTTCCATACAAGTAACTCAAGAGCGTCATGCAAGATTCCAGTGTCATATCTTCTATGTTGATTGTGGAGGACTCCTTTTCCTTGAGGCCGTGGTCGAAAATGCTCATGAAAACAGGCGAACTTGCAGAAAGAATTGCCTTGTGTGCACTCAGGGTGCCATCAGCAGTATGAATGGTAACGTCAGCATGTATGGCCTCATCCAGCATGCGAGAGAGACAGCGAAGTGTGCCTTGAGTTGAAACAGACGGCATCATTCCATCACCTGGCCATATGGAACTTGCTTCCCCACCCTGAGTTGTTGACAGGAAAAAAAATGGATTTTTAAACCTTGAGTAGAAGAAAAATGACAGCAGTTCAACAATAACCAGACAAATACAAAATATTCACATGCAAGATCACATTCCCATCTTATGTGCTGTGAAATGTATTTTCGTCTAAAGATTCATCTCAGATTGTGCCAGTTGAAGAGGAAATGAATCATGACTATTGTCCACCAAAGTTCAGCTTTGGGCTCAAAATGAAAAATCAAACCATCCACCATTATTAGTTATAAACTAAAAGCATCATTCAGCAATTAACACCATGGCTTCTCCAAAAAAAACATGGTCTAAAGGTGCTCACATTCAGAGGGCAGATTTTGAGGTCTAGAAATTCAACATCAATGATGAGGCGACCATGGAAGGAAGAATCAACAGGCCAGACAAAGTCCTCACTTGTCCGGAGCGTTCTCTCATGAACTGCAGCATGAAACAATTCAGTGTCACAGGAATCCTTTTATAATAACCATTACACTCATTTCAACAACTAGGTTCTTTCCGAGAACAATAAACATTTACTAATCTGTCAGAATTTACTTTCACAATATTGCTCAGAGAAGGAGCAACAAACTCATTTATTACAGGACAGTTTTCTTCAGATTCAGAAAGCACCAAAAATCTGCCTGACATAATCTCTAACAAACCCATATTCCATGTTGTTAAAGGAATTGGAATCCAAACCACATAAATTGTTATGTTAACAAGCACTATACGGTGATGAGCTCACAGTCATCGCTTTCTAATTCTGATTTCAATTTTGATAGTGTTCAGTTAGACCTCCCTTGATGAGATGGTTGGGACTCGGACAGATAAGTTTATCATTACCCGCGTCGCTAGATCAGTGAGGAGATTCCTACTTCCTCAGTATATAGCGACTGGAACATACAAGCAAGACTTCTGGTAACGAACTCATGGTGCTAAAACTAGTAATAATTAGAGGAAAAAATCAAACAGCCAATACTTGTGCGATTTCTAATGATAAAGGCAGAAAGTAAGCACCAAGAGGGAAAGCAGAAAGAAAGAAACACCAGACTATTCGACTAAAAGAACAGCTTGCATCCTTGTTTGGAAAAAGCAAAACTTTATAAAGCAAGCACAGACCCAACTGAAACAACAAGACCTACCTTGAATACACTTCGCAGAAAAGAAAGCCCCGGCAAAAGGCCTCCTTTACTAAGGAATCAAAGCCATTTTAAAAAAATAAAAAAATGCAAACAGTTCCGTATTCTGGATACCGATTCTACATATCTCTGGTGCCTTCTAGATAACCCAAGAGAAGCCCATGTTTTTCTTTGATAACATCTTTAAGCTTGCACGGTTACACAGACTCCATTGAAAATCCCGTATACAAACATGTAATAAGATAAAGAAAAGAAAAGGATAGACAGAGAGAGCGATGGAAGCATGCCTGGAGAGATATAAGGCCTGCGATTATTAGCACCAGCATTTGAGACACGAAGAACAAATCTAGCGATAGGAGGCTGTTCTTTGGAAGCTCGAGACGGCTCTGGAAATAAACGAATGTACAAGTACCGATTCTTCTCTATAGACAAGTGCCTAACAAAACAAAAACAAATAAATCAACTACAACCATAAAATCTGTGTTTGTAGATACTATAAATTACTAAACTTACCAGTTCCAGATTCCGACCTTGAAAGGATCGGATTTTTTGTAGGAGAAAGAGCCAAAGTTCTCGATCCTCCACTGGGCTAGTCGGGAGATGGTATCTACCTTTGAATCTGCCATTTCACTCTTTATCGTTCTTCCGTTGTCTGTGGAGAGGTGGAAGGAAGGGGAAATTCTGATTTGAAAGCGAGACATGAGACTGGACGAGTAGTAGACTTGTGGTTTAATTTAAGCCCTTTTAAAAACATTTTAGAAACACTTGTACCCTTCTCAGGGGCGTCTGTCCAAGTGTACAAAGTGGTATTTGTTTATGAAATTACTAAAAAGCTCATCCATTTTAATAGAAGAACACTTTGTATGTCAATTTTTATAAATTATACTGTTCGGTCAATGAGAAAAAAAAAAGATGAAACTGTTTCTGTATTTATTAATAACCATTTAAAAAACAAATATGAAAATTTTCAAATCTTGAAAAGGCAGGCCACGTCGTTGCTTCTCTGCCATTGTTGAATCCAATTTCAAGAGAGATAAAGAAATTTAGAGAGGGTCTACTTGAGGTGAAAAGAAAAGATAAAATAGAGTTGATTTAACTTTCTATTACTCTTTTAATTTTATCCATCTTCTTCCTCCTCTTCTCCATCGCCAAAACATCATGGTTGTCACCGCTCCTTACCCCCACGAACGACCCACCAAAAACCACCACTCCCTGCCTCATACAGGAACGACAACAAAAATCTAATCTTGAAACATTATATGTTTTAAAATCCAATATATCTATAAATACGGTTTTTTTTTAGGTTTGGATAATAGATAATTATATATTTATATCAATATTTCATTTTTCATGGATGATTAGCGGTGGAAAATCTTACACCTGTAGAACAATTTTTTTTTAATGGGATTTAGAAATCATTAAATAATAAAATCAATAACTTTTAAAATAATAATTGTTATAAATAAAAAAATGAATTATACATTTTAAGATCAGGAGTGTTAGTTCTTGTTTTGGTATGATGAATGTTATTGGATTTAAAAGTATTATTGTTCGATGAATATAAATTGCGAATCATTTACTTAAGAGGTTTAGGGGGTATTTATAACCCTTAAAAATATGGTAAGCTCTTGAGAGATTTTTTATACACTTGTTGGTGCAAGAATATAAAAATCTCATATAGTAACATTTTATATTAGAAGTTATGAAAATAAACAAACAAAATCTTATAGTCCAGCATATAGTCTATAATGATTTCTAGGCCCTTAGCTCTTTATGTCAGACATACTATCATGCCTATAATTAATGGACATGATAGCAAGTCAAACTCATGCCTAAGGGTGATGGGTCAAGAGAGTCGTCGGATCCATGTTTATTTTGGCTTAACAGGTAAATGAACATTGTGATTTTAGATATGACAGCTCACTAGACTCGTATTTATCTAGGCTCGGTATATAGCATAACTCAAGGATATTAGGTATGACAGCTCATCAAACTCGTATTTGCTCAGGTTCAGCACATAGTTAGACCCGAGAATATTGAGTCTAGCAGTTCGTTAGACTCATGTCCACTTGTATTCAAGGATGTTGGGTGAGATAATTTGTCAAACATGTATTCGCTTGAGTTCAGTGCGTAACTGAACTCAAAGATCTTGGGTCTATTTAATTTTTTTAAACGATTATAAAATGATACCATTTTAGATTGACACAAATTAATCCACCTAATTCATAACCTGAATCATGGTCTTGATTAAGTTTAGTAAATTTGATTTTTGAAACTTATTTTTGATGCGGTTAAATAATTATAAAAATAAATATCTATAGAAGAGACAATGAGAAAAATTATCGAGGAAAAATGTATTTCTTATCAAAATTATATCTCTATGATTCTTGTATTTTTATTTTGTTAGCAAGATTGTTTTTTTATTATCAACACCATTCATTCATTTAATAGAAAGCAACTTCTTTTTATAGGAAAAAACTCAAAAAAACCAGGATGATTTGAAAAGGAAATAGCATATTTTAGAGAAAAAAATAGTTAAAAAATATTTTACCTTTGACAAAACACTTTTTTATAAGAAGTATTATCTTGCAAGCAAAAAATTATTATGATAATGAAAGTAAACTTTAATTAAAATTTTAAAGTGTTATAAATCCATCGTTTATCTGCAGCTATATATAAAAAATAAAAATAAAAAAATTACATAAAAAATATACAATTAAAATATCAAAGAGACAAATATTTTATTTTCATTCAATATTAATTAATAAAATATTTCAGAAATTCTGCATATCAGGCTAGTATATAACTATCCACAAATCATTTGATATTATCACTATAAAAAAGTCTCAATATTTTTAAAAATAACAGCATAATGTTTTTTAATCATAATTTAATCCTATTTTATAAAATGCATTAACATAATATTAAATGTTTTTTTAACATCCCAAGAACCCTACGGACAACTAATCAAGATAAATCACCGGAGCCATTTCTCAATCAACGGAAGAGATAAAAGTGAAAAAAAAGTTTGATAATCAGGATTAAAAAAAAGTTAAAGAGGACTAAAAAAGAGGGAGCACACGGTCGCAATTCAGTGTTTCATGAGTGGGTGTGCAGTGTTTCCCCCCTTCTCTTTAGATTTAGGCCATGTTTGTTTCCCGGAATTCATTTTCCGGAAAATCACTTTCCAAACTTTCTTGTGTTTGTTTGCTATTAGGAAAGTTGGTCAATGGAAAACACTTTCCGGTCAACGGAAAACACTTTCTGGTCAACGGAAAACACTTTCCAGTCAAAGAAAAATTTGGTTTGATTTCTAGGAAAGTGTTTTCCCTTTTGGCTGTGTTTGTTTTCCGGAAAGTGGTTTCCGGGAAACCACTTTCCAAACTTTCTTGTGTTTGTTTGCTATTGGAAAAGTTGGTCAACGGAAAACACTTTCCAGTCAAAGGAAAATTTGGCTTGGTTTTCAGGAAAGTGTTTTCCTGAAAAATTTGGGCGGAAAACACTTTCCGAAAGTTGTGAAAAATTTAGAAATGTCATTATTTGCTAATTATATCAAATTTAATCCTCAAACTTTTGATTGTTATATATAATTTGTTTTGAATATTTATTTTTTAATTTCATCTCTTAAAATTTAATTTTTATATTAATTTTGGTCTTTATTTTTATAATTGCTATTTGCTTTTTTCTTATCATTTTTTTATTGAAATTTTTTATCTATCAAATTTGGTCCTCATTCTTTTGATTTTTACTTATTTTATTTGAAATAATTTATAAAATGTTAATTATTATTATTTTAATTTCTTCACCTTTCATTTTTTTTAATTTTTTAGATTTGATCTCTATTATTTTGATTATTATTTATTTTATTTGAGATAATTTATGAAATTATATTTTTTTTTCAATTTCATTCTCATTTAATTTTTTAATTTGTAAGATTTGTTCCTTATTATTTTAATAAACTTGAAAAAATAAAATATTAATAAGTTATTTTCCAGCTCATTTTCCATAACATAACCAAACACTGGAAAGTATTTTCCAACTTATTTTCCATTACACTACCAAACATCGGAAAATACTTTCTCGGAATTCACTTTCCCGGAATTCACTTTCCCCGGAATTCACTTTCCCAGAATTCACTTTCCCCGGAATTCACTTTCCAAAAAAAAACTAATTTCCTGCAAACAAAGAGGCCTTATTCTTTTGCTAAGCATGTCAGCATACTGTCCTATGTTTTTAATGTTTTTTTTTTTTTTAATCTAACGGATCGACAGGCCGTACCGACCCTTGATTCTTTGCCAGTTTCGTGGAAGGGCAAAAGTGGCACATTCATTTTATATATAACTGCAATGCATTCCAATTTGAATTTTTTTTTTAATATAATGTCCGATTAAATTTTCACGTACTTCAATTATTTTTACATGCTTTAAAGTTAATTTACGAACCCTTGATTTTTTTGCCAGTTTCGTGGAAAGGCAAAAGGGGCATATTCATTTTATATATAAATGCAATGCATTTTAATTTGATTTCTTTTTAACTAATATGGATGTTCGAGCTAGTTTTTATATACTTCAACTAATTTTACAGATTTTAAAATTAACAATCATATAAATCTTTAATAGTTCTGAGATTTATGAGACTCAAATCAATAATTTTTATAAAACAAATCTAGAATCAGGTCGGTTTATTGATTTTGATTTCTCTTCTCTTACTCGCTCGCCCACCCTCTCCCATCGTCGCCTGGTTCGATTTTGCCGAATCATAGAATTAAATTTGTTCAGGCTACTGCTATATTCCTTTTCTTTACGGGTTTTTTTAAGGGAAACATGCATTATTTCCAGATCATTTATAAACCATCCTGATCATCGTCCCAAGATTCTTTTCTTTCGTTTTGTTTTAAACGATGAAGTTTGAAAGGAATGATTTGACATTGTAATTATTAATTTTTAAAATACTTTCTCAAAAATAATTTTAGAGGTTGCTTGGAATTTCATTTTAAATAATTTTTTTTAAAAAATTAATTCTTAAATAGTTTTGATGTTAAAAAATTAAAAATTTTAAAAAATATTTTAATATATTTTTAAATAAAAATTATTTTAAAAAAATAATTAAGACACTTTCTAATTACCATATCAACTTCGTTAAAAAAAATAAAAAAGTATGATGTGATGTTTGTAGGACAAATAGCAATTTGAAAATATATTTTCATTTGCGTCACCAAACATGCACTAATTAGTTGTTTATTTATATTCACTTTTGAACATATCACAATCACTCCCCTTCTCTCTACAGTGCCGAGATCTTAGTCCTTAAGAAACATATGGGTATAATGATACCATGTACAATACAAAAAGATTGGCTGAATGGTTAACGTATCTATACACTTTGATTTCCTATCTATATACGAAGATTTATTTCCTTGTACAGGTGCAAGGGTGCATTACTATAATATTTGAAAACACGTTAAAATTGTATTTTTAAAAATAAAATTTTAAAAAAAATAATATTTTTATGTTTTTTTATCATTTTAATATACTAATATAAAAAATAATTTTATAAAAATAAAAAAATATTATTTTAATATATTTTAAAATAAAAAATACTATAAAAAATAATTATTACTGCACTCTCAAATATTCTTTTAACAAGTATAAAAGTCAATCAACATCTACATTTAATTCTAAAAAAATAAAATAAAAATGATAGCATGTACCATAGAACCAGAGAAGGCAATTCAAACATCTATGACACACACACATATTTTTTAATTAACGTGAGTATTCGGGTCAGCTTGCGTATATCTCGACCAATCTCATCAGTCCTGAAGTTAACGATCATATAAACTTCTAGTAGCTATTATATTAGCAACCACAGGATTTGAACATAAAACAATAAAAAAATAAATTCTTTAATCTCAAGTTTTTATCATTAAATCATCTATTAAATGGTCAGGCAATTTTTAATTAGCTGGTGTGTATCCATGAAAACAATATAAAATAAAAATTTCAGCCAGCCTTTTATTAAACTAGAATGCGAGATAATAGTAGAAGAAAGAAGGGTCAACGTGACAAGGTCTGTAATTACTGCAGTCACAATGCCTTCAAGTTGTAGATTGGTCAATATTATTATTTACTGTATCACGATATTATACCTTATCGTCCAGTAACATATGATCAATTATCTATTATAAAACCAATTTCAAAGTGATTAGAAATCAACTAGGTGTTAATTTCCACCATGTCACGGGGCTAAATTATATTTTTATTAGAATAAAAAAAGCCCAACAAATTATAAACTATCCAACCACTGCGGACACTCTCCACCTCCAAAGAAAAATGACACTAGCTTTTTTTTAATATTTATTAAAATATAAAATTGCTACTCAACTAACCTAATCACAACAAAAAAATTATTTATAAAAACATAAAACAATCCTTAAAATCAATTTAATTTTTCTAGCTTTTAAAAATATTTATGTCGGCATAGATGTTACGAGTTGTTATTATTTTTGCTCATGTTTTTTTCTTTAATTTTTTACATGGTCGAAATTGTTCCTCATCTAATCTAATAATTATAAAAAAAATCTTTCTAAAAATACAAAAAAAACCCACCAAGGCCAACTTTGATTTTATTGATTCCAGTTATTTTGCTATTAAAATGTAAAAAAAATTATTTGTCTATAATTAATTCATCAATAACTAATGGGCATTATTAAAAGATGTAATTTTAAGTTTTCTGATAAGAATAATAAAAGCGTAAAAACACCAGTACAGGGAATAATGTTTCTCTCACAAGCTGCAATGAAAATTCCTGATGTTTTAACTATTTTTTAGTATATTTATTTTCATTTATTATATTATATCTTATTATTTAGTATTTCTTGAAGGCAAGCCAATGATAATGCCCTGGACATCTTTAACCAACCACAACAAGCACCCGTGACCGTTTAGGGTCCCCTGAAAGTCCACCTCCCAACATAGCGTCATTCGCCCTCTCTCCCCCTCTCTCTCTCAACGAAGCCCAATTCAAAATACAAAACCATCCAGATTCCAGCCCAAACCAGCTTTATCATTATACAGTTGATCGAGCTGTCAGCCAGGGTATTCTCGTCAAACCACCCCTTCCAGTCTTCCTTCTCGACACACGTGCAACCATAATCAATCATCGTCACCATCCCGATCCGATCCTCTTACTCCACCTTCCCTCTCAAAACCAGTGAGAAATTAAAACGAAGGAATAACAGAGAACAAGCACAGAGCACCATCTAATCCAAGGATCAGCATAATCCATCCTCGTCGCGAAACAAGGAAACAAAAGAACGATGTCTTCGACTTTCAGCGGCGATGAGACTGCTCCTTTCTTCGGCTTCCTCGGGGCCGCTGCTGCCCTCGTCTTCTCATGTAAGCAAAATAATTCTAAATCCTTTTATTTAGATAATCCTGTTTCATTACTGATTAATGATTAATTAGTAGCAGTGCTTTTATTTATTTATCTCATCATTTCGTGGAAATTATCATTAGTTAAAAAGTGGTTGTTTTACAGGCATGGGTGCTGCCTATGGGACAGCAAAGAGTGGCGTGGGTGTGGCTTCAATGGGAGTCATGAGACCCGAACTCGTTATGAAGTCAATTGTCCCAGTTGTCATGGCTGGAGTGTTGGGAATTTATGGGTTAATTATAGCTGTTATTATTAGTACTGGAATCAATCCAAAGGCTAAATCTTATTATCTTTTCGATGGATATGCACACTTGTCTTCTGGTCTTGCTTGTGGGCTTGCTGGTTTATCTGCTGGAATGGCTATTGGTATTGTTGGCGATGCTGGTGTCCGGTAAACCTTTTCGACTCCGCTTTCTTTTTTGTTTGTGTGTTTGTTTACTGAGATTTATGATTCATAAGCTTTTTATTTGACTTCAATTTAATCCAGTTAGTGGTTTTAGTAGAGATTTACTTAACTTGCGTTTGAATTTCACTTATGGATAAGCATCCCTGTGAACCATCATGGAACTAGTTTGTTGAAAGATAAGTTCATTGTAGATTTTGTTCCATAGAGAAATAACTCAGCTTGTAATGTCATTTTCCGAAGAAGTTTAATTCCACATGTAGTCGAGGCTAGATATCTCCCCTCTTTAGGAAGGAGCCCCCTTTTTTCTTGAAGAGGATTGGTTTTGTTCCATGCTTTGGTTAATTTATTATAATCACTCTGGAATCTGGCTGGATTTTTGTTTGGATCTTGTCAAAGAAATAAGCTTTATATGGTGGCTTGCTGCCATTAGCTTATTTGTTAAGCTCTCTTTTCCTGGTTATCTACATAACTATATGATTAGATGGATAATGTCACAGTAGCCATGAATTGGCTGTTTCTGTTTAGTCTTTGGGTTTATGAGATGTAGCTTTGTTGGACATAATATTTTAGTTTATAGATGTGTTTAAATAATAAACTTGTTACCTGTTGGGTCCACCTGCATTTCAAAATATGTCCCAAGTTTCAGGTTAGTGGATGTCATGCATGGGAATTTCATTTGTATAACGGAGATTTTATTGCTCCGCCTGTAATCTTTAATTTTTTTTCCTTTTTTCCTGGGTTAAAATTTTGGGGTTCTTTTATATTTTTCAAGCTTGGGTGCATGTTTTCCAAGGATATATTGCAGTTGCTGTTCTTTTTCCTCCATAGGTTTTATTGTGGAAATATAGAGTTAATTTAAGTTGTATGCACCTGCAAAGTGAGATGATAATTTTGTTCGTCTCTGTTTTTTCCATTAAAAAACAATTTCAGAGCTAATGCACAGCAGCCAAAGCTGTTCGTGGGCATGATTCTCATTCTCATCTTTGCTGAAGCACTTGCTCTCTATGGTCTCATCGTGGGGATCATTCTATCATCCCGGGCTGGTCAGTCTCGTGCAGAATGAAGAGTGCCAAAGCTTATGGTTTCTTGATGTTCTTTATCATGATTTAGAATGGGAACTGAGACTATGTTTACATTGTTCGATTCAATTTGCTATAATTGCCAAGCTCTTGTATACGTGGGATTCTCAGCATCCCTGTAATATTACTATATGATAAACCTCCCTTCTTGCGCTCAATTTATGAGTTCAAAACAATTCCCATCTATCGTTGATGCCTTTAGAACGATCCTGTTAATAAAGCAAGGTTGATTTTCTAACACATCATGCTTTATTTTCCCTGTGAATGAGCATGCATAGGATTTCAACTTATCAAAAGAACTTATCAACTTATTCAAATTGATGGTTGGTATGATGCTGATTATAATCCAGTGGCCGTGAACCAGAGACCTTTTCTGCCGGTAAAAAGAGGAGGAAAAAAAAACAGTAGGTCTGTCATTTAGAAATGCAGGCAGATGTCGTGGGTTCATTTGATGTGTTCACCTTCTATTTGCTCTTATTTGAATCAAGGTCATCTCCACATGCTGGGTTTTGACATGACCAGATGGATGGTTTAAGCATAATGACAAGTGACCGGAATTATATTTTTGCAATTTGGCTACTTGTCTTGTGAGGACTGACCTGCTTAATTAAAGCCTTAAAATTTACCCAGATGATGGTCGATTCCAATTGATTGGGTAAAAAGGTATCATTCCAGCCGAGTGTCGCCGTTCAGAATAAACCCCACAGGCCACAGAAGACTTGACCAGAATTGCCCATAAGTGCAGGCGCATAAACATAAGCAGACACGGATAAAGACGAGAGAGATGGCAGTAGCATAGGCAACAAAAGCAGAAGCAAGTGGAGGAACCCAAGATTGTGTGGAACGAGAACCAACGCAGGTTTGAAAGGGAGCATGCATAAGAGTATGTCCTCGTATATGATCGGAAAGTGATCGACATTTTGCATTCCTGTGTGCCATGTTCCAAGAGGGGATTGGGCATGGCTTCTCATCTCTGCGTTGCAGCCTTCAATGATTCAATCATGCCAAGTCCACTCCATGTTTATCATCCCCACTTGCCCTTATGTATCCTGTAAGTTCAATCATCCCCCTATGTCCTTAGCATCCTTTTCTGGGCCTTCTTTTTTCTGCCGTCTTGGATACTTAAATTTTTCCCCTCTTATTGCCTTAGTGTTTTTAATTGATAAATGCAGGAAAACATGGATAATTAGGGGGTCTTTGGGATAAAGATAGTGGTGAGTATTTTTTTTATTGGGATCCTTACAAAAAGCAAGAAAAAACAAGAATTTTTAATTGCAGTTTTTGTGCATTAAAAGAAAAAAACTATTTGGAAACATAATACAAACTGTGTTCTTAAATAATTCAAATTTTTTTTATTAAAATTTAATATATTTTGTATGTTTTGGATCGTTTTAATATACTGATATCAAAAATAATTTTTAAAAAATAAAAAAATATCATTAATATATATTTTAACATGAAAAGTTATTTAAAAAATAATTACAATCACATTAAAAGAGTCGAGTTTACTGAGATACGATGAACTGCTGTGTGCCCTCTGAATTGAAGGCATGTCAATTTCTGCGATTTTCAATCCATTTCGACAAGTATTCAACTTCACCGTTTTTATTGACAACTGATTTGCGTCACGCTGGTCTGATTTGCTACTATGTTATTAGAACCAAAAATTAAATAAAAAAAAAAGAAAAAAGAAAAAGCTCCTTTGTTTTGTAGAGGCGTCCCCCTGATGCTGCATTGTTTCTTGGCAGGACACTTCACGGAACCCATCTTGGAATCCTCGTGTACACTGAAGATCTCAAACCTAGCATGTAACCTGGAGCAACATTTTTTCATCTTTTTTAGAATTTTGAAGAGCGATTAACTTAATCACATAAATTATGAATAGCAAAAGCATTGGAGTTTGGGACACCCCGGATTTATTTTGTATCTGTTTAGGGTCCAATCAATGGTTTGGGAAATGCATACCAAGAACGTCATGAGCAGCTACTGCAGCACAGGAGCAGGCTGCTTCACTTGTCATTTTCATTGATGAGGAAATTAAAAAAATCCTTCAAGCCATCTGGGCTCCTGGACAAGGCAATTGGCATCAGCGATAATTACGATAGTTCATGAATCTTTGCAAACTTTCCTGAAGAGGAATTACAGCAACCTATTTGTTTTTCTTGATACGCCCGCGTCCCATTTTCCCACACTTTTCACCATTTCCCCCCTTGTAAAGAAGCTGAGAATTTAATTGTCAAATGTTCGTCCGCTGCATCTGATCAGGAATCCGTGATGAAAGCAAATAACAACAGTTGGTACACAACACAACACAACATTTCAGCTGATAAATACAAATTTAGTACAACGAACACAAAAGGCAAAAAACAATATAATTCACCATATGATACAACATACTTCTTCGGTATAACTACATGTTTACAAATGATAAGGATCCAGATACTAGCCAGGTAAATAATAATCCATCTTTTCCACAGGCAGGTTCAAAACTGATGTTTCCACCTATACAGCACACAAGGTCAGATGTTTTAAAAAACAGTCCAAACATAAAAACTAGGAAAGAACTCGATAACTTTTAATGCTCCATACATTAGGCTAACAGCAACACATCAAACTTGGTACATACCTCTTCAAATGGAACAAATGCGAAAGGAGCTAGACCCCTCTGGTGTGATATCCGTGAAATCACACTCTCTTGCAACTCAACTAGTCCAAGAATGTCCTCCCCCGGCTCAATTATCCCATCACTGTTCACTTTACTTGTAGAAAGTGAGAGTAAATCCATCCTATTGTTGGCCCCTAAAGTTGTCCCCCTCAACCTGCAACAAAGTAATAAACAAAATGGCATAAAATAGAGAAAGGAGCTCCCCCAATTTATTACATAAATTGATTCTTGAACAATTTGATTTGTTGCGATATCTTCATTTTGGTCCTTGTACACCAGGTCCGCATAAATTTCTGTTTTTCATATAGCATGACATGAAGTTGAACTTATTTGTCAGTGACTGTACCCACACATCACCCACCATCTGTGAGCGTCCCTAAAGTCTAAGATATCAAAAATCAAAGGAGAAAAAAAAAGCTATTCTATCACCCATAAGCCATATAGAACCCACGCAAGAACATATGCTTCTCTTTTCCACTCATTAAACGAGCACAAAATGTGAATGTATAACTTATCAAGGCTAGAATGTCCAGTACCTCAAGCAGGCTCTCCACATGGTGGGACACAAGCCAGGGTACATGAAAGTGGCTTCAACCTGCAACGAACCAGGTTCTTTATGAGAAGGGATGCCATTGCAGATTGTATATCTATGTAAATCTGAGTAATGAAAACTAAATGCACAAACAGAATATGAAAGGGACAAAATTGTTTGCAATCTCAAAAAGGACCGTACCTTGTCATCTGTCAATGTGTAGCGGCCACTGAAAACACCATCTGTTTTAGAAGCACGAAAACTCATGCATTTCACAACTTCCTTTACTGTTTGACCAGAAGTCTTGAAAATAAAAAATAACAGTCAAAATGATTATTATCAGACACAGAAAAGCAATAGGCCCACATGATATATGCACGGAAATAAATGCACTTAAATTAATTGCAGGATTGCTACCTTGTAAAGGAACCTGCCAGAAGGAAAAAATCTCATGTAACGGTAATAGCAAACCTACAAAAGGAGAGCAAAAAAGTTAAAACAGCAGTGATTAAGAGAAGAAGGAAAAAAAATGTGCACAAGCATCTTTCATTTCCCTTTTCAAAGTATTCCTCTCAGCACCACTGCTTAAATCTTTTCCATGCAGTTATACATGCAACCAAAGTTTCATGAATTGGAACTGTAATCATACACTGAATCAAATCAACTAGAAGTGTCTTATCCAAACATGACAAAAGCATACCAAGTGAACTGGATTGGTGATGGTCCACTCTCGCACACCTGCGCGAATATACGTATTCCTACTGACATAGAGACCTGACATGTAAAAGAAAATTACATTTGAAGGTTATTTTGCAAGCCCCCAAAGTAAATAAGTTGAGATAAAAACAGAAGTTTGGATAAGTTTTTCCTTTTCAAAATAAGAATTTCTCTACTTCTCATCATACACGAAATCCATCTTTTTTTAACCTTGTCCAAAAAAGTTCATCGAGTAAAGTATGAATTATTGAACTTTCAAATTTTGCAGAAACTAAAATAAGATGCATGTTATTCTAAAACTTAGAACAAGAAAGCTAACAATCAACTCGTACCATCAATACGGATCCTTGGCCTCAAAAGCCACATTTTCCTCCACGAGCTCTCATACTTTGATTGCAAAATTTTATAGTTCTCAACCATTCCAGACAGCTACAACAGGATGAAGGAGAAGTACACATTTAAGCTTGGATACAATAACACGAGATTCAAAACAAATTTTATAAATGTCCAACTTACCTGCCAAGCCTTTAGGCAAGCATTGCGCCAGAATATGGGGTTACGAAGAGTGTATCTCCATTTTCGACAAACACAAGCTGCCCTTCCCAAATCATATGGAGCCATTCGTGAAAATACCTGTGCAAGAAAATAAATTTGTCTCAGTTACAGCATCCCCTAATTTAAAATGCATGCAAACACAAGTGCTTCTTGATATTGGCATAAGCTAGGGCGGTGAATGAATGGAAATTAGACCAGGTAATATTTCCTCGATCATGTTTCATTTTCAAGAAGAACTTAATCATCACCTCTAAATGTCAGCCATGGCAGATTATCAAATTCTACCAAGTACCATGTCCAATACTATTCATTGAAGTCACACTGCGCATACCTGTCAATCAAGCAAATAAACCCATGCAAAAATGATTTAAAACGCACACCAACCAAATCCAAATCGTTTTGGATGGCAAAGATGGGACGAAGCTACGGATGTTATCTCTTTATTTAACACATGTAATCCAGAAGAAAACTTGTCAACCATATTAATTGTTCATTTTTTATGCGCAGTACCTCAAAGAGCAGCTCATCAGGCAAGCATCTGTGTATCAACGCTGGATCAACATTTACCCTTCTGCTAGCACTTCCGTATGGTGCAACAGGTCGAACATTAACCCCATAGAGATCTGCAACACAAACCTTCAAAAGAATCCACAAAAAACAGATTTTTTAAAAAAAAAAACAATGGAAAGGTTGGGAACTGGGCATTACCGAGCCACGGTCTCTTTGTAACCAAGTACTGCACAGTCTTCAACTGCAGAGCTGTCTCGAGCTCAGCAGGAATTTGTAATGCAAAATCTGCCAAAAGCCCAAAACACAAAACTTAATTGTATTCTAATTATCTAAAAAAATGGAATAAAATATTAATGACTTTCTTTTATTATTATTATTTTGCCTGATCAGAAGATGTAAACGAAGAATAATAATGTGGGACCTGAAACAGTAAAAATCCACCCAGAGATTTAAACTTTTGATCTTTTCTTTCTTCTTCATACAAAATCCGATACTCGAATTACACAAACCGACTTACTTCTACAATTTCCATTACAATAGAACCATTGATTAGCGATCGGTCAAGTCATGAAACTGGAATGGCAAAATTGAAATTAAGAGATTACCTGAAGTCATGTGGATTGAGACATGGGGATCTCTTCTTCTTTTCTTGCTATGAATATGGATAGAGCCCCTTTTCCCTTTCTGTTCCTGGTTTTTTCTTGGGAAAACGAACGGCAAAACGAAGAGAGAAAGAATAGTGGTAGGAAATGATGTGGTGTGTTGCTATATAAAACAAGTTACCAAACGCTGACTGTGAGATCTTGTTCAAATTGATGCCCGATTGTATGCTCGTGGACCCCACGATTTTTACCATGATATTGGATCGGTACGATCTTCTTGCATGTTTCGAATTTAAGCACATAATTATATATATCTTTAACATTTGATATTTTATATATTATAAATCTCATCCATTTAATCTTTTCTTGCCCAAATGGGTTAAATATATAGGGTTGTGCTGATTTTTTTTAGATATTATAAATATTTATAACTTTAATTTATATAGTTAATTTTCATGTGTTGAGAGTAATTAAAATTAAAATTTAATAAATTAGCTAAAAATATATAATAAATAATTCAGGCTTAATACATCAACTAAATTAATTAACTACAATAAAAAAAATAAAATTTAAAATCACAAAACTTAACATCCAATAACTAAATGTAAAATAACAAACTTAACACAATATGATTTTTAAGATAATATGATTGGTATTAGAAAATTAAATGTATGTTTTCGAATGGTAAAACATATATTAAATTGAAAAAAAATACAAGAAAGTGAAAATTTAATTCTATACTTAAAAACATTCTTATAATTTTTAAGATAATAAGAAATTAAATTAAAAAAATTAAAAAAACTAGATAATAATATTTATTAAATATCGTTAAATTTAAAATTTGTTTTTCCTTTTTTTTAAATAAAATCTTTTTTTTTTAATTTATGCAGTTGCGAATTCGCAGGAGATAATAAAATCAGGCTCCTTTTTTAACAAATGGATCTTGACGTCCTCGATTCAAGAACCGAAGCCCAGCACTCAAGCATCGAGGCAGTTTTAGGCCCACGACAAGAAGTGTGCAAGTTCTTTTTCTTTTTTTGAACACCAGCGCCTGAAAAACGAAGCACTCAAGACTCAATTCACAAGACCAGAGGAATACAGAATTATCCGATACTCCTCTCTCTAGAAATATCTACCAGTTTTTTGGATGACCATGTTAAAAACTTGCACTGTTCATTTTCGTTTTCAGAGTTGCGATTTCCTCATCAAATGTCTGCGTCGCAAAGAGGGGTGGAGCTTGTAGGAAACTAGGTTACATATAGTTCTGTTTGCCAACCAGAACTGCGTAGTCTCTGTTTTTCAAGGACCCTTGCCGTCCACACCCCGGCAAAAGGAAACAAATCCTGCGCCGTTGAGGCCCAATACACTACGTGCTCCTTCAAGTTTCAAGCCGTAGAGCGAGTGAAAAAGAAAACGGTGAAAGATCTTGGTCCAACCCGTCCCGAGATCCTGCCGGCCTTTTAAAGTTAAAAGTCATTGCCTTGAAGTTTAAAAGAATTCATCAATCGAACTAAATTGAACGGAAGCGACCCGGTGCGTTTCCAATAATTTGATTTTTTTTATCAAATCCTGAGAATGGTTAAGATTTTTTCTTAACGGTTGGCTGAATCTTTGATGCTGCAATTTAAAGAGAAATCTTATGTAAATCTTGGAATCTTATTTTTTTAAAAAAATAAATATAAATAGAAGAAATAAATCATGTGTGAAGATATTTTATTATTTTTAGCAAGTTATAGTTTTTTTCAATTTCTCGTTTTTTTTTCAAGATAGACTCTGAGCATCATAGAATTTTTTCAATTTAAAAAACCAATAAAAAAAATTGACAAAAAATGATTCGGTTTTATTTTTAAAAAAATCAAAATTTTCATATAGCACTATAATTGTATCAATAGAAAGATTAAAAAAAAAACAAAAACCAAAAAACCATGTCCAAATTTCATTGTAGTATATTGTAAACAATACATGTTATTGCAATTTTTTCTATTTTTTAATAGATTAGGATATTGTTTGTTTTTGCAGTATAAAAATATTTTTGAAAAATAAACAATTTTTTTATTTTTAAATTAATTTTTTAAAATTATTTTGATGTGATAATATTTAATATAAATTTAAAAAAATATTATAATATATTTATAAATAATTTTTATTAAAAAAAACAACTGTTAACATAATATTAAATAAAAAAAATATTTCAAATTTATCATGAAAACATGAATAAAAGCATCAATATGAAATTAGACATTCCTACCTTCAAACCCGTTTTTTCATCAGCAACAGCAGCGCCCTTACTCTCTCTTTTTCCGTCGGTGGAGAAGGATGACGTAAGCCAAAGCCGTCAAGCACAACTTTTTAGAAAAACGAAGAAAGAAAGGAAAATGGAAAACATATAAAATCATAGGAGAGAATAGACTAGTGCGTTTTTGAAGTGTGGACGCCTCTAATGTGCTCTTTGATTATTATGAAGAAATTGAAGTGACATTTTAATTTGAATATTACGTGTGAAATAATTATAAATAGATAATAATTCGTCGAATGATTTCATTAATAATAATTATAATAAAAGTAATAATGATAATTTTAATGATGGTAAAAGAAAAGGAGGAGTAAGAATAAATGATAAGAAAATAATAATAATTTAAAAGAAATAAAGCCATTATAATACAGATGATGATAATATCAGAAAGAAAAGCGATAAAAATAATAAAATAGTGGTGATAACGGTAGTTATGATAATCATAAAAATAACTAATGTACAATAAATAAAAATGATATATTATTTCTTTATAAAAAAATCATTTTCATATTTTATTCACACCTCTTCACATAAAAATGAAATTATGTATTTTTATTCTTCATTTTTACTTTAATTTTAACCGAAATAAAACTTTTACTTCTATTCTCTTTCCATTTAATTTTTTAATTACCAAACATTTCCACGCACGTACCTTTCGCCATTGCTGTGGCCACGGAGGAGAAATTATTGACGTTTACGAAGCGGACATCCCATCCCTGGAGCAGAGGGTTTGTCTTATCGAGATCTGTACAGATATTTTGTGAAAAAATCGTACAGCTAGAAGAGCTTTGATTACCTGCCAACACGTTGCATGAATCACCAATAATACTCGGCTGCTTTTACTTCACGGTTATCTAGTGTTTTTAAATGAATTTAATGTATTTATATTAAAAATAATTTTTAAAAATAAAAAAAAAATATTATTTTAATTTATTTTCAAACAAAAAATATTTTAAAAAATAACTATTATTATAATTTCAAACACTCCTGCAATACAGATGAATCCTCCACTGACATGTAATTTTTCAATACAACATCTTTCAAATTTCATGCTCTGCACTTATGTTATAACTCTATCGCTTTGTCTTTCTTGACCATTTATCTCTATTGTTTTATCGATTTCTTTACTTTTATTCCAGAGGTTTATTTTAATTTATTCTTAGTCTCCGCTTACTTTTCTTAACCAAAAAAAACTAAAATCTTATTGCGGTTTCCTTGCTTAGAAACCTTTAATATATTTTTTTCTTATAATTCCATTATATTGTATTGCATTTTTTAATTAAGACCTGTTTATTTACTAGAAAATAGTTTTAATTAAAACTCTGTTTGTTTGTTAGAAAGTAGTTTTGTTTTTAAGTAAATTCTGAAAAAATAAATTATTTTCTAATATTTGGTAATATGATGAAAAATAAGTTGGAAAATACTTTTTGGTATTTGGTTATATAATGAAAAATGAGCTGAAAATAACTTATTAATATTTTATTTAAAAAAAATTATTAAAATAATGAGAAACAAATCTTACAAGTTAAAAATTTGAATGATAATGAAATTGAAAAAATATATAATTTCATAAATTATCTCAAATAAAATAAATAATAATCAAAATAATAGAGATCAGATCTAAAAAATAAAAAAAATAAAAAGATAAAAAAATTAAAAAAATATTAATTAACATTTCATAAATTATTTCAAATAAAATAAGTAACAATCAAAAGAATGAAAACTAAATTTGATAGATAAAAAATTTCAATTAAAAAATAATAAGGGGAAAGTAAATAACAATTATAAAAATGAGGACTAAAGTTAATATAAAAATTAAATTTTAAGGAATGAAATTAAAAAAAAAATATTAAAAATAAAATATATATAGTAATCAAAAGTTCAAGGACCAAATTTGATATAATCAGCAAATAATATGATATTTTTAAATTTTTCATAACTTCTAGAAAAATGTTTTCTGTCAAAATAAAAGAAAAATACTTTCCTGGAAACCAAGCCAGATTTTTCTTTGACCAGAAAATATTTTTTATTGACCGAAAAAATATTTTTTATTGATCAATTTTTTTAATAATAAACAAACATAAAAAAAAAATTAAAAGTAATTTTTGAAAAATTATTTTTTTGAAAAACCAACCCACCGTAAATCTGTCGCCTATTCACATATCAAAACTTTAAATAACTATTTTAAACAGCTTAAATGATAACTTATTGACAACAGATATTGTGATTCTTTCTCAAGGAACCAGGCATAGTTCGACGCGGCAATTGATTGTAAAATAGACCATCAATTCATAGACTCAAGCTATTTGCAATAATAGCTTCGTAATGAATACAAGTTTAACGGATTAAAAAATCCTAAAAGACTCAGATTTAATAGTTCCAAGATCCTTCAACACGTCGTCTTTTAAAATATCCCCTCAAACAACTTTTTAGCTCATTATTTGTATAAAAAAAATTACTCATTAACTATAAATACATTATAAATTCATAAATTTAAATTTATGAATATCCTTATTCTTAGTATTTTTAGTACATATATTTTCAGAATCTATCTTTTCAAAATATCATTATATTTTTTTCTCTGTAAAATTACTAACCTAAACATTTGATCATCTCTACACCCATCAAATAAGATATTTTATAGATACTACTGTAAATTACTCTAACTTTCCAGGCATTAAGTATCAATCATTTTAGCCTACCTACCGAGTTTTTCACATCAAGCTACCTAGCAAAAATATGTTTATCAACCTAATTAATTTAAAGCTGCTTGGAAGTTCGGTATCACATTTTTTAAGCTATAGGTGTACTTAGAACTCATGACATTATCTTCAAACTCCCTAGGCAGTCCGTAGGCCCAGATGGTCTCATCCCGTGTATGCGGGACTCTTTCAACTTTCAAGCATGTTGATATTCCAAAACGCAGCAACATTTCGGGCAACTCTTGTCACAACTTTACGGCCAATTAAAGGCTTTCGGTCCATCATTTCGTTGGTTCTCGCAAGCGGGCGACATGTTGCTGAGGCGTTCAAGGCATCATTAAGACGGGCCCTCCAAATACATGGCGTGTATGGGTCTGACTGTCTGAGCATGAGCACAAGTGTCGTTTTCTGGTGAAAAAGAAAAAAAAAACAGAACGGGTGCCCTACCCTTTCATCACTTCCTTGTTCAAATTGATTTCAACAACCTCAATGATCATCTATCAGCCATGTCACCCATGAAAATTGTTAACATATCGCATGGTGCCACATGGATTAAGTCCTGTCCACTGCTATTATTTCGGGTGCCATGCCAGTACATAATATTTGGTACATACTATTGTTAGACTAGTCATTATGTCTAGCTTTGTTAGGTCGCTGTTAAAGCCCATTTTATATCGCCCTAGACTCTTAGTGGCTGCATTTAGAATTGGGTTTTTTTAGAAATTCATTGAAATATATATTTTTTTATTTTTAAAAGTTTATTTTTAATATTAAAAGGATGCAAAAATATAAAAACATTAAAAAAAATAGAAGTTACATAAATCATCTCCAGTAAATTTTCTGGTAAAATACTGGTGAAATTCTGCTCAAGGGATGGCATATGATAAGTGAACAACCATGTAATGAAGTGCTCTCTACCACAAGTTCAAGTGATGAGTAACTTAACTTTATTTTTGTCAAAGGAATTAGGGAGCAAAACACTTTTGTCTATCCAGATTAGTCATAGAAAATGAGTTAATTAATATTTAAATAATGGTAATCTCAAAATCATGTAATGAAAGGCTGCCGTATATATCTAAGTTAAGCTGAGAGCTAACAAATGAGACCTGGCACTCGCTGTAGTTTGAACGCATTGATTGTACGAGAATTAAATCATCATAATAGATAACAGGGCACCATCACACGAACGTATACACGTATTTTTGAGTTGTTGGTGGTTGCTGTTATTTTTAAAGTGTTTGTTTTTTAAAAATATATTAAAATAATAATTTTTTAAATTTTTAAAAAATTATTTTTAATATTAACATATAAAATGATTTTAAAACATAAAAAAATATTAATTTAAAATAAAAAATATAAAAATTAATTTTTTAAAAAATATTTTTAAAACGTAAAAGAATATTATAATGATCAGGAAGAAAAGTATTAAGTGCCTGTTTTCTTATTTCTCTTCATTGGTGAATCGTGTCCTAACTCAATTGATGGCCTCGTTGATATTCGGTGCTGCCCAACCCACTCGCGGGCTTCTTTATTGTATTTGCAGGGATAAACTTGCCTGGAAAGAATGAGCCATGAATAATCATGCATCAAATAATTATTTTAATTTAATAGTTTAAACTGTTAAATAAAATTTTAAAATATAATTTATATTATTTTTTAATATATTTTTTTAAATGAAAACTTTTTAAACTTGAAATTTACATAGGTTTATATTTTTTTTGCTTGATTTTTATCAAATAAATAAAAGTGATGAGATTCGAACCCGTGATCAATTGGTCATTAAAATTTTAATACCATGTTAAAAAATTAACTTAACTTAATAACTTAAGTTATTAAATAAAATTTCAAAATATAATTTATATTATTTTTTAACACGACAATGTAAATGCAATAGAATCTAAGGGAAACAGCAGGAAATAATGAAACCAGACCCCGGGTTTTTTTTTTCCTGGGATGGTTAATCTCCTAGGACAAACAATTAAGACCTAGCTGTTCGCAGATAGTGAAAGATGATAAAGCCTGTTCGCAAAAGATCAAATTGTTAGTTAAAGTGTTAAACAACTTATTCAATAACTGAAGGCCCGCAGCTTCCTTTCTTTTCACATCTGTGAGTTCATATCAAGTGCTCATGGACTTGGGTGGTTTAAGGAGGTGGGGAAGGAGATAAATTCCATTATTTGTTTTTGCGGGCATATATATGCTGGCATATATATGCTGGATAAATGTAAAAGATGTATTTTTTTAAAAATATGACCACACATATTATCATGGATTAAAATCAATACATAAAATGAATTCTACAGTAAATCTAACTTTATAATTTTAAAGTGTAACCAATATGTGAACAATAAATAATAAATAAAGTTAGTTTTTTTAAAAAAATTGTCAAATAATTTTTAATCATAATAGAAAATATAATGATGATGGTATAGAATATGATTATTTTTCTTGATGAGAAATCTATATAGAGCATACTGTATTTCAAGGATCCACAATATCTTGAAAAAATACATAGAACTTTCCTTTAGAATCAATCAATCAATTTAAACATCGATATATATTTAATGTGACAAACCAATATTACCAACCAAACCTCTTAATCATAAAGCTTCTCTCGATGCCTCTGTCAATATCATATACTTAGCCTCTATTATAGACAATGCAACATGGGATTGTAAAAATTACTTTCCAACTAATGACACACTCTAAAAAAGTGATAAATATAACCTGTTAGCGATCTTTTCTTATATAATTATCAGCGTAATCTGAATCTACAAAGCATTTAACATTACCAGTATCATATATTAAACCAATATCTGTAGTATCTCTAAGACAACAAGATATCAATTTCACGATTTGTTAATGAACTTTACCAGGATTTTTCATAAACATGTTAACCACATTAGTAACATATGAAATATTTGGACAAGTGCAAACCATAGCATATATAATGCTTCTAACTATACTGGTATATGGAACACCTGACGTGTGCTCATTCTTCTCATTTTTTGGTGATAGAGCTACATATAACTTAAAATAGATTGCAAGTAAAGTATATATTGGCTCGTATTCTCTTACACACCAAAATGCTCAAGAACCTTTTTAGGATACTTCCTGTGAGACAAGTATAATTAGTTAGCGTTTCGATCGCTACACTTCTCCATACCCAAATCTTTCATCTTAAAATCACAACTAAATCGATCTTTAAGTTGTTGATCTCAAACATGTTATTGGAGGTATTCAACATGTCAATAACATACAATAATAAGCATATAAATGAACCATTTGAGAGCTTCCTAAACAATCATAATCATTCATAAAGTAATCACATTCAAGTATAAAAATATCAAACCTTTTATACTATTGCCTCGATGACTGCTTCAAACCATATAATGACTTCTTTAATAAGCACACATAGTTTTTTTTTTGTATCTTGAGCAATCTAACCTCTAGCTAATGCATATAGATCATCCTATCCCCCAACTTATCATATAGAAAAAGCTATATTGATATTTAGGTACTCAAGCTTTAAGTTAAACAAAGCAACCATAACAAGTAATACATAGATAGAACTATGCTTGATTTTAATATACGGTGGCCCTTTTGTGTTTTGTGGTTGGAGTATGCCATCAAACTCGAAGTTTGTCAGAAGATGGTGTGTCCAGTTAACAGGCGCACGAGGGCCGAGTCATCTAGAAGCCACACCACTGTGTTCACAAGCTAGCTTAACCTGTAAGAAAATGTAAATGAAAACTAGTACAATCATATGATGAAAAGTTTCAATTTAAGACCCCAAAATCCAACCATCAGCAAAGAGGGGAGTTTCGTTCTTTTATTTACTATTCGATTGTTTATCATCGACATCCTCATTTACATCACGATGTGCACCTGACTCAGGGCTGTCCATTCCTGCGGTTCAAGCCTGGTGCAGTAATTCTTAATCCCAGTGCTGGGCAGGAGCTTAAGCAGATATGTCGTAAACTGATGACCCTTTAGCCATCAATTACACGCTTCGGTACTAAACTCACTGCTATGGGTGAAGAAAGCTATCCGAAGCAAGAACATAGACGGACTATGATTTTTTAAAAATTATTTTTTAATTTTTCTCATGTTTGTTTAGCATTACAAAAAGTTAGTCAATATAAAATACTTTTATAAAAAATATTTTTCTTTTATTTTAAACGAACTACACTCTTTGGAAGTTATAAAAAAATTTAAAAAATATTATATTATTTGTTTATCATATCAAATTTGATCCTCAATCTTTTGATTGTTATGTATTTTATTTTAATTTTTTTCTTTCAATTTTATCTTTTAGAATTTGATTTAATTTGATCTTTATATCAACTCATTTTCCATGATATTGTCAAATATTAGAAAATGATCCACTCCTCAATAATTTACTTGTTATAAAAATAATTTTTCAAAAAAATATTTTTAATAAACTTGAAAAAAATCAAAACACTAACAAGTTATTTTACAACTTATTTTTCATGGTAAAGTAAATTATTAAAAAGTGCTTTCCAACTCATTTTTTATAAAAATATCGAACATAAAAAAATAATATATTTTTTTAAGAATTTACTTTCCATAAAAATTATTTTTTTAAAAAAATTACTTTCTAAGAAATAAATGAACAAAGTTTTTTTTTTTTGTATAAAAACAACTTATTTAGTAAGCGGTCTCTTGCAAGATCTCTCTATCTTATTGCAACTTATTTAGTAAGCGGATATCTTAATTTGAAAATTAATTCCAAGCTTAATAAGATTAGATGCGTCGATGATTTGGATTCGTTTTAGCGTTCCTTGTCTTATATGTGCTTCTTGATATTTCAAAGTAATTTATTGACCAGTCGAAGTTTTTGAATATGAACGAGGAACCGCCCCCCATTGAATTATTACCTGGAACGAAAGGGGAAAAAAAGGCGAAAGAAGAAGGAAGCTGGACCAGATCGGCATAGCACGTGAAAAATAAGTTGCGGAGTCTTTTTCAGAACCCACTCCACCGTCACCGCTGCCTCCTCTGCCGGTTCCATTTGGTATGTTTGTATATTTCTTTTCCTTTTCTCGTCTTGATTTTGGACCACAATTATGTCACGTTTTTTACACTGTTGTTTGACCACAGCCATTAGTCAAGCTTAAAATAGCTTCACAACAAAATAACTGCGTGTTTCGATAGCAGAGAGCAGTTCGTGTTGCCATAAAAAGCAGTGGTCCACGGAGGTGGCTTGCATCTTACCGAGTCATTAGTTTGAATTTTTTATGTCACTTCCAGCACACAAATTTGCGATGCATATTTGGTATAAATTGGGTTATTAGCATAGTGAATTAAAAAAAAAAAAAAGATGGAGTGATATTACCTGAATTTTCATAATCATCACTACCACATCAATAATAATCTTTTAAAATTTTAATTGGAGTTTAATTTTAAATTAACAAGTTGGACAAAAATATATATTTTAACTCATAAAATATATTTAAATTTTTTTTTATAAAATTATAATTTTTATATGAAACGGTCAATTGAATAATACAATTGGATCTAATTAATCAACCTAAACTTTAGGTAGGAGATTAGAGTTTGACCATCCTACGCTTTAAAAACATAATATTTATTAAATGTTGATAATTTAAAATATAATAAATATATTATTGTACTAAAAAATAATGATATTCAGTAAAAGTAACATTTTTAAACATGACAGGCAAACGATTTCAGCAAGAAAGAAAGAAAAAACCTTTATCAATCTATTAATTCCTTTTATTTTACTATGCTAATTTTTTTAAAAAAAATCATGCATATGTGGTGTTGGAATTTTCCAAACAAATAATTTTTTCAAAAACATCATCATTGAATTTAAGACTTGCACACAGAGAGTTGTTAAGTCTTATCACCAAACCATCTTTTAAGATGCAGACAAATAACATGATGGGCTTTTTTGTTTTAGGCAAGTTACGAGGAGTAAAAAAAATAAAATTTATTTTAAATAATTTTTTTATATTTTAAATTATTTTGATATTCAAATGTTATAAATAAATTATTGATATATTTCTAAATAAAAATAAAATTTTAAAAATAACCACTACCCTAAATCACATGCATCTTTTATCCAATTTTGATGAGGGAATTAAATTGATTTTGCTTAAGTTGTAGAGCTGAATTGAATTTATTACACAAACCTAACCAGTAAATACTCTCGCAATTAAATTATCTCTCTAACATGAGTCTCTTTCAGAGTTTGTTGTGTGTTGTTGCCACTTGCCAGTGTTGTGCCGGTGATAATGTCTTTTCTTCTTCAATAATGCCAGATCTAGTATATTTCCACTGCATATGATGTTTTTTTTACAGTATTTGTCTAGTTTAGATAATATTTTTGGTAAAAAATATTTCAGTTCTCAGATCTTCTGGTAAAAAATGCTTATCAGGTGAAAGATCAAGGTTACGCAGAGCTATTGGTGGGTTGCTGCAAGGAAAAAAAATAAAAATCAGCTGTCCATCCACTTGTAGAACAACATTATTTTATAGATTAGAATTCTAGATTTTTATTTTTTAATTTTCACTGCATGTTTTGGATGGATGTCCTTACAATAATGTGTCGGCTTAGAATTCTCTGTACTGATAGTTCTATATTATCTAAGTTGGTCACAGCTCTAGATTGCCCCATCTTATTCAATTTCAATTTAATAAAATATCTATCTTAAAAGAGAGAGAGAGAGAGAACATGGTCTTGCTATGCAAATTAAAGAATTCCTTATTTAGCACAAGTAAAGAAATTCAGGAATAAAGAAAAATAAAAAACCTCTTAAAAGGGGACAAGGGTCATCTTAGGTTTTTTATTTATTTTCCTCCATAAAGAAGCCCTAGCTTAGATCACTGTTTCTTTACATATAAACAGAGTGCTATCGTCGATTAAAATTACAAAAAAAAATATTAGAAGAAATCAGTATTTTCTTGGAGTCCCTCACACAATTCATTGTGGACAATGAACTTACTAAATTATAATTGAAATTGAGAAACACAAAGGTTGGCTTTAAGGATATCTTTGAACTTTTCCATGGGATATGTTTGGTATTATAAATTTAGTGAGGGGTATATATGTCTTTTCCCTTCTTAATTGCACAACGTAAAGTCTCAAATATTCTTGAAAACAAAATTTTGGTATGCTTTGAGAAAAAAGCTTTTTTAGTTTTTCTTTTTCTTTAGCATAGTAGTGAAATTATTAAAATATATTTGGATTTTAAAATAAATGCTTTTGTCTATAGGGATATTCGCATCTTTTGCACTCAGTTTTTTTTTTTTGTAAATTTTGTGTAGGGTCATGCATGTTTTGGTATTTATAATAAAAAAATATATTGATACGTACTGATCACGAGCCAGCATATGGAGATTATCCACACTATTTTAGCGACGTGTAACACCTTTCCTAGTCTTCAAAAATACCCAACCGCTGTCTCAGGCGAAGCGTCTCGGGGTGTCGCTTCTTCCTGGCCGTCGCTTCTTCCTGGCCGGCATGTGTTGTCAGCATCTTCATTGTTAGGAAACGACTGAGTTATTTTTTCTCCATCCTCTTTTCTCTCTCCTCCATCGATCTAGAGTTAAAAAATGTCATAACCTTTTGTATCATTTCAATTGTGGTCCTTATTTTTTTTATTCTTTTGTATTTGCTTTAAATTATTTTTATGATTTATTTATTTTTTTAATTTCATCCTTTATCATTTTATTTTTATGTCAGATTCGGTCCTTTTTTTTTAATTGATATTTATTTTGTTTTCCACCCTTCTTTTAATTGATTTTTTTCAATTTCATACATGACTATTTTTTTTTTAACTTGGTCTATGTTCTTTTGGTTACATTTATTTTTTTAATTAATTTTTTTTAGATTCATCCCTCATTGTTTGATTTTATTTGATTTCCATGCCAAATTTGTTTCTTATTTTTTCAATCATGGTTTTTAAACCCGACACATGGGTCAACCCGGGGAAAATCCCGGGTCACAGATTGAGTGGGTTGGCCAAGGTTATCCAGATCAACTTAACCTGAAAAAAAATTCAACGGGTTTTAAAAAATTTTCATGAAGTTGTGTCTTTATTTTTTTAATCACGGTTTTTAAACTCGACCTGAAGATTGACCCACGGCAACTAAATTTTTTATTTTACAAATTGTCAATTGCCCCCTTTCAACTTTCTTCTCTTTTTAAAATAAAAAAAGGTGAATTTCAATTCCATTTCCCTCTCAGATCCGGTAGAAAACTTTTGAAACAAATAAGCAATGGGCACTAGATGATGGATGGGGATGGATCTAGTGATGAAGCTTGAGATGGGTGGTCTTTTGGGACGAATTTGGTGGTGAAGCTTAAGATAGGTGGTGGTTTTGGGGATTGATATTGCGAGATTTTACTGCGAACCAAAGGTAAAGTAAAGTTAAAAAAAAAAAAGAGGGATAAGAGGAATAAGAATAAGAATTATCACAATCCAGAGACATTGACATTGTTAAGAAAAAGAATTGACCAGTTTTTTCCTTTTTAGGAAAAGAAAAAGCAAAAGCATTGGGACCTTTTCCAGTATGGTGACCACTGACCACTATTCTCTTAAAAATTGTCAGGCAAGTCTCTTGTGGTGCAGGGTTCTTTTGTCATTCTAACACATATTAATAAAAGCTTTGTGAAAATAACTTGTTTAGAAAATACTTGGAAAGTTATACAGTTTGGTACATAACTGCTATTAAAAATAACAATTTCTTCAAAATTTATATTCCCTTCAAATTAATTACCATGTATAAAAGTTAACTAAAATTTTATAAATATCTAATAAACATGAGATAAGATTTAAGATCTAATAGCTTGAGAGAAAAACTGATGTGACACGAGAAAAAAAAAAAGTAATTAGGGATACATCAATGCTTCGTTTTTTATATATCTAGTACTACTAAACCTTTTAATATATAATTAGAATCTTAAGTAGTGAGATATTTTAATGTGTATGTGTTTCATGAGGGTTACTTGTTCAAGCAAGATAATTTATGGGTTTTTGCAGGGTTTAATTATTAATTTGAGTTTAAGTGATGTTTGAGGGTATGGTAGAAGTTACTTTTTAAAATATTTTTTGTTTAAAAATATTTATTTTTAAAAAAATTTATTTTTAATCTCAGTACATTAAAGCATTTTTAAAATATTAAAAAATAATTTTAAATAAAAAAATTTAAACTCTAACCAATCTCTTTTTAGGCTGCAATCTCTTGCTATCTCCTGCTTCACGTGTTTATGAAAATCATTTAGCAGTCATTCTTTCACTTGTTATTGTTTTCATATTTGGATATAATTGTTATTGACATACCATGTTTATTTATTATTGTTATTAATAATATTTTAAAGGGCTTAGGCATTGAAAGGACATCCTAGGTGTTAAAAAAAGTCACCCTCCATGATCATTGACGAACTTATAATAATTTAGATTTTTCAGTCCAACTTTGGTAAATAAAATTAAAATATAGGTTGTTTAGTAAAATGATATAGTGAATTAAGAATGATAAGCTGTAGCATATAAAAAAAGTGAGGTGTAAATTGGTATTGTGTTTTTTAATATATTTTCGAGCAATAACATGCTTGGAACAACAATATTTTTTTTACTATATTTTCTCTTAATTATCTATGGGAAATCTTATTCCATAATCCAAGGCGCAGTTCCCCCCAAAAGGAGCAAATTGCAACTATATATTAAAAAGTAACTAAAATATATAATTATAAAAATTTATTTTGGAGACTTAATTTAGAAAAAGTCATGATCATTGAGTTCAGTCAGATAAATTATCTCAGTCAAATAATATCATTTCATTTATTTTTTATTTTTGTAAGACTAATTAACTCGACCAATTTTATAAGAATTTAAAATAATTAATTAAATTATTAAAAATCTAATCGAGTTAATAAAGTTGTACAAAACCAATAATATCTTTTTAGTTCTAACTCGAAACCTAATCATAATCGTGGTCATAAACTTTTTAAGTCAACCTCTAAAAGGCTTAATAATTATATTAAACTATAATAAATTTAATTAATAATTAACTGCCCCATCCAAGAGATGAGATGAGAGTATAAAACTGAGGATAAAAACAATCCGTCCTTTTCCAACTCATGAAGTGGTGGGACCCGACTGCACGATTCGACGCCATTCATCGACCTCTTCTTCTTTACATATTCTCTCACGTGTAGTATTTCCTCATTCCTTTATTCCCACGTGCTTTAATACCCTTAAAAACATTCCTCTCTCCATTTCCCCTCCCTTGAGTCTTGACTCCAAGACCCCGCCTGCAACTTCCTCTCTCTCTCTCTTTCTCTCCTCTCAAGAAAAAAAATGAATTCTCTAAAAAATCTCTCAGTATTCTTTCTCTTACTTTTAATCTTTACTAACCCTATCGTCTTATCATCTGCTTCTTCAACAACAAGAAGCACAAGCACAAATAACATTGACTATTCATTTTCGTTTTTGGATAGTACCATTGGTGATTCCTTGAATTCCAGGCCAAAAAACCAATCAAAATCCACGGCGAGAAAAGTACCGTCGTCAACCGGCTGTGAGGTGTGGACCAAAGCCTGCTCAGAGGCTGTTTTGGCACTGGCACGGCGGCCAGATACGGTTACTTGGTTAAAGAGCGTGAGGAGGAAGATTCACGAGAATCCAGAGCTTGCTTTTGAAGAAGTCAAAACAAGTGAGCTAGTAAGATATGAGTTGGATAAGATGGGGATTGAATATAGGTATCCTTTAGCTAAAACGGGTATTCGGGCTTGGATCGGCACCGGTGGGCCTCCTTTTGTGGCTGTTCGAGCTGATATGGATGCTCTCCCAATTCAGGTAGGTAGCTAGTACCGATTTTTTTTTTATGCGTATTTGTATGTATGCACGTGTATTGCTGAGGACGATCGATGGTGTATTGTACTTGATAATAAAGGATGACTTTGAAGTTAGAGGCTCCAAAGAAAATCAGCTTTTTGCGAGGTTCCTTTTTTATATTTTTGTTTTTCAAAAAATAGAAATTAAAACTGGAAATTAGTTATCGTAATCTGTTTTCTTCTTTTGTATTTTAGACTTGAATTAGCAGCGTAAAAATGTCTGATTTAAATAATTTTTTGTGGTTGAGATTTGTAGCTTGCTGCTTGTTTTTATCAAGCCCGTGATCTAAACTAATTTTTTTTCCTTAATAAAACTAGGGAGGAAAAGAAGAAAAATAATGTGAAATGAGAATTTGTGCATGAATATTATTTATTTATTTATTTGTACTGACATAGAAGATAACTTCATCATGTATATATTAACATTTATTAACACGTGTCAAATTAAAATAAGAACTAGAGTGATTATTTGAGCCTGTCTTGTAAGTGTCAGATTAATATCGGTGACAAGACCAACTATACAAATATTCAAATTTTAATGTAAAAGTTATCAGAGTATACTGACAAAATACTTGAGATGTTTTGCAGAGGGGCAATAATTATTAATATTAATGTCTCTATGGGATAGGGAGTCACTTTAGGCTTTCCGGTGTCACATGGTAATAAAGTGGCTAGCCTAGCTTGACAAAGAACTACCTAAATCTTGGGGTTGCTTGTTCTAGGAAGCTGTAGAATGGGAGCATAAAAGCAAGATAGCCGGCAAAATGCATGCTTGTGGGCATGATGCTCATGTCGCCATGCTGGTGGGTGCTGCCAAGATTTTGAAGAGCCGCGAACATCTCTTGCAGGTTTGTTTTGTTTTTTTTTTTTATATTATAGAAGTCTTAAATAAATCGCAATAGGCATGGTTCTAGTTACCGTTTTCAGTTTCAATAAGAAATTGTCGGGAATCATGAATTTAAAGAGAATGTTGGATTTCTGGAGAGAGCAATCCTTGTTGTGTACAAGGAGCAGAGCATGATGATGCTATGGAAACAGGCAAAAAGAGTAGAATGCCATGGATCCGTGAACAATTTCTGTTGGACCTCAATTTGAGCGGATAGCATTGAATTGGTCTCTACCAAAAAGTATGGGCAGGGGAGGATGGTGTTGGGTCACTTTCTCTTAGCCATTAAAGGCCGAATAGCTTTTTTTATTTTATCACTTTCTCCTTGCTATTTTCATCAACTGCTGTTGTCTTTTTACCTGTCTCCACTCTTCAGTTTTTGGGCACGATGAATTTGTGGTCTATTCCATCGCACTCTAAGCATCATCTGAAATCTTTAAGTACCCTTTCCCGTATCCGTATCGTTGATTACAGGCACGAAATTTTCAAACCCACGGCGCAGTTACGTATTTGTTAAGAGTAATGCTACACACATACAGCTATCATTTTCTTTGGCACGATACTTGATCATTTATAATTTATAATATCCACGTATTTTCAAATCATTTTTCATATAAAAAAATGGAAAATAATTTACAGACAGAATCTTCTCACTAAATTTACATACAATCTGATATATCATCGTGTGAGTGTTAAAATATGAATTTTTTAGACTCTAAATGATTAGAATTACATGAAAAGCGCAGTTGCTAGATGTATTTGTTTTGAAAATTTGCTTGTACATCAAACTCTTTATTGAAAATTGATGGCTATACAGAAGACAAAATCACCACAATTCCCTCTCAAGTCTCAAGTGAGTGAGTCAGAGGTAGTTTAAATTTCTGGGCATCTCGTGTAATCAAACGTGTGTTTTCTTTTCTTTTCTAGGATTCCTCGCTCATGCTTTTGTCTTAATCAGCTTGACATGTGAGGAAAGCAACTGCCCGTAATGTGAAAGTCATGCATCCTGAGTGTTCAAATCATACATGGGCTCATTACTTTCTTCTGCTCTCATTTGCCTTTTTTAAGTATGGGTTATTCGGTTGGAATTTGGAAGCCGAAAGCATTTTACCACTTTTTAGTGGGATGTCACATTCTGTGGACAATATTTGTTTAGAAGAAGCGCTGGTGATGACTTTTGAGATCTTTACTATATTAGATTTTATCCTTATAAACACGTATTGTTACTTGATTTGTTACCTGCATGGACAAGACACCTAAGATTTTGATATGCATAGTAGCTTAGCAAAGTTGTTGCTGCACAGTAAATCTCTTCATTTTCAAAAAAAAAAAAAAATATTTTTTTTTGTTGGGGTTAATGTTGCAAATTTATTTCTTACTGTGTCCTACATGGGAGCGGATTTGAAGCCCAGAATCTTTACCTTAATGAAATGAATTAGCCAGGAAGCTAGTTTTCCACAATGGCATTGTTAAATGGCTAAAGTATATGGAAAGATAGCGTTAAAGAAATAGTGTTTCGAAGAAACAAACTTCTGTCCATTGTCACTCTTTCTGTAAGAAATAAACTATATAATCCAAGCGAAATGCTTAAAGATTTGACCCTTTGAAGAGAGAGTTATTGTCTAGACTATTCAATAGTGAACTGAAATTAGGTTTATGATACTTCCTTAGTTTTAAATGAAGTGATTAGTTTGGGTTAATTTCAAACACTTACGATTTTTATACTCTGAAGTAACTTAATTGGATATTTGATGTTCCTAAAGGACTAGTGGTTTTATAAAACCAGGTCATAATTAAACAAAAAATTCAACAGGTTGACATAGACGTGTAAGCTAATTCTGCTTCCATCACCTCGACTCGCGTAATGAAATCAACGGAAAATGATGATCATCTTCCATGCCTGGGACTCTATCTTGATGGGAGCTCTATAGTCTATACAGCTTTCTCTGAATTATACTTTAAAACAGAAGATCTTTATTCATGCTTTGATGATTCCACGGTGGATATCTAAACTTGCTAGTTTCGCTGCTGCAATTACAGGGAACTGTAATACTGCTCTTTCAGCCAGCAGAGGAAGCTGGGAATGGAGCAAAACGGATGATAGCAGATGGGGCTCTCGATGACGTGGAAGCTATATTTGCAGTTCATGTATCCCATGAACATCCCACTGCTATCATCGGTTCAAGGCCTGGTGCTTTGCTTGCTGGATGTGGCTTCTTCAGAGCAGTGATTAGTGGCAAAATGGGCCGTGCTGGTAGCCCTCACCACTCTGTTGATCCCATTTTGGCTGCCTCTGCAGCTGTAATCAGCTTACAGGGCATTGTGTCTCGTGAAACAAATCCCTTGGACTCTCAGGTATCCATGCTCAAAAAAAGCTTAGCTTTCCAAAACTGTTTGCCTTCTTCAAAATTGTAATTTCTATAACTCGGAATTTCTCAATGCAGGTAGTGTCTGTCACCACAATGGACGGAGGCAATAATCTGGACATGATTCCAGAAACCGTTGTACTCGGTGGCACTTTCAGGGCATACTCCAACACAAGTTTTTACCAGCTTCTTCAAAGAATCAAAGAGGTTTGTTCTGATTCCCATTTTATAATTCGATTCATGTATTAAATTGAATTAATATATACTTTAGGCTATCATGACTTAAATCATCGCATGATTGCTGGCCTGCTGGCTAGCTATCCATCCGGGCCTGAATGACCTTCTGTTTATGTAATTAATAACCCATCTTCCATATTCTCCTACCTTTCTAGTCGAAGCCTGAAAAGGAAACACCTTGTTCTGTGGCTTACGACTTACAAGTGGGGACCATAAAGGCATGTCTCCAGCCACACCAGCCTCAAGGAGGCTTGATACTTTAGAGTTATAGGCCACTCTTTGCTGAGAACCTGTCAAATGTGAATAATTGGTCATCTAACAGTTTTTGAGTCTGTATGAAACAGGTGATTGTTGAACAGGCTTCTGTTTTCAGATGCTCAGCAACAGTAGACTTCTTTGAAAAGGAGTCCACGATCTATCCCCCAACGGTGAATGATGATCATATGTACGAGCATGTGAGAAAGGTGGCCACTGATTTGTTGGGTCCAACAAACTTCAGGGTGGTGCCCCCGATGATGGGTGCCGAGGACTTCTCGTTCTACACACAAGTGGTCCCTGCAGCTTTCTATTACATAGGCGTGAGGAACGAGACATTGGGTTCGATACACACAGGCCATTCACCATATTTCATGATAGATGAAGATGTTCTCCCCATAGGTGCTGCAACACATGCAGCTATTGCTGAAAGATATCTCATTGAGCATGGTTGAAGTGAAGTAAGAAGCCCTAGCTTATGCAGCTAGGCAAGAATTGAATCTCTCAGAGCAAGATAATGCGGGAACTTGCCATGCGATTCCTGCTTTCTTATTTGTGGCATACATGGGGTAGGGGAGGGGGGGCGATAGAGGGGATTGATTTCCCTTCGCCAGTGTAAAGGATCAAGGGAGAATCCATACTCATGGATGAGGTTGTAAGCAGTATATCTGTTTGAACGCTTTCAAGCTATAGTAATTCGCTTTTAGTTCTGTTCAAAGCATTGGTATTACAGGTATCATTTTTCGCCTACAAAAAATTATTATATAATTTAAGCAGAAAATTATTCATAATTTGATTGCAGAGTCCTGCCAATAAGAGTAAATATCGCCAACTCTGTGATCTAATCCATGTATTAGAAGCTTGTAAAGTCTAACGCTTTGAATTCGAAAAGTACAACTTGAGGGTTTTGGTAAGTTTAAAATTCCATTAAGATGGGATGAGAAGTTTTATAAGATCGAAGAGATGTTTTTCCCAGCCCAGTTCTTGACCCGTGGAAATCATTTAAATAAAAAAAAGAGGGAAGGCATTTTTTTTTAAAAAAAACAAAACCTAAAAGAGACGTGGAGACAATAGTGTTTACCTAGCCACGGACGAGAAAAGTGTTTTTTCCTTCTTCACTTTAAAAAAACACAGCTCCTTGTCATGTGTTTGAGAGAAAAATAGCATGTCTTGAGATAATTTTGATGTTCTAAAATTGATCGGAGGCGGGACATTTACTTTGTGTTTGGATTGTATATTGAATTTCTTGTGTGCGCTCAAATTTCTCTGACCGGCCCGTGGAGCAGCACGGGTCACCAATGTAACATCATAAATCCCATTCCCCCAATGGCCCCTCCCCTTTGCCTACTTGTTCGACCCAGCGGTTCAAATTAATCCCACCTTAGTCCAACTCGTTCAGAAGCCGACCATCTGCAACCCGGTCAGGTCTAACTATACGACGTGACAATATACTAGTATATATAACTTCAACGATACCATGCCAAGATTCTAAAAACATGCCACAAGATTTAGACAAAAGTTTTAGTAAAAATCCTTTAACAAGTACAAGGAGCCAGAGTGACTGGGCAAAGGAGGAGGGATATCCAGTCAGATCGAACCCCCGTTGCATTGACGCATATAGACCAGACCAAGTCATATCAGTAGAGAACAAAACTCAGCCAATAAAATCACATAAAAAACACACATTAGTTAGTTGTCAATACCCAGGGCCTCCTGGAGCATGTCACTCCATATGTGGATTTGACATGTTCTTTGACGATGCGCAGTTCCCCTGAAGCATTGAAAATGCTGTGCATGACAACCCTACATTTCTGCTGTGTATTATTCACATAGAAAGGCATACATTTTATTTAAACATACCAGAACATGTTCCAGCTTCTTGACGAGGACAACAGCAGGGTAAAAAGATGGTGTGCTAAGCACATCCATTCAGATTCCAACCTTATGCTAATGCCACGTAATTACAGAAAAAGTACAAGAAAGTTCACTCTAAAGGTTTTCCGCAACTAACAATGCCTAATTTGTAGGATAAGTCTCACCTCTTCTCACCACACAAACATCTTGCAGCTTGTAGAGCGAAATACGTTAGGATAATGTCAGCCCCAGCCCGTCGAAGACACATCAAGGACTCCATCATAACTCTTTCTTCATCAATCATTTTGAGAACCCCACCAGCCTTAATCATTGAGTATTCACCAGAAACCTGTGCTCATAAATTAAGATAAAAAAATCAACATGAAGAATATGTGAAAAGTTCAGAGGGGGCATGGAGGGGCACTAAAGCAAAGTTGTGGTTGATGGACGACCAGCAATATGGGAATCTGGCCACATTGGCAACACTACACTACAATTCCACCGTTAACCAATAAATATATTTTTGATGAAGGGTAGTGGCATGAACATCCAGCTGCTGATCAAAATTTTAGTTAACCAATAAATATATTTTTGATGAAGGGTAGTGGCATGAACATCCAGCTGCTGATCAAAATTTTAGTTCTATCATGGCCTTCGTCATATAGGTTAGAGGGAAATATTTTCAGTCAAAACTGAAAATATCTTGTGCAAGACCATAATATCCAAATAGTTACGGACCGTACCTGATAAGCAGCAATTGGCAGAGGAGATTTATCTCTGAGAAGTCTTATAATATCCAAATAAGGTAGACCAGGTTTCACCTGTGAAACAAGCAGAAGCAGCTTCAGCATGACAGAATGTTCCCCATTAATAGAATCCATTTCAAAGTTCCAAAGAAAGCAATGCCAACCAGAAGGATATCAGCTCCTTCAGACTCGTCTTCATGGGCCTCAACCAGAGCCTCTCTGTAATTTGCTGGGTTCATCTGATAACTTTCATTCACCATGCCAAACAATATCCAAAAGTCAGCACCAAAACTGCATGTTTATAAAATTTGCCACATTTAGAAAAAAATAAAATCATATACGTCTTTTTGTCTCCAAAGCGTGGGCTTGACTCCAGTGCCTCTCGAAATGGTCCATAAAATGAACTGGCATATCTGTTTAGAAATATGAGGGATTAGAACATAAAAAACACTAACCATTTGCATTATATCACACAGCTGGTATGAAACAGGCCAGAATTAGACATAGATCACAGGATAAAGCAACAGGAAGTGTCAACATGTGGCATGTGAAGAAAGTACATAGTTGCATAACATAGGAGGTTTTAAGCATTTGGAAATTGGAAAGTGAGAAGGGGGAAGTTCCCTCCATTTATTCCTTTTTCTATATAAATCATAAAAGCTTTCTGAACAAGATTGCAAACTCATGGTTGGTCTCTAGTTTAAAAGCTTGCATTAGTAATTGGTGAGTTATAGCTATATATCTCCACACTTATACACGAGTTATATAGAAAAATGAAATTTCACCCATAGCACAAGGAAAAGAGGTAGTATGTGTGTGTAAAAATAAATAAACAAATTAATTAAAAGAGAAATCAACCCGTTGAATTACTTTGCTGTATAGGACATGATTGAAACATGCTGAAATCCTTCTGCATCAAGAGCTTTCCTTATTGCTCCTACACGGCCGTCCATCATGTCACTTGGACTAACAACATCTGCTCCAGCCCGGGCCTGTTGGTAAAGTGACATCATAAACAGTATAAATGGCTCAATTCATAAAGAGCTCAAAGCACCATTTACTCCAGCTTGATATAAGTCTTAAAATCAGCGTTCTTATGTTTTTGTGAGGACAAAATCATCAATCTCAGGATTTAAAAAGATATGCATCAGGGAATAAGGGGGAAGGGGACCAAATGAGTTTTCTGAAACCTCGGGATCGGCCCTCACTTCTTCAAAAACTCAAATAGAAGTACTTCATATTGATCCAAATGGTGAATTGAGCAACACATCCATTCAGAATTACCTGAGAAACAGCTTGTTTACATAATTGATACACTGTCTCATCATTCATTATGACTCCTGCAGAGTATCAAGACAGATCAGTAATTCATGCATAGCTACTTCTTTCAAGTAGTGCTCATCATCAACCCAACTTTCATGCTCGTGCACAGTAATGTTCCAAATAGAAAAATCACGACAAGACAAATATTTGGATAAAAAATCATTTTTTTTCTTAATCAAACTGGCTGTGTAATTCAATAACAAAGGAAGTCCTGTAAAATATGCAAAAGGTTTGTCTAAATTTAATACCAATCCTTGCATTGTGCTAATTGAAAGTTTTTTAGGATATATCTGATTTTTTGCTTAACGTCCAAAAAATATAGCTTCTTCATTGCTGAAGTAGAGCTCGTCTAAGGAAGCTGACCCTATAAAGAACAACTTAAATACCAACTGGATATTGGCTAAAGGTAAATATATTTAATGGTTTGAAATAAAAAGAATCTTAATGCATTTGATTCCAAGCTTGGATTATTGGCCATTCATGAATATTTAAGCAAATATCATATCTTGCAATTAGGCAGGTGTCTTAAGTCATCATAGTCATCTTGTATTAAAGTGATCTTAGTAGTTACAGTTTTCTTCTGAATATAACTGCAACAGTTGCAATATCAAATGCGTCTCTTACCATCTTCTCTGACGATGCCATCATGGCCATCAGAGGAATATGGATCCAGAGCAACATCAGTGTAGATAACCTACAGAAACAGAAAAGAGTGAGAGAGGTTAGCATGCTCAAAGCACAATTTCTTTAACTTGAAGAAGCATCCTAAAATATGTAAAAACTAAGAGACTAGTTACTTTGACTTACAAGGTCAGGATATTTGTCCTTGAGCAGCTGTATTGCTCTAGGAACTAGACCATTATCATTGTATGCTTCATCTCCTGTGGAAGACTGGCATGCAAAAATCGATTATCTAATACTTATCTAAACAGAAGAGAATCTAGAATTTTTTCAATAAAGAAAAGAGAAACCAGAGGAAAAACATAAACCTTCAAAGCATCTGGAACTTTGGGAAAGAGAACAATACTATTTACGCCAACATCTCGAGCCTTAGCTACCTGCACCAGACTGCTTATGTTAGAAGCGCACCATAGTTGGGTATAAACTATAAAGATTAATCTTGTAATGCAAGAACAAAAAATACCAACAGAAAATCTTGAGCATGGGTGTTCTGTTGAAGGAATTAATGCAGAATCTTTGATTTTTCCACATTATTTTAAACTTCTTGCCAGTAAATTTTTAATTGCTTTGAGTAAAGTTCATTAACTTTCAATAGAACCAATTTTAGTGGATTTCCTCAGCAGTTAAAGGAAATTCAAGTCAGTGCAATGCAATGTTTATGAAACATATAAAAAAAATGTGGGTTTAAATAACTACAAATATCATTTCTGTCAAGAATAGATAATGAAGTGGAGTATTAGGCAGGGCCAAACGACCTCTTCCACAAGTCCATGTCTCCATCCAAGCCTATAACATCCAGGCATTGCTCCAATAGGTGTGTCTTCCTCACCTGCAAATCTCAAAAACACATGATGCAAACTGAGAAAGATAAAGTTCCCTAAGAAAAGGAGGAGATTATAAATTAAACTAGAAAAGGAAGAGCATAATCATCACCTGCAAAAATACCAACCTTCATGAATAAAAAGAGGATAGACAAAATTGGCAGGCGATATGCTAGTTTCTTGGAATGATGCTCTCATGACAGGTGACTTGCGATTACGACGTGGACGACGACTAAGTGGCTGACAAAAACCAGCATCAACAATCAATCAGATTTGGGAATAAAACGTGTACATTGAGTAGTACCACATAGTTGACGCGCATTATTACACAAATAATCAGAAGTAATTTCCATAAAAAAAATCTAAATATTTGACATTATAAACAACAAAAACAACCAGTTGAAAACAAGCAATTACTCACAAAATGTCAAATGATTCAATTCAATTCGAATCAAGTTGAGGAACTTACAAGAGAAGGGACGACAGGAGTCCCAGCGGGTGCGGCAGGCCTAGGCGGCACAGGAGGGGCCTCGGGCACATTCCCTGCCACAACAGCAGCTTCACATTCCGCGTCACTTAACCCCAACTTCTTTATTGGACCATCCTTCTTTTCACTGGCTCTCACAGTAAAAACACGCTTTGGACATCCTATAATTGAGGTTGTCTTGCCAACATCGAACCTCAAGTCATTATTGACAGCAGGTTTCAGACCAAAATAGTTTTTGCCTTTCACTGCAGGAACCGTACAGGGAGCATTGAAGATTGACGAAGCCATGACTGTCTCAGAAACACCAATAAATAACCACAAAAAAAGAAAAAAAAATCAATGGTGGTAATGAACTGGCAAGTGTAAATTTGCAAAGGAAAGAGGGTAATTAAAGAAAATAATGAGCCCTTCAGCGATGTTTGGCAATTCGATTTATTTATAGCATAGCAACCAAACAGAGGAAATAACAAAGCGAAATGGAAACGTAAAATTGGCGAGAACGAGGAGATCGTACCTTGAAAGCGAAGAAGCCGTGGAATTGGAGAGAGAATGGGAGGAGAGGGCTTATCTGTTGACGGGGAAAGGAAATAGAGGGGAGCCAATAGAGAGGGAAGTTGGTGGGGACGTTGACAGAGTATAGTAAAACTTGGACAAATGACAAGGAACAGACTGGCTGGTTCTTAAGGTGGATGGCTGTTGTTGCGTGGGCTTGGGCTTGTTGAGTCTACTTCGATTTATTTTGCACTCGCTTTTTCGGCCACTAACATTTTATTTTGGGCCTAGGCTTTCAACAGGGCCTTATTAAGTATGGGCTTGGGTCTGAATAATTAGTCATCTGGATAATTCTACTGCTAATCCCACTAACATGAGAGAGCATCTCATTCTCTTTTAGGCACGACGGGGCAATGATATGGCATCCGAATCAAACGACAGGAGCTGGGGTAACATAAATTAGCTCTCAGACAAAATATACATTCTACTTAAACATTTTAACCATAAGGTTAGAGCTTTTAATCATACTAGACAAGCACACAAGTGATTTTTTTCCTCTTCTTTTCTTAGTGTTTCGATATATATCTTATTTATCTCTTCGATTTTGTTATAAAAAAAATAGAGAAGTTAAAAGACGACGAGTCTTTTCTTTACAAAAAAAAAAGAAGAAGTTCGAATTTAATATATTTTCTTAAAAGGAAAGACATTTTAATAATACCCATTTAACTACAACTCGGTTGCAAAAGGATAATCATAATAAAAATCAGGTATTTTCAGAGTACAGAATTGTGATATGGTCTACTTAAGATTCCTACGAGATGCCCGTTTGAACCTCAAGCAACCACATGCATATGGATATGGTCTGGCTAATTAATAAGATCGCAACCTAACCATAAGTCAATTGTGGTTTGTAAAAGGTGTGCTTGCTTGCATGTGTTTTGCGGGGTTTTTTTTTAAATTATTTTGATACCTTAAAGTTAAAAATAAATTTAAAAAAATAATATATATATATATATATATATTATAATATATCTTTAAATAAAAAAACACAAAAATCCTTCAACGGATCTAGCGTGATATACGTGGGACATTTCACTGCATGTCATCCAATTGAAAGTATTCTCATGTTGGAAAAATGAGTTGACAAGAGAAGAAGAAAAGAAAGAGGAATATCTATAGCTGGACAAAATGACCAAAGCCAAATCCTTGATATAAATTCGAGTGCTTAGCCAAAAGAAGAAGATGTACAATTGAAGAGACTACTCATAGAGACATGGCCTGATTCCATGTTAGCCTTACCAGCGCATCAGATGAGAAAAAAGGGAGCTAAAAATTCATGTGCGGGATTTGATTCTGGTTGTACACCACAGCAAAGCAAGATTTTCTAAAAGGAGTGGATTTTCACGCATGAAATTACATATAATCATGACAATCATGTATAGACTGTTAGATGAAAGCAAGCTAACACAACAATTGAGCAAAGAAGGTTACTTTTCTTGCCTTTTCTTTTCCATTACAAGCCCTAAACATACCGTGGGATACTGAGATCACTATCATGAGGTCCCACGAAAGATATAGGATTGGAAAGGGAATATATATAAAAAAAGTTCACCGATTTGCAAGCTCTTCCTGCTTATATAGCAGTACTAGCTATAAAGACTGTGACCACTTGCATGTACAATTGAGCAAGAGCAGGATTAATAGCCTGAAAGAATATATATGAAGCATGCAAGAAAATGGTGATTGGGAGAGATCGAGGGAGATCTGTATATATGTGAACGAAACACCCCTTGTCTTTTCTCGCCCATGAAATGCAAAATGATTTTCGAGTTAACCGCGCTCATTGTTAAGGCTATCATGGTTTACATACATACTATGACTCATCAATTCTTATATAATCTTAGGTGTTCGGGTCAGTTTGTATATATCTCGATTAATTCTAAAAATCTTAAAATTAATAAGTATATAAACCTACAGTAACTCTAAACTTTATAAAACTCGAATCAGTAACTTTTAAAAAGCAAATACATGAAATGCAAATACATAGTATTCAACCTTGAGTGTGAAAGTTGGAAACATGTTGTAACATGGTTGTCTAACTTTTGTTGGACCTTGTATGTGTTTATGCTCGTTTGACCAGAAAATATTAATTTCCCTTAGGCAAAGATATAGGTTTAACGTAATCAATAGAAACCGGTGAATATTATTCTATTGTTGTGATCGATGGGAATGGATCGCCGTGAGGAATTTCTTGTTATGTGTTCACATGTAGAAAATTAAAAAAAATGTGCATGTTTTAAAAAAAAAAGGTTTTATATTATCGGAACTTCAATGATGGGACAAGATAAGTAGGAAGCAGTGCCTGGCCGCGATCTCTTTTACTTGGAAAATCTTTTTCAAGCAACATATTGCAAGATAGCGTTATGTAAGAGCGAGCGTAAACCAAAAAAACAAAAACTAAACTGTAGAAATAAAGATTTCGTAAATAAGAAACTTCAAAATTAATTATAAAGAATACAGATTCCAAATCATGAAATTAATGCACGTGAATGCAGGTTATAAAAAAATATAAAATATAATATAATTATTTCTTATTAAAAAATTAAAAAATAATTTATATGAGTGTATATTAAAAATGAAATGTAGTATATTTATTGTACATCAAAAACTTAAAAAACAATTCATTTGAATTCAGGTTATATATAATTATCTCACATTAAAAAGTTAAGAAATAATTTATATAAATATAAGCTATATATAGTTATCTCACATTGAAAAATTAAAAAAAAATTCATATGAATGTAAACTATAAAAAATATATGCAAAGCTAAATATTTATAAATTAATTTTATTTTTAAATTTATTAAAAAATATATATAAAAAAATTGAATCTCATCCGGATTACGTCAGGTCATCCAAGTGATAAATTAATCTAATATGTTGTAATAGTTTGACCAGGTCAATCACAAGTATGATTTTTTATAATTTAAAACCCATCTAAAATCTTGAATTATCTAAGTATAAGGGAAACCCATCCGGCCAAACTAAGTTTTATAACTACGATTTTCTTATTGTTCCCAAGGATGACTCTTGAAGTAGCTAATTTAAGTTTGTTTTATGACGACGTGGTGGTCACTGTTTCAAACTAGGAAATTGATCTCTTCACATGCAGGAGAGATGTGCTGTGCTCATGTCCTTGTTTGGAACTTTATAGCGGTAGATCTAGGTTTCATGGGCAGGGATGCCCTCTCGGTTTCACCAAACAAGCTAGCATTTATTAAGAATCCAGTGTATAATTCAGACTTTACTCCTAGAAATCCAGTTAGAAGAGGGAGGGTGCTTTCCTTTATTGGAAGAATATATATATATATATATATATATATATATATATATATATATATATATATATGCGCCTGCCTTTTGACTCGGAGAAGAGATATATCGAAGATTTATTCACGTCAAAACTCTTTTTAAATGGAATCGGAGCTACACGATTAGCCCTAAAGAAATATGGGGTAATCAACCGAATATTATTCTGAAGTTCGTACGTATTTTGAATATCACCAACGTAAATGTGTTGTGAGTCTGATAGCCATCACTTCAGACAAATCAACCGAACCAATTCCAACACAGATCACTGTCCTCCAAGACAACTTTGCGTTTACTGCTGGTAATTACACTGGATAAGACCAATCACTCATATGGTCTCAAATCATCGACATGTGTGTTAAGAGAAATTATTTAAGATGTAAACAAATAAATTTATTGCTTTAAATTTATTCTATATCGAAACAATATTTTTATAATATAATTAAGTTTTCTAAACCTCTGAATAATTGGAAAGATAAAACAAGAGAAAAAAAAATATTTGTGTTTCTTATTTTTTTTCTGTGTGGTAACTAGTTTTATTAAACTTAAAAATATTATAATAAAATATTATGTCTTTTAATATTATGACTGTTAATAAAACTATATGATTATTAATAAAACAATTATATTTTAAATTATACTAAATAGATGTTATTCAGTTTTATCCTAACAGTCACAAATATCAAAACTAATTATGAAAATAAAAGAAATTAATTCAAAAAAATTAATTCCAACAATCACAAGTGTCGAGTGTTATCTTTTGATATTATAAATATCCATATAATAGCATTAGAAAGCCTATTAGAAGAACTCATATACTATGGCTTTCATTCAATTTACTACACAATAGAAACTCATACTTATAAATAATTAGGAAAGAGTGTTTTTTTCTTTTTGATATGGGATAGACATCTTTTTATTTTTTTTATTCATTTACAAACTACACTAACAATATGTAGTGGCTCTCGTAACAAAGTTGGATACCTCAGTACTTGAGAAGCGAAAAATACAGCACCTGGAGATCCCAATCTCGAAACGTGGATTAAAAACCACAGAGTAAAAAGTTGATTTATTTTCTCAATGAGTTTGTCGTTGATGCAATGATTTATTCATCTCCCTATGACTAAGGAAATATAGGAGGTTGTATAATAAACCTTCTATGATGGATCAAGATAAAGCTTGTATTTTTTAATAGGATCAAAGGTCTTACAATACTATGTAAAATATAGTCGAGCATTATCAATATATTATAATGAACTAAGGCTTATAGGAAAAACCCTCAAAAGAAGATTGTAGGAAAAATTATGATGACCTCTACAAAGAAAGACTAATCACTACCTACAACAAATATTGCTCACCCAAGAGTTGTTAATAAGGCTTATGTATTCTTTTCAACTTCCAAAAATAAACTTGGACAATTGATACAGGTCCATCTAATCACTTGACTAGGAACTCCGTCTAATTAAAATCATTTTTCCCCTCTTTATAATCTGTTATTCCCTCAACTAATCGTAGCACATCTCCTATCATTGGAGAGGGTTATATCATCTTATCCAAACCTCTCACTTTAAATATGATCCCTATTATTCTATCCTTTTAATATAATATATTGTTTGTTAACTAAATTACCTCCACTCTTGCTTGCATTGTAACCTTTTATCCTCTCTTTTTTATGTTTTCCAAGACATTTTAACTTAAAATATTGTTGATTATATTGTAATATTCTTGGTTTCTATTGTGACACTTATGAATTGGCTAAAAGCCTTTGTATTCTATATTTACCAAGTCTAAATAAGAGTTAAATAACTTTTGAGGTTATTCACTTCGATGCTCAGGATCCTATAAAAATCCTTTTTATTTCTAAAGTTTGTTACTTTATTACATTTATTGTTGAATATATAAGAATGATTTAGGTGTCGTTTCTTAACCAAAAAAAAGGAGGGTGTATACATAGCATTTTAAGAATTTTATAATATGGTTAACACCTGGTACTAAAAATATGTTTGTGTTCTATAATATGATATTGATACTAAATATTTAGATGCATTTTTTGGTAAGTTTTTGAGTAATCTTGGGATTCTTCATCAAACCTCGTATACCTATACTCCATAACAAAATGGATTGGCAAAAAAAAAAGAATATAATTATTGGCGGTGGTTCATGTCTTTCTTTTTAGTATAAGCATGCCTCGATTTTATTGTGGAGAGGCTGTGAAATTTATTGCTTACCTCATTAATTGAACAACTTTTTGAGTAATAAACTTTTAAACCTCTTAGCAAAAAACGCAATGCTTACTTTTAATTCCTAACCTTTCAAATCTTGAACTATGAGTCTTTGTTTGTACTGTATATGTTCACATCCCAAAAAGTTCATGAGGGGTTTATGAAACTTGATTCTTGTGTAAAATAATGTGTCTTTCTTAACTACTCTGAGTTTAAAAAAGGATATAGGTGATATGACACTTAAACTTGAAAACTAAATGTGACTTTGGATGCCTCTTTTCATGAATCAGAACCTTGTTACTCATGAGTGATTTATGGACCTTCTCTTCATAAGGTGAGCTATAATGAAAAGAATGTACTATAAATAGATAGATGAAAATATAGGTCGAGAGAGTTGAAAGAAATGAATGAACAATTTGGTAAATTTAGTCAACAAGGGTATGTAATATTCCTCAAGTTGAGAGTGAGTTGATAGTACAACAAAAAAATATCTCAAATATGCCTTTAGATTTGCCTATATTTGCACCATTAACTAAAGAATCAATCTAGAATGTTTTACCTCAAGTAATTCTAAATCTCATTATTGATGATTCTAAAGAAATATATGTTTAAGAAGAAAATATAACTCTCAAGTATTCATAAATATCAAATAAAAGGGTTACAAAGAAATAATATGAACTTGATCTAAAAGCCAAGGTCAAGTACCAAATTAGGAACCATGTGTCCTCTTATAAATTGTTTAAATCATATGCATTACTATTAATCAATTATCTACTATATTTATTCCTTGTAGTTTTCAAGATGTATTAACCAATCCAAAGTGGACAAAGGTCATGAGCCAAGAGATAAAGGCCCTGCAGAAGAATACCACTTAAGAACTTGTTCATTTACCTAAAATAAAGAAGACAATTAGGTGTAGATGGGTTTTCATAGTGTTAAGACGATGGTGGTATTGATAGGTATAAAGCAAGGTTAGTTGTAAAAGGGTATACATAAAGGTTTTGTTTGTATTATCAAAAGACTTTTGCAATGGTAGCCAAGATCAATACAACATGTATTCTTATATTTATAGCAACAAATGAGATTGGCTTTACACTAATTTGATGTAAAAAATACATTTCTCAATGGAGATTTATAAAAGGAAATCTACATGAAGCTTCCATCTAGAGTTAAACTTGGTTCTTCATATAGAAACAAAGTTTATAAGTTGAAGAATCATTATACGTGTTGATTCTCATCTATAATGAAGTCCTTTGATTATAAGCAAAGTAATTCAGATTATACTTTGTTTATAAAAAAGTAACAACATTAATTGTGTATGTTGATGACATGGTCTTAACAGGAGATGACCCCTTTGAAATGAAAGTATTACAAGAGTATCTGGCTACTAAATTCAAAATGAAGGATCTTGGACAACTTAATTATTTCTTGGGAATTTAGGTTGTTAGATCGAGACACAAGATTTTCATTTTAAAATGGAAATATATGTTAGATCTTTTAACTAAAACTGGAATGCTAGCTTGCAAACTAATAGAAACACCTATAAAGATAAATCACAAGCTTGAATTTTCTTTATATGAGGCTCCAATATACAAAGGTCATTACCAACAGTTTGTTGAGAGACTAATTTATATGTCCCACACAAGACCAAATATAGCCTATATAGTAAGTATGGTAAGCCAATTCACATGCGCACCAAGTGAAGAACATATTAATGAAGTATATCAAATCTTAAGATACTAGAAGAGTGCTTCAAGAAAAAGATTGTTGTTCTAAAAAAATGATGTTCCAACATTAAAGTATACATGGATTCTGATTGGGCAGGGGATCAAACTGATAAAAGATTCATATCTGGATATTTTACACTTATAAAAGGTAAGGTATGGATCATGGTATATGTGAATTATGAATTGTAAGTGTACTTAAATATCTAGGATTCGGATATGAAAAACCAATGAGTCTTGATTATGATATTAAGGCATCCGTTGAGATTGTATAGAATCTTGTACAACATGACTGCACCAAACATGTTGAGGTTGATCATCATTTTATAAAGGATGACCTTGATCCCAAGATTATACAGTTTACATCTATTCATTTTGAAAGTCAGTTAACTGATATGCTCATGAAAGCAATTTCAGGAAAGGTGTTTCATGGTATAATCGATAAGTGAGGCTTGATATATATTTAGACTCCAACTTGAAGGTAAGGGTCTACGTAAGCTTATTTTTCTCCGAGTAATTTGTTGGATTGATTTTGTAATTACTCTTGGAAATCTAGTTAGGTGACCAGTCTTGTATTTAAATGTTTGAAAATTTAGCTTACCTTAAAGTAGAGTGTTTTCCTTTACTGGAAGATATAATTGTATTTATTTATTGGCTTGTGACTTAGAAAAAAAATATATTGTAAATATTTATTCACAACAACACTTTGTTTAACAAAGTGCGAGTTCTAATAAACCACAAACATAAATGAATAAGCAAATATATGCCCTTTAAACCCTTAAATATACCATTCTAGCAATTCCAACACAAGATGATAGATCAGGACTCTAAAAATTGATTGCAAAGGACCGTGCATGCAATGAAACCGATGGCTTGTGATAGACTGAAAAGACTTCATTAATGTATTATATAGGTAGTGTTTGTTTGTGCAATTGAACTGTGTTTTTCAAATGTTTTAAATTTTTTTAACTTTAAATTATTAATTTTTAGTGTTTTTAGATTGTTTTGATGTATCTGTATAAAAAAATATTATTTTAATATATTTTTAAACAAAAATTACTTTAAAAAATACCATCTCACACCATCCCAATCACGTTCACAAAAAACAATTTTGTACAAGAAAGGGATAGTGATGAGATAGGGAGGTGGCCCTATGCTCGAATAACATGTGAGCTCTATTTCATGCAGCACAAAAAAGCAAAGAACTAAATCCGAGCCAAACCAGTAGTTTTAATTCACGTTGTCTAGCATTGTTTGGAGGGATTCGTAGGAGCTAGCACGTGAAATGCTAACAAGTTGAATCTCGCATCATAACCAAGCGGGCATGTTTCGCAACAAACACCGACAGTAGCAGCTCCGAACAATAAAAAATGTTTGGATGAAGTTTCTTGTTTGGTAAAAAAGCGAGAGGCCCCAATCCAATTGAATCCCGGTGCGTCAACTTGGATGAGATTTAACTATGATATGTCCCTCGAATACAGCTGAATTTGTCACTGTCATGAAAAAGTCTAAAGATCAGTCGATAATCAATCTCCATTGAATAATGAATGTCTTCAATGTGAAGTCAATCAATTCTTTTAATTGACGAAGAAAGCAAGGGGTGCGCGGGCCACCCCTTAGGAAATTTCTGCCAGACCAGTAGAAAGGCATCGAATTCCATAGCGACGACGCTCACAATTGGGGTGGGGCCGGTAGCTAGATCTAATGAAATCTCTCGTTTGATTTTTGGAGACCCGATTAAGGTAAGATCGGTCAAGAAGATCCTGAATTTAGAGAGAGGGAAAGGCCCCATCTTGCTTGTCAAGTCAAAGTAACCAGAAACTGTAGCCCTTTTCTCGCAGTGGATCTGTGCAAAATCTAGGAAAAAAGAAGAAAATAACCACCAAACACGCTTTGCTTTTGGACCAGAGAGAAAGATAAATGGGATTTGATGAGATGATTTCTTCAGTTGCACGAGTCTGTACATGTAATTACCCGTGTACTCACGATGCCAATATGTTTTGGGACATTGTTGTTGCTTTTGACGACTGGCGTGGCCAAAATCCTCTTCAAACTTTTTTCACTCGCTAGGATTTGCAGGCTGTCAGTCAACCAGATCCTTCCTCTACTGCCCTGTATTTTCTTAAAATAATGTCCTTAATTAAGCAAGAATACCCACAGTCTTCTTGGATCTGAACTTTTAGGTTTTCGTCGCCCTTGGGTTATTATTGTCAATTGCCAAGTGTCCACTGTCTTGGATTTACACCTCTATATTCTAATCTTATGGTGTGTTTGGCATTATATTTTAAAATTTTAAATATTTTTTTATTTTAAATTAATATTTTTTATGTTATTTGGATCATTTTTGATATACTGATATCAAAAATAATTTTTAAAAAATAAAAAAATATATCATTTTAATATATTTTAAAATGAAAAACACTTTAAAAATCTCATAACTTATTTGTAAGTTAATCTGTTTGATGTTTTCTTTTGGTTTATTTTGTTTTCTCAAGAGATAGAAAGAGCAAAAAAGAAATAGATAATATGAGAGAATTAATGAGAAAAGAAGATGTTTGAACAAAGTGATGTTAAATTAAGCAAGGTTAAAATTGGTCAAGGGATTAATCAATTGTTTTTAAGCTATAAAGACTATCTAACTCATTTTTAAAAACTAGAGGGCCTAGTTTATAATTTACTCAAAAGTTCTTTATTTTTTCGAGAGCTACCAATTTATTGGTTGATATTGGGAGATGGTTTTTATTTATTTCTCTGTTAAATATCAGCCAATTCCTACATTTACACCAACACACACCAAGAAAAAAAAAACCTAACAAATTTCCTTAGTGCACTCATCGACCATTATCTTAATATATTTATCACTTATTGTTGAATTATGTTTGAAAAGGAATAATAATCAGCTAGTCAGATAAAAATCAATTATATTAGTTAAAAATATTTAAAAAATACTTATTTTATATGGTCATGTCTTTAAGTGTTCGTAGTAGATTTTAAAATAAAATATAAAATATATTACTACTCACTTGCTCGCGATTTATTTTCACACAATCCCAATTCACCGCTCATTTTCATCTATAACCAGGTTATTGTGCTTTTTAATATTTTCTGTTCAATCCCCGTACTTCATTTCTCACACATTTAAAACCACTGATTTTGATGTCATTTTAATTGTATATAAAAGGTTATTTATAATTGCTATTATTAGTGTACAGGAACAAGAAAAATATAAATGGATAGTTTATTTTAATTTGGTATTTTGAGTTATTGTGGTGATGGTTTTTAAAATTAAAATATTTTTTGAAAAGTTTTTTGTGGTATTTTAAGGTATTTAAAGTAAAAAAAAAAAATAGAGTTTCTAGAATTAAGTGTGTGTTTAATATAATGTAGAGTACTTTTTAATATAGTGTTTTGTTTATAAATAAATTAAAATAATTTTTAAAAAGTTTTAAAATTAACATATATAAAACTGACAGCCCCCGCTTTTCAACGACGATTGTAGAGTCGCCAAAACAGTTGTAGAGGGCGACGTGCCCGGAAGGAAGTGGCAATGCATCGCTCGTGCTTTCCCCTTTCTGAGAAAAAAGATGCGTATGTAAAGTAGCCACGGTCAGGCTTCCCTAGCCTAGGCCTCCCATTTTTTGTGCCTGATGCAACTTGTCCCCATTTTTCTTGCTCCTTTTATTTATTTATTTAATATTTTTTACTTTTTATTTATTTATTTATCAGTCATCCGAAATTGTCCTGTCTTTATAACACTCAGAATATTCTTTTTTATATTTTAAATTATGTGCATCCATATAATTATTTGTGATTTTTAAATATTTGTGATATTAAAAATTAACAGGTGATACAACACAAAAATTTATTTAATAAAGAAGATCGCACTTAGAATACTATGACTATAAGTTTTTTCTTCATAAATGAAACATTTTTCTAGAATTAAGAAGCTTGAATTTTATCAGAAGATTATTATTAAAAAAAAAAACAAATGTTGAAGTGAATATTGGATTGAAAGAGGCGTGATTAAAGTTTGCAGTATTTTTCTTGATTCTATCAAATCAAATATATCTTTTGCATAAAAAAATTAAATTGAAATTTAAAGCCTAAATAAATAGTATACCTATTATGTAGGAGTCATCATTTTCACTTCGGTTCAGTTTTTATTAAAAAAAATAATCAAATTTTTTTAAAAAAACCAAAACCGGTTCAAACCAATTGGTTTCGGTTCGGTTATTTTAGGGAAAAATCTGTTCAAACCGATCAGCTTGGTTTTTTCGGTTTGGCTCTGTTTTTTCGAATTTTTTTCCAATTTTTTTCGCTTTGGGTTTGATTCGGTTTTTTTAGTTTTAGGCTTATAAAACCAAAATTGAACCGAATTGGTGAATTTTTAAAAAATTCTAATCGATTTTTTTTCACGGTTCGGTTTTTTCAGTTTTTTTTTCCAGTTTTTTCAATTTAATTGGTTTTTTGATTTTTTTTTTCCCACCCCTACTAAGATGTTATACTTTATTTTTTAAAAAAATCAATTTATCAAAGGCCACCCAAAAAAACATTATTTTATTACTTTTGAAACAAAAAAGTGTTTGGTCTTGGAAACTAAAACTTTTTTATCATTAAAATGAGTTTATAACCATTTCTTAATTCAATATTTTTTTGCTCCGGTATATTTTTATTAAAAGTTAATAGAATATTCTACACAAATTGAGATGTCAAAATCTCATCCAATGTTTTTCTAAGTTACTGGCAATAACTTTAAAAATACATATATGAAACTTTTTAATGTAATAATTTATAGTAGAGGATATTTTATTGTTTTTTTTTTTAACTCAAATCTTCACTGATACTTATATTAATAGTTTCAACTAAATTAAAAATATTTTAAAGAAAATCGGTGGCATTGCTCATAGTGAGCAAAATAACTGAGAAATTAAAAAAAAACTGACATACATTTAATAAAAAAAAAAAAAACAAAGCAAGATATCAAATTAAAAGAATCTATTAGAAATTTTTTTAAAAAAATGCTTGATTGGAGAGTTTTAGATTTGATAAAATCAAATAAATTGAATAGTTTTTTAAAAACAAAACCCACCCAGTCCATTATCTCAAAACCTTTTAAAAAATTCTAATTAAAAGACTCGAGAATTTTTTTTAAATAGGAGAATAAACCGAATCATTTCGTTCGAATTGATTTTTTTATTTTTTAAAAAATCAACTTGTCGAAATTTGTTTTATCCGAACTTACTGAGTGTACGTGGCCTGACGTGATCTGACGATTCCGGTTCCCCACCAAGCTCCACTGTGCTCTGTTTTAACATATACAGAGCGTGCGACACGTGGCAGACATTAATAGGGCCCCACAGTACTCAAGTATGAAAAAACCGAGTAATTAAAAACTTTCTACTTTGGACACCCTCGACGGGGACAGATTCGAAATTTGGGGAAGATTTAGAGCAGAGGGAGCTGGGACCCGCAAAAGATTATATTTGCTAGGGCCCACCAAAGATTTTCATATTTTTTGCTCTTTGTGGGCCCATTTCTTTGGGCCCTTTTTTTGTTTCATGTCCCCATCACTATTATTACAAGAAATTGATTGATTCTGTGCTCTTTGGCTAAGATTGATAGACATTCCATGCATATTGTGGTCCCAATTTTATCCTCTCAAATTTCTAATAATTATGTTGGCTTTGCGTTTGCAAGAATCCATTTCTATTTGAAATTTGCGTAGAAATTTCTTTGTTTTCCTCTTCTAATTGATGTTTACTTGAGAATAAACTAGTTGTTGGTTGCCTTCTTCTTTTTTTCTTCTTCTCGATGGCTGAATTATTATAAAATTTAATCTCTCTGATTTTATTTTATTTTTGTTTGAATTTAATAGCCATGTTCTTGAAACAACGGAGATTTTTTTCTCTATCAATGATGATGGTGGTTAAGGTGTATTTCATTTCATCAATTATAGTGCATCACTAGGCATATGCCTGCACCTTGTCGCAAGTTTGTATTTTTTTCTTATAAAAAATAATATTCAATTATGTTTTAAAAAATAAAAGAAATTAAATTTAAATAGTTGATTTCGTTTTAATTAGATAATAAAAGAATAAACAATAATAGCAAACAAATATTTTTTTCTTAAAAAAATAGATGAAACAATGGAAAAAAAATCATGGAGGCACAAAATTGGATAGAAAATAGAAAAAAAAAGTATGGGTTAACTTGCGATAGATAATTTAGGTAATAAGGGGCAAGTCAACCCATGGTAACTCGCAAAACTTATGGCTCAAGTCATAAGATTAGGATAACCCGATGAAAAAATCAAAGAAAACCACAGAGCCAATTCTTGATTAAAAAAATTAATGTTGAACGATGAAATAAAAAAAATGATAAAAAAATAGAATGTCGACATGCATCAACTTATCAAACTCATGACTCGGGTCATTAAACTGGAACCATCATACATGAAAAAATAGTGAAGCATAGTCCCTGACAAATTAAACGTCGAAGAATGAAACAAAGGGAAAATTAACGACACAAAATGATTTGAAATAGAAAAAATAATAATTAAAAGAATAAGAAGCAACAATGACTTAAATAGATTGAATCTGTCTGTACATAACCCGAGACGCATGTTCCTTGATTTCACATAAAACTAAGGATACATCCTATTAAAATGTTTTCAGGCTTCACCATCGGAAAAGTACACTGTAACTCGATCCACCGTATCACGTGAATGATATCATGTGCTCGATAGTTTTTTGTGGTATGAGTAACCATTATAGTCTATGTGTGATTGAGAAGTATTTAAGTTTTTTACGCGTGACAAGAGTCATTTCCCTGTCAATTCTGGGTTTATAATGAGCATACCCACATATTTTGTACTCGGTCAACTCTACATTTTCAAGGTAATGCAACATGTAGAAGCTTGGACACATATCAATTTTCTAGTATCCTAGATCAAGGGGTTTCATCATAGATTTAACCATAAAAACTCTCTTTCAGCCTATTCCATTCAAGTAATATGTTTTTCACCCATTTAACAATTTTATCATAACCGACCTCATTCGACCCATTATCCGACTTGATAGTGAACACCTATGTAACAATCGATAATTTATTATGATTTGTGTACCCATCCTATAATGGTTCGTTAGAGTTTTTAAAAATATCAAATAACATGATTGCATCTACATTAGGTTCTTCATCTACTATTGAACATTGACTAACATAACCTTGATTCATTCTCATCGCTTCCACAACCATATTCTTATAAAAGGTTATTATTGTCATTTACAACCCCATGCACATTGCTATAACTAGAAGTTGACCCAATCATCTTTTCTATTATGGTCTCGTAAGGAACATATGGTTCTTTGTATGCAAACCAATACATGTATCTCTTCATGAACTTTTTTTGTAAAAGATGCATCATTGCAACATATGGATCGAGAAACTTTTTATTTTTATACCTCTTAAATGACATCTAATACCGTCTTCACTAGTATTTCTCATATTAGATAATGCATAAATAATAAAATCCTGAATCCCATTACAATAATCCATCATATGTAACAATTCGGGAAAATCTTGATACATTCATGAACGATCATTCATTACTTATTTCAAACTTATATAAAATATTGATGACAACATGTTTTAATTAATTATATAAACTAAATAAATAACAGAACATTGGTTTGACTCAAACGTATTCAAACTATTTTAATAGTACAACTAATTC